>NC_135535.1:181401462-181704492 GCF_045843805.1 Urocitellus parryii | reverse complement strand
AAGGAGAATGAAAAGACAAGCTACAGACTGGGGAAAAAAATGTTTACAAATCACATCTCCAACAAAGGACTACTATCTAAAAAATACAAGGAACTTGCAAAACTCAACAGTGAAAAGCCCAAACAATCCAATTAGAAAACAGGCAAAGGGAGGCACATCATCCCAAGGACTCCAGAGGCTGAGGCAGGAATTTAAAAGTTTGAGGCTAGCTTGGGCAATTTAGCAAGACTCTGTCTCAAAATCAAAAGGGCTGGAGGTGCAGCTCAGCGGTACAGTGCTTGCTTACGTGTGGAAGACCCTGGATTCAAACCCCAGTATCACCAGAGAGAGGGGAAAAGTATTTGAGTGAAGAGGTTATGATATAAATACATGAAAAGATGTTCCATGTCATTAGCTACCAGGGAAGTGCAAATTTAGACCATAAGGTGTTACTACACCCCTATCAGAATGACTAAAGTAAAAAATGGCCATAATACCAAATGCTGGTAAGGATGCAGAGACTCTGGATCTTACAGACCTTCACAGGAGGGCAAATGTAAAAGGATATAGCCACTCTGGAAAATAGTTTGGCTGTTTCTTAAAAAACTAAACATGCAACCATCATCTATGGCCCATTAATTGCATTGTTGTGTGTTTATCCTAGAAAAATAATAAAAATTTATGGTCACACAAAAACCTGTACACATATGTTCATGGCAGTTTTTGTTTGTTCGTTTATTTGAGACAGGGTCTGACTGTGATGCCCTTGTTGGCTTCAGAATCTTTTTTTCGGGCGGGGGGGTGCTGGGAGACAGGTATTGGTGATTGAACCCAGGGGTACCTAACCACTGAGCTACATCCCCAGCCTTTTTTATTTTTTATTTTGAGACAGGGTTGCACTAAATTGTTTAGGGCCTCTCTAAATTGCTGAGGCTGGCTTTGAACTTGTGATCCTCCTGCCTCAGCCTCCCAAACTGCTGGGATTACAGGAATGCACCACCACACCCAGATGGCCTCAAAATCTTGGCTCTCTTCTTTCAATCTCCAGAGTAGCTAGGATTACAAGTACGTACCACTGTGACCAGCTCTCATGGCAGTTTTTAATAGCCAAAGATTGGAAACAGCTCAACCCCCCTTCAAAGGGTAAATTGTTACACAGGCTGAGGTACAGACATACCATAGAATACTACTCAGAATTACTATTGATATAGGCAACAACCTGGGTGAATCTCCCAAGAAATAATGCTGAGTGAAAAAAGTCAATCCCCCAAAGTTATATACTATGTTTCCATATAGTAGAGTCTTGAATGCTACCAAATAGTATATTCCAGAACTGACAAAATTATAAAAATGGTGAACATTATTTGAGTCACCAGGAGTTAAGGAAGGAGTGGGAACGGGGCTGAGTAGGCATGGTTGTAAGAGGGTAGCAGGAGGGATCCTTGTGGTGATGGTATCAACTTGAAGTTGACTGTATCAACTTCAAATATAGTATATCTTATCCAATATTGTAAAATTATTCTATAGATTTGTAAGATGTTACCATTGGAGGAAAGTTGGATCTCTCTGTATTATTTCTTAAAACTGTATTGTCTCAAGATTAAAAGTTTAATTTAAAATATATATATAAAGCATATATAGAGAGAGGCACACACTTTTCTGTTTGCCTCAAACTTCAAAATGGCTTTGATCTTGACAATCAGTCCATCTTACATTCTTCTCCTTGACTCACCCAACACAGAATTGGGGCACACAGTCTGATTGCAGAATAGATTATTGAAGACAGAACTCTCCTGGGAAATCAGGGTTCTGAACATCATCAGCCTTCCAACTTCTCTTTTCAACTCCTAATCATTCAGATTTTTAAGATCTGGTCCCTGAAAAACTGGCCTAAAGACTCACGGACCACTCTCTAAGGCAGTGTATCTCTTAATATGGTCCCAGGATTGCTTGAGTTGTAATACACAGGACACTTGTTTTAATTCATATCCAAGGAATTAGGACTTTTGTGTAAACCTCCAGAGGAATTCTAATGCGTATATAAGCAACAGGGCTCAACTTTGTCTGCAGCCAAGATTTTCTGGGGAGGCACAAGAAGTTCCCACACTTTCTAAATAAAAAGTCTTTCTGAAAGGGCAGGGATGGGGCAGGGGTGGAGGGAATGCTAGCCTGGACTCCCTCTTCAATGAGAATACAGAGCCCCTCCCCTGCTGCCCCTGTCTGGGAGAGCTCACCGCAGCGTTGGGTTCAATGAGACGGTGCTGCAGCTTCTGGGCAGCTTCCCATTGCCCTGTGAGGCAGAGTCGCTCCAGCTGGCACACCTGGGCCCCCAGGACATTGGCCAGTGCACACACGCCCCCCACAGCTCCTGCCCAGAGCAAGATAAAGAACATCAGCCACAGCCACTTCCCACAGAGAATCCCAACCTCTTCATTCTGGGGTCATAGGATCTAGATTTCTGTGCTCCTGTTGGCCTCGTCAAAGGCATGTTCTGCGAGTGCAGAGTACATATTTCCAGAGAGAAAGGCTGCCTGTATATTCAAAATGGAAGCCCGCAGGCCAAGAGCTGCTCAGCTGTCTGAGGAGCAGGGAATAGCTCAAGGACAGTTTCTCCCTTGCATCCAGCTACCATCTCCCAGAGCCAGGTCACCCTGGCCGCATGACACCTCCAGAATTCCTCCAACGGCCCCTGATTCACCAGGCCTGGGAGGACTGGAGTGGTTGGACACCGGTGCTCTTCTGAAATCTCCTTCCCCCTGTAAATTCAAACTGGGGTGGAGGAGTGGAAAGACCTCTGGGCACAGGGTTAGGAGACCACATATTTCCTCCCGCTGGCTGCAATGATCTTGGACAAGTCACAGAATCTCTCTTATCCTCTGTTCTTATCTAAGCAAGGAAAATGGGTTGGCTGTGATCCCCGAAAGCTCTGCCACATCTGCAGCCTCTGAGCATGATTCTGAGTCTAGTTAGAAATGATACTAAGCACAGTGCCCTCAAAAGGAAAGAGTAGAGACAATTTGGAATGAGCGAATACAGCTGCCATTTATAGAATACCTACTATGTACCAGGCACTCTAGCCAATGGAAGGGGGATGCTTTCATTTCCTTTTACTTTATAGAGTAGAAACTCATGCCCAGAGCAGTTGAGTGCCTTTCCCTTATTGATTCATAAATGGCAAAGTTGAGATTTTAGCTCAGATAATCCCACCTCCAGAGCTTGTGCTCTTTCCCATTCACCCCACTCTCAGGAAGGAGGAGGAAGTGGGTTCCCCCTTCTTCCCTGCACTGCAGATTGGGGGTGTGCCAGGACCTAGACAGCAAGCCAAAGTCTGCAGAGATCAGAGGGAACAGGACCCAGTGTTGCCCCTTGCAGTACTGGAAAAGTTGCTCAAAGCTGAATCCATGGGCCTTTTGCTGAAGGGAAAAGAAGCTGCCATCATACCCCCCTTCCTTTCGTGGCCCAGGCCCCACTTGAACCAAAGAACTTTAATCCAAAACAGACAAGAGTAGTTTGTCTAAGTGACATCCCTAGTATCCTTGACGGGGACAGAATCTGCTCAGGCAGCCAGGCACAGTGGCATATGCCTGCAATCCCAGCGGTTTGAGAGGCTGAACCACGAGGATCAAAGTCAGCCTCAGCAATGGCAAGGCACTAAGCCACTCAGCGAGACCCTCTCTCTAAATAAAATACGAAAAATAGGGCTGGGGATGTGGCTCCATGGTTGAGTGCATGAGTTCAATCCCTATACAAAAAATAATAATAATAATAATAATCTGCTCAAGCAGCTGAAGATCCCTGACCCAACCCTGCAGGTCTGACAGTTCACTCTGGCCTGGGATTAAGCAGGGAGTAAAGTGGACTTCTGTCCTAGAGGGGAAGCCTCAAGATCTCTGCCTTCATAGAACCATTTGCAGGATGAGGTAAAAGGAGCTAAAGTTGTCATCTAAGCATGGGGACTTTGTACAAACTTCGGGCCAGGGATTGCACATAGCCCCCCCTCCACCCAACAAAGTCACTCTCAAGCATTCAGGTTCAAACAAGCAAGCAGGGTGGCCAAGTTTCTGACAAACCACCCAGTCTTACTCCCAGTTTTCCTGCTTAATTGGTCACCCATGACAGTTTAGAGCAGCGGGTGGCCTACCCAAGGCATAGCTGGCCATCAGGAAGCCCGCCGATCCGGCCAACACCTGGAAATCCTGCTTGCTGGTCTTGTGAACGATCAGCCCAATCCTGGTCACCTGCAATAGCAAACCTGGTGTGAGAGCTGAGCCCAGGACCTCAACCTCCCACCTAGATGAGCTGGGCAAATGTTGCAGAATGACAGTTCAGTTCTCAGAGAGATGCCTTTGAGTACAGACAATGCCCCAGAAAGCACATGCAACAGAGAAGCCCAACAGGAGCCCAGATCTCAGAGCTTCCCCGAAGGTGGTGGCTGAAATGCCAGGGTCCAGACAAAGAGGAGGGTGCCCAGCCGGGGAGACGCTGCCACTCACGTCACCACCACTGTCCTTCATGCCCACAATATTCGGGTGCTGGGAAAGCTTGACCACTGCATCCACAGGCAGGTCCAGCCCCGTGTTGGCTGGGACACTGTACAGCACCACAGGGATTGGCGAGAGGTCAGCAACCTGAGGGGTACAGAGAAAAATGGGGAGAGGGCAGCCAGCCCAGGCCCTTGGAATTGGAGTTTTTCCTGCACAGGTCCTGGCTGGGGTGACTGCATGGCTACCTGGACAGGCCTACCCCCTCACACTAAGCCACCTGTGCTGCAAGCCCCAACTGTAAGCAGCAATGACAGCAACGATCTGTCTCCATCCTCAACAACCCACGAGGTAGATGTCTTTATTCCTCCCATTTCAGAGAGGAGGAAATAATGACAGAGAGTGGTTAGCTAGTCACCCAGTGTCACACAACTTGAACATGGTGGCATTCCACCCATGTCCCATAGCTGCCATTCACATGAAGAGGAGCCTCTGCCTCAGCCAGCCTCCTTTTGGTCTCAAGCCTCTGACTGGTGCCCACCTTGGTGTAGTGGTGAATGAGGGCAGCGCTGTTCATGCGGCCACGGAAGTAGCAAGGGGTCACCACCATAGCAGCATCCGCCCCGACCTGCGCCATGCTGACAGTCATCTCCACTGTGGCTTGAGTGGCTGCAGGAGGGAGGAGGAAGGAGGCCTGGGTCAACACGCTGGGCCAAGCAAAGGGGGCCTCGGCATGGCCCAGAAGAGGCAGAACAAGAAGACAGAAACTGACCCCAGAGCCAAGGAGCCTGAACCCCACAGCCCAGCCACCCGGGGGGTCCCAGGGTATTCTGGCCTCACACTCGCAGCCGGAGCCGGCTAGCAGGAGCTTGTCCTTGGGTATGACCTGGCGCACGCGGCTCACCACCTCCAGGCGCTCTCTGCTGGTCAGGAAGGGGAACTCGCCAGTGGAGCCCTGGACCACAAAGCCTGCAACAGAGGGCCCCATCACAGTGACTGACGCCTTCCTGTCCTCTTAGACCCATCAGGACACGTGTTCAACACTAGCAGGCTCTACCTCCCCAACACCATAGCTCTTCACACCTTTGCTTCTGGTCCTTGTCCTGACACCAGCAGGACGTTCACCAGGTGCATGGTGGCATTCCCATTCCCATCAGTTTTCTTGGTTTTAGTGAAAAGTTTTAGAGAATAGTCAGTAATAGAGGCTACACCCACGTATCCAGCACCCACAGCAACTCTCCCATGATCCCCTTCCTCTTCCTTGTCTCTCTGTCCCAACTCAGGTGTTTATTGTCCTCATTCATACCTTTATATACTGGCAGCATACATATGGACCCAAGAACAAGATAATATGGTATTTTGGGTTTTTTTGGGGGGAGGTACTAGGGTTGAACTCGGGGGCACATGACCACTGAGCCACGTCCCCAGCCCTATTTTGTATTTATTTAGAGACAGGGTTTCACAGAGTTGCTTAGCACCTTGCTTTTGCTGAGGCTGGCTTTGAACTCTAGATCCTCCTGCCTCAGCCTCCCATGCCACTGGGAATATAGGTGTGAGTCACCACACCTGGCAATAATATGGTTTTTGCAATTTAAACAATGTAGAAATAGAACCAAGCTTATATGACCATCTGCAGTTTGCTGCTTTCATTTACCATTATGTTTTCAGCTTTGTCCACAGCAGCACCCATGGCTGTGATTCATCCATTTTAATTGCTGTAGAGGGTTCACTTGTATGGGCAAACCACAGTTTGTTTTTCCTTCTCTTGTTGAGGCCTGGGTCAACAGTGACTGACAAAAAGAGTCTTCCCACTCCTGGGTTCCTCAGGACACCCCAGCAGCCTCAGGAGCTGTCCCTACAAGTGTTCATCCATGGCAATTCTTGGTATGGTCAGACTGATTTTGGCCAACTTGGGGGATGAAAAGTGATATCTCATTGTTTTGAGATATTTCATTTGCATTTTCCTGTCTTATCAACCAATTATCCGAAATTTTTCTAATACGCACCAGGTATGGGTGTAAGGTGTCAACATTATATTTCTATAAGAGACCAGCTAAATTGATGCCCTTTAGCTAAACTGGAAAGGGATAGTAGTAGAATTATTTCCTCCCAAGTTTCCCCATGTAACTTTTCTTTTCCTCCTTTATTTCTCCTCCACTCTATTCCATTTCAAAAAACAAACCACTCAGGTAGTTACAAACACAGCACATGATCCAATAGGATTATTCATAAATAGAACGAAAATTGGAAGAATGAAAAGAAAGCTGAGATCAGCACTGACATCCAAAATCCCTGCCATACATTTGTGAGAGATGAGCCGTAAATGGGAGACGGAGCTTCCCGACAGTCAAAGCTAAAAGGGAAACATGGTCAGCTAACAGATATGTAGAACCCAAAACTTAAAAGCAGCTGCTCTGGAGAAACACAGAGTTTCCTGGCACTGAGACCAAGAGAAATTGTTCCTGTGAGTCATCCTCAAGGGGACACAGTGTGATGTAGACTCAACTTTGTTCCACAAAACTTTTTTCGTGCTGTTCACTACACTATTAGACTCTATTGCGTGGGTTGGCAGAACAGCCCTCACTCAAAAGTGAGCTTTTTAAATTTTAGTTTGAGTCTTTGCCTTGGTAGCGTCACAAGGAACATTTCGAGGCAAATAGCTTTTAGCTTCTGTTGAATTGCCTCCTGAGGACTCCATTGCTTTGTGTCCTGCTGGAAGCCAAAGAGAAGAGCCTCCTTGAATCTTGCTATATAAGGCCCGGTACTGTCCCTGTGGGTTGGACCCCTGTGCAAAAGCTGCTGGCCCTGGATGTGGGCTCCGATCTGGCTATGTTAGGACCAGCACCCTTGACTAAGGATCTAGATAGAGATCAAGCTCTTACCACTTCCCTTATAGGAATGCCAAAACCATCTGTCACCCTGGGCTAGAGCAGGCTTGTGCTATGGTCTATGCTCTAGCCACAGTCACTTCTGTCATCTTTCGTTTTGTGATCAACTCCAAAGGCCCCTGGGCCCCCTGTGGACATGGCTTCAATGCAGGACAGTGGGGTCTGGCACCCCAGGAAGCAGTAGCAGGCCCGTTGCTCACGGTTCTCAGGTGGCCCTCTCTCCTGTCTCTGGAAGAGAGCATCCCAGGAACCCTTGACAGTGTGGTTCAGTGGGAGGGATCTGTTTAGCGAGCCAGTCTATGGCACCTCTATTTCCTTTTCTATGAAATGACAACTCATTTCAATTCTAACTTATCAGGCTGTTTGAGAGGCTCAGACAGGAAAATGTATCAGAAAACACTTTGAAACAGGTGACTCCCCGGTCCTCCTGGCTGGATGTCGACTGCAGGCCTGGTGTGCCTGGTAGAGAGGGGCCAGACAGGAAAAGGCCAGCATCCCCACGGATCAGGGAGTGAGGAAAGTGGGTGACAGAGAAGCTGGGAGGCAGGAAAGTAGAGTGGTCAGGGGTGTAGGCTCTGAAGTCAGACAAGCAGACCAATTCTCAGTGTGGCCCACTCATAGCTATGAGATTTGCAGAAAATGACTCAACCAAACCTCAGTTTTCTGGACTGAAAAGTGGGGACAATATTAGTCCTTTGCTCAGAGAGTCATTTTGATGGAATAAAATGCTATTTGTAAAGTACTTAGAATAGAACCTGCTCCATTAGTGTTAGCTGACTTCATATGGAATCAGGGGAAAGTGTGTTAGCCATAAGGAGGTGGCTGGTGCTGAAGGGAAGAGTTAAAGGTCCCTTTAACTCCCCACTGCCATCAGCTATAAGGTGAGCCCCTCTCAGTTTGGAAGCTACTCCCCTTCTGCTCCCATGATAATGCTGGCTGCTCTGGAGAGCTAGGGTGGCCTGAGAAGGGTACTGGGTGTTGAAGCTGGGAACACACAAGCAACATGGTAATCTATTGTGTCCAAAAGGGAATCACGATCTTTCTCACATAAAGAGTACCTCCTGGGCACTGTTAAGCCCTCTAGGTTTAACATCTTCCTCCTCCAGGAAGTCTCCCTGGGACCCCTCCAATTTGACCGCTCTCCTCTGCACCTCCACTAGCTGTGCCTCATACTTCCCTGTTGCTTACACCTGTGTGCAGAGGTCCTCAGAACCCTTCAATATCCCATCCCACCCCCACATGCAGGACTAGGCAAAATTGCTCAATTTGGTCTCTCCTATAAAATGAGAACTTAGACCAGATGGTCTCCAAAGTCCTCCCTGGCTCTAAATTTCATAGTCACTTCTCTGGCTTCTTCCCCTGCCCTTTGCCTATATCTTAATGTTCCCCTTACATCAAAACTGACTTCCAGTAGCCAGAGGTAGTGGCACATGCTTGTAATTCCAGTGACTAGGGAGGCTTATGGCAGGAGGATCACAAGTTTGAGGTCAGCCTTGGCAATTTAGTGAGACCCTGACTCTAAAGATAAAAAGGACTGGGTATGTACCCTAGTAGTAAAGCGCCCCTGGGTTCAATCCCCAGAACCAAAACAATAATGAAAACCTAACCAACAGGGCTCATTGGTGCAGTGCTGGCCTTCATGCAGGCCTTGGGTTGCAGCTCTGCACTGCAAAAAGCCCAAACACACAGGTCGAGGGTTCCCAGTGCACTGCCCCTCCCCTGCCCCTGCCCATTTGCTCACGCCCTTCCCTTCTGCATGGACCCCAGTGAAAGCCTCTCCAGTGCTGCAGAGCCACCAAGCCTTTGCTCCCTCCCCTCCACTCTATGCTCCACAGCATTTTGCTCTTGCCTAGCCCTTGGTTTGTCTGGATTCATCAAGGTCAAGGACATTGCCTCACTCATTCTGGTCTCCTCCATCACAGCAGCACAGTGCCTTGACGAGGAGGTGTATTGATAATTTGTGTTTTAAAAAAAAAAAATTGTTCCAGACCTAGCCTGGGGGCAAAACTTTATTGCATGATATAATTCATAATCTCTCTCAGGTAAGAAACATCATTCCTGATAAAATGCTTAAGCAATTTCCCAATGAACTTCGGTGGAATTTAGCTTTAATCTGGGAAACCAGCCACCCTCCCAACTGACTGAGGCCAGAGTCTGGTGACTGTCAACTGCTCTTTGTATCTTAGAGTGGTCTGATTGTCTCTTTTCTAGTAAGACTGTCCCCACCATGAGTATGTATTCATTGGTGCCTAGAAGATGTTTTATTTGTAACACAACTATAACAAAACTTTTTTGACATGTCCTCAAATTGTCTGAACTGTTTTTAGATCTACAGAAGAGTTGCAAAATATTATGGGGAATTTCTTAGCATTCCTCACTCAGCCTCTACCAATAACATCACCCACCTATGGCACAAGAACCAGGACCCAGACAATTATTGTGGGCATACCCATCTTTAACTGATGACTTTTAATTTTGCCAATTTGAAGCTTTTTTTTAAAGTTAAGATTCCAAAATCTTAATCTGAAATTTCATATAATAAACTTTGTAAAAATATTTTTTAGTTGTAGATGAACACAATATCTTTATTTTTATTTATTTATTTTTTTTATGTGGTGCTGAGGATTGAACCCAGGGCCTCATGCATGCAAGGCAAGTGCTGTACCACTGAGCTACAACCCTAGCCCATAAGTAGTTTTTAATAAGGAATTTGATATCTCACCAATACATGTATGCATCTTTTTCCCAGAACTGGGAATTGTATACAGGGGTGCTCTATCATTAAGATTTTTTTTTTTTTTGAGACAGGTTCTTAGTATAGTAGCTCTTAAAATTGGGATCTTCCTGTCTCAGCCTCCCAAATCACTGGGATTACAGGAGTGAGCCATGGTGCCCCATCTCTGTGTGAGCCCTTAAAATTGGGATCTTCCTGTCTCAGCCTCCCAAATCACTGGGATTACAGGAGTAATCCATCTCTGTATGTGCATTTTATTTCATACTGAGGATTGAACTCAGAGTGCTTTACCACTGAGCTACATCCCCTGCATCCCCCTTTTTTGAGACAGTTGCTGAGGACCTCACTAAATTGTTGAGTTTGGCCTTGAATTTGTGATCCTCCTTCCTCAGCCTCCCGAGTTATTGGGATTACAGGTGTGCATCACTGTGCTCAGCTGTGTGAATGCATTTAAATAATCACTTTGAGATGTCAAACCTCATCACTCTGTTGCCTTTTGTTTATGTAGCAGCCTCTAACATTTGCTAGTGTGACTGACCTCATTTTTTCCAACTAAAATTTTTCTCATGAAATATTTTAAATATATCAACCAAAATGTATATTGTCACTTATTGGTAATGTTCAAAAAAATTCAAATAGTCTCAACTGTGCTCTATAAAATCTGTTGACAACATTTAGGGTATTTGTGGATTTATCCATCCTTTTGCAGGAATTCTGAGCCCCTGAAGGATGAGGCCCACAGACTGGGAACCCCTGGTAAATCCATAACAGACCCAAATGGTAAGAAATTTCTATGTCAGAGCTGTATGGAGTGAGTGCCTTGTAGTTGACGCCTCTCAAGATCCGCTGGGGAGGTGGTTGCCTTCCCTTCCACTGCCTGGTTGTGGGTGGGAGAATTCACCCCAGGAAGAGGAGGCAGAAAGAGTCCCGGGCTTTCCGGTGGGCAGAGGAACTGTCAGGACATGTGCCAAAGAGGTCAGGAATAAGCATGAGAGGCACAGTCTTGTTGGTTGATGGGAAGAGCACTGCGAAGCAACGTGGGCAGGGATTAAGGGTCACCATGGGCTGGAGTCTCAGGAAAAGCTGGGATCTAATCCAGCAACATGTCTTACACGTCATCTCAGGCAAGTTCTGTCTCTGAATTCCAGATGCCTTCTTTGTAAAATGAAAATAACCTAATACCTTCCTCATGGAGCTGTGATTTGACACTTAACCCAGGGCAAGACATATACTTAAAAAAAAAAAAAAACTGAAAAAAAAAATAGGAGGCTGCTAGAGCAGTAGTCATACTGGTAACAACAGCAGTAGCCAGCCCCAGCCCCAGCAGCGGGGACATGAGACTGCCTATAACAGCTCGGTGACTGTGGACTACAGGTCGTGGGGAAGTTCTAACACGGATCCCTATGGGCACCCGGAAACAGGTGGGGCAGGGAGAGAGGGGCTGCAGTGTGGATTCTCCGGACTTGAGATAGCCCCAAGAGCCCAGAGTAAGTCCCACCTGGCTGGCGCACACTCCTCTGAAAGCCCCTTCTTCATCCCCTCTCCCTGATACCTGGCTGTTTCCTCCTTCCCTGGCAGCAGCAGGCTGATGGGTTTGAGGCCCCTGAAGGTATCTCATCCCCCAAAATGGGGAGGCTGCTAATGGAGTCTCAAATCAGGCCTAGTAAACAGGCCCCAGGCCAGGTCACACCTTGCAGGATTGCTGGAGAAGGTGCCCTCTCCCTCCATCCCTGCCCAGACCTCAGGCAGCCACAGAGCCCCTGGACTCAGAGTGAGGGTATACAAGGCTTTATTGGCTCAGTTGCAGGCATTTGGCATCGTGTGGGGCTCTTGGCTGCTCCTGGGATCTGCCTCCTCGGTCTTCTCTCGGTGGGTCTTCAGGGATCTCAGGGTGTGTCGTGCTTTGCCTTCTGCCAGCTCTTCGTCCATCAGAGGCCATCCTCTTTTGCAGATTCCACTCATGATCTCTGTGGGGGGCCTGAGGAAGAAGGGATTTGGCAGCAGCATCTCACCCTGGGCCCAGAGGATTCCCAAAAGGAGGGAAAACAGGCCTGTGTATGTGGGCCAGCCCTGCTGGGGGAAGGGGTACATGGTTAGGTGCCTTCAAGAGTCACAGTTTTGGTGGCTGCGACTGGGCACGCTATGGCTCTGGTGGCTTGGGTGACCTGAAAGGTTCTGCTGGCTTAGGTGACCTGAATGGCTCTGCTGGCTTGAGTGACATGAATGGTTCTGCTGGCTTGTGTGAACTGAATGGCTCTGGTGGCTTGGGTGACCTAGAAGACCTTGGTGACTTGAGAGGACTGGATGGTTCTGGTGGCTTGGATGACCTGGAAGACCTTGATGGCTTGGGTGGCCCAGATGACCCTGGTGGCTCGGGTAAACTAGATGACCATGTTGGCTTTTGTGGCCAGGACGACCCTGGTGGCCATGGTGACTGTGGCCACGGAAAGTGTGTGGGTTGTTGGCACCAGCGATGGTGTCTTCCCTCTGGGCGAGGAAATTCACTTTCAGCTTAATCTCCACCTCCTCAAGGGCCTTCAGTTCCTCTGGGGTGACATCCTTGGCCTCCAGGTGGCCTGAGTGCTGGTAAGCTGTAGCTCGCTGCAGCATAGAGTTAGCCAGGCGCTGCCCCTTCGTATCGATCTCCTTGGTACAAGCAACCACGGCAGCCCATATGGCCTCATCTGTGGATGAGGATTTTCCAGATTCTTTGAGGGTCTCTTTGATCACCGAAGGCCCACACATCTTCTGCTTGCTGGTGAAGGACTCCCTGTGCATAGCTGTGCCCTCCTCTCCTTGCTTGGTGGTAATAGTCTCCATGTGAATAGTGGTGTTGGCCTCTCCACTCCCACTCCCAAAGCATTGGGAGGCATTGTTGTTGACACCGACGCATTTGGTGGAGACCAGCTTCTCGTCAGAAAGGCGGCTAAAATGAGATTTGATCCAGTTGTCATTCGCTTTGCGGCATTCTGGTGACTCATTTCGTGGAGACTGAGTGGATGTCTTCCTTCTCCTTTTTCTCTGAGTCCACAGAATAAGGCCTCCGCCTCCAAGCAAGAGGATAGTTCCCAGCACCACCTTGCATGATGGTTGCTGGATGAACTCCAAGAAGGTCTCCAGGACCCTACTCCCAGCAGCAGAGCTAAGAGCACTGCTGAGCTAAGAGAAACAGTGGGGGAGCCCAGGTGGTATGGCTCATGCTTGAAAGAGCAGGCTCCCCACGGGCGTCTGGCAGGCAGGCCCTGCTGCACCCTCCCTAGGATGCCTCCTGCCACCTCAGCAATAAACCCCATTGTGAGGAAGGCAGCTGGGGGCGGGGTGGGGGGAGGCCACCACATCCCTCATGTCTAGCCTGGTAGGCATTGTTTAAGGCCTGGGTCCTTTCTCCTGTCCTGGCATCTGTCCTCAACGTCAGTGGAAAGGCAACTTTTCCGATGTAACCCATTCTGCGAGCTACCAGTCCTTATCTTCCAATCTTTGGTTTCTCTCCCTCCCCAGCTGTTGGCCCCCAGAGGGCAGAGGTTGCTTGGTCAGACTGGTCATGGTAGAAAGAACCCCTTGGCTAGGCTGGCATTCATTTTGGCCCACCGAGATTGGTGTCTGCCTCTATGCAGGGCTCATCTCTGCTGCCAGCTTAGCACATTCCATTCCTGATTGCAGCTCCATCCCCACTAATGGCAGAGTCCAGACGGAAAAGGGCCCAGGAAGGGGCTCATTCTGGAATAACGTGAGGTCACAAATGGGGGGAGACAAGCAGTGGACTGAGAAGGCAGAGCAGAGAGGAGACTTCATTGCGTCCCAGATTCTTGGGGCCATTATGGGTGGTGGGATGCCTTTTCCATAATTGCCTGCAAAATCCTGAATAATTCCCATGGCTTGTCAGGTAGAAACAGGACTGGGCCACACTCTATGCCCCACCCAAAGGCATCTAGCACATTTATAAAATGAAGAAATGCCAAAATGGGCTTGTAAAAGTTGTGACATTTTAAACAAACTATTTTCTTTAACAGAGTAATGGTCTTGATATATATAAAAATATTTTATCTTTCACAGGAAACCATGGTCCACTCTACTTATGGAGGGAATAAGATACAATCTTAAAGTTTTATAGGGAACATCATCTCCCCAGTTTTGCTAGAGTAGCTCTGTGGTTGTTCACTAACTTTAATTGGAAACAACAATTCAAAGTCCATCTTCAAAGTTGTTTACTGTGAGCTCAGGGTCAAATGGCTCTTCTGAACAACCCCTCCCTCCAGTCTCTGGTTATAACATTTATTTCAAAAGAAAACTCTGTATTCATATTTTCAGTACAAATTAGCAATGCTAAAAAAAAAAAAAAAGAGTTACATAGTTTCCAATAGGACCTTCCAGAAGAATCTCTAACTAATGTTCATGACACATCCAGGCCAAGTTCCCACCTTCTCTCTCTTTCTTTTTAAATCTTTTTTTTTTTAATTGTAGATGAACACAATACCTTCATTTACTTATTTTTATGGGGTGCTAAGGGTCAAACCCAGTGCCTCACACTTGCTTGGCAAGCGCTCAACCACTGAGCCATAGCCCCAGCTCCTCCCACCTTCTCTTTAGAGGGCTTTGTTGAAGACGCCTTACAGTGTGACAAGTGATGGCTGCCTGTTCTGCCCCTTTCATATTGAACTGCAAAGTCTATTCCAGAACAGGGCAAGGGAAACTAAGGCTTACATGGTCTTGTCCTGGGAGCAGTGACAAGACACTTCAGCTTTGTGTTCCCTGTTCCAGTGCTCCATGGTAGAAGAATATGTTGAACCCTGTGACCAAGAACCTGAAGGCTCAGCTCCCAGTTCTAAAATGAGGAAACTGGACTAGAGAAATTAAGTGATTTCTCAAGTCTCTGTAATGGCCAGAGCATGAGTCCCTCCCAGGGCTTCTACCTCCAGACCCTGGACTCCCTCTCCCTCAGGCTCTGTCTCCCTGGAAAGGGGCTGAGGGGCATCCAACAGGAGCAGAAGCCTGTATGCCATATTCACTGAAGCCAGGGCACCCATTCCTGCTGTGAGAATGGGTGGGTCGATGGAAGGGAGGGTCCAGAGGAGAGCTGTAGGGTTCTCATAGTCTGTGGGTTCTCTGGGTGGCAGGCAGACACCAGATGTAAAATCCACCCTCCCAGCCTTGAACCTTGAAGCTGAAGCACAGTCATCTGTTAGAGGCTGAGGAACTTCCTGCTTTGCTTCAAGGGAATCAGACACAGCCCAACTTGCAGTTCTCTGTGAATAAGCCCCAGCATATATTTACCTAGAGTTGGTATCCCTGCTCAATGTGGGCATCCACAAAGCACTTGTTGTCCCCTGGGGAAGGGTCACATCACCTCTGCCCTTAGCAATGAATGGAGTCTCAGTTGGGCCACTGGACACCGTCACAAAGCAACTTTGCCAATCACACTGCTATTTTAATAATCATCATCATAGAAATCAATGCATTCTCATGTCTAGCACCCTACAGTTTACAACATGCTTTCACTTGTATTCTCTCAGATTTTTCTCCCAACCATGCCATGATATGTGTATTATCACTCGCCTGTATCAGATGCAGAAACAGAGATTTAGAGAGATTATCCCATAGTAAGTCAATGGCAAAGCTGTGATTGGAAACCAGAGTCCTTGGTCTTAACTGTTACTCTGTACTCCTTTTCTATTGATACCGGGGATTAAACCCAAGGCTGCTCTACAACTGAGCCACATCCCCAGCCCTTTTTATTTTTTAATATATTTTTTAGTTGTTGATGGACATTTATTTATATACTTGTTTATATGTGGCGCTGAGATTCGAACCCAGTGCCTCACACATGCTAGGCAAGTGCTCTACCACTGAGCCACAACCCCAGTCCCCCTTTTTCTTTTTTGAGACAGGGTCTCACTAAGTGGCCCAGCAGGCCTTGAACTTGTGATCCTCCTGCCTCAGGCTCTCTAGTTGTGGGCATTCTAGGGATGTGCAGTTATGCCTGATTGGTGCCACACCATTCCCAAAGCTGGTGCCCACCAGATGCCACTTGTTGAGAAAGTCTGGTCTAGTGACTTAGAAGGGGTGATGGGGTGAGTAGAAAGAAATGGAGCATGGGCCGCGCAGTTAGAGACAATTCAAATCCCAGCCCAGCTATATCAGCTGAGTGATCTTGGGCAGTGACCATGTCTCTGAGCCCCAGCTTCCCATGTATGACACAGTGCTACTGAGAGTACTGTCCAGGGATTGCCCTGGGAGATGGATGGGCAGCTGGGCAGGGCAGCCAGGTTTTGCTATTTTGTTCTACTTCCACTTATGCCACTGTAGCTGTGTGGCATGTTGAATGTCACAAATATGATCTGATCCTTGATCTCAGAGAAGAGGAGACCAATGTAAAGGGGGAGATGAGTCAGAGGAAATAGCACAGTGAGCACTAACTCTTGCCAAGGGAGGCTTTGCCCAGAAGAGAATGTGCAAACAGGCTTTGAGGAGAAGGAGACGCGCCTCCTGGCTGGGCTGCCACATGATCTTCCTTACATCAGCACATGGGGCCCAGTTGACAAGGACGTTCTCACCTGTCATCCAGTGTAATCCCCACAAGAGCCCTGGGAGCTACCAAGGAACTTCAGTCCTTTTCGGTGCCTCTGTACAGAGGCAGGCGAGGTTCAGAACCCACCTACACCCCTGGTCTCTGGCTCCCCACCCCCACAGTGGACAGGCCTGCTTACCTCGGAAGGGGATGGTGCCCATTTTGTACAGGTTCTCCTCCAGCTTCCCATAGTCCACCTCTGCGGTGGCAGTGAAGGGGGTCGTCACAGGGGGATAGATGCCTGCAATGTCCACCTTCCTCCCATCCCCTGAGGCCCAGCCCTTCACATTCCTGGATAGGCCCCTGCTCAGCCCCTGTTTCACAGAGGCCCAGACCCGGGGGCCCAGCATCTCCATAGGAGGCCTGGGGCCCAGCTGTGCTACAGCCCTGAGCAAGGCTGAGTTTAGACTCCTTTCTACCTGCTATTAATGATTAATGGGTCTAGTTAAAAATTTGTGGCCTCTCCTGCCTTGTGGGCACTGGACAGTCTGAGGGTCTTGCCCTACCTAGGGTAAAGGGCAATACCCTCAGGTTTCAGAGAGCCTTTTATCTCTGCTGGGGAGCAGCTGGAGAAATGTCACAGTGCCCCTCTGACTGCCCTGGGTCCCACTAAAGGGCGTCTCTAGCCCATCCTCCTCCATAATTCCCAGCCCTGAAGCCTGGAGGGAGCGCTGCCAGTTTCCAGGCAGTTTCGAGGCTAGTGGAGCTGATTGGCTGAGCTGGCCAGGCCCTGCCCTGGGGGAGGGAGGTGCCACACACCAAGTGAGAAGCTTCCGGTAACAAGCGGCCTCACTCCCCTGCCAGGCTCCTCCTGCCAAGGAGGCCCTGTGTCAGGCCTGTGCTGGCTGTACACAGCTCCACAGGACAGAAGTCACCAGGAAAGGGCCAGGATGAGCATATCAAAGAGCTGACCTGTGCATGGGCAAAGCCTGACTCCCAGGGATTTGGGAAGAGGCAGAAAAACAGGGTGACAGGATAGAAGCACGGAGAATCCACAGTCTGTATTCCCCAATATTTTGAACACAAATGGAAACAAACATCACAAATAGCAAAATGAACTTTTTTATTGTAATCATTGGTGAGTGCTCCCGAATTATGCAGGAGGTGGCTGGGTCCTCAGTTAGCTCTTGGGGCCATTCTGTGACCATCTGGCTGCACAAGGGAGGAGCCAGGTGCCTGGCTGGGCTGTGGCAGCCATTTATTGGGCTGGCACAGGCTGGGGAGTCTGGCGCCCACTCCCAGGCCCCTCTAGCCCGTTCTGCTCTGAGCCAGGCTCCGGGTGTTCCAGGGCGTGCCGGGTGTCTGCCTGCCATAACTGCACCAGGTCCGTGGGGGTCTTTCCTGCCTGGGGAGGACCACGAGGAGATCTGTTCACTGTTTGGAAGTCTGCCAAAAGGTGCCCTCAGCTATATCAGTGGTTCTCAACTGGGGCCACTGGACACAGTGAAGATATTTCAGTGGTCACAACTGGGAGAGTGGGGACTTCTGGTATCTAGTGGGCAGAGGCCAGGGACACTGCTTAAACTCCTTCCATGCCTAGAATAGTCCCCCGACAACAAATTACCCAGCCCCAAATGTCAATAGTACTGAGGTTGAGAAACATCCATACCTTCTCCATATCTTCCTTCTTATAACCTCTTAGTCTTCCCTGTATCAAAGGGACCCTCCTATGCCCCTCTATATTTGATTGTTCTGGGCCCCATAGAAGATGTATTTCTGAGGGTCAAAGTCCAGACTCTTGGATCTTCATCCACCCTCATTAAACTCAAGGACCACCAGAAACCAGCACAGTGTGCTAGGAATGGAGGGGCCAAGCAAATGCTTAAGTTCCTTTCAGCTCTCTCCTCTGTGACCTTGGTCCTCCTGGGGCCTGCATGTGAGAATGTCCTGTGGACTACTGGGGACCTTTGGGAAGTCTTTTTACTGTTTCTCTTGTCCTCTAGATTCTGCCGCATAGAGAGGGGAAAGTGGTAGTTGGAATGGCATTCTGAAAAGGACATCTTCAGGTACTGTACCAATGACCAGAACCAATGATCTGTATCCCTAGGCTGGGACTGCCCCAGGGTCCCCACAGACCCTCCACTGTGCAGGTGCTCAGCCCAATCACTGACTCAGGGAAGGAAGGGACTTACCAGGTTCTTGCACATCATATCAGCTCCATGCAGGATCAGCAGTTTGATGATTTTGTAGCGGTTGAGCCTCACAGCATCATGTAGGGCACTGTCCCCTTCCTAGAAACAGTGTAGCACTCAGCATGACCCTTGGGGAGGGGCAGCAGATGGGGAGCAGGGTGACAGAAGGTGGGCTGGAGACCCTACTCAGGAGCCACAGTCTGGAGGGTTCCCGAGGGCCACTCGCCTGGAGGAATGCATGAGCTGCCCACCTAGCCATGGTGGGGCAAGCCAGCGGGAGGCCAGCACTCACTCTGTCTCTGGCATTGATGTCCAAGCCCAGGGATAGGAAGTGTTCCACAATCTCCACGTGCCCCGTGCGGACCGCCACGTGCAAGGGAGTGCTCAGCAGCTGCATGGGAGGAAGCAGGACATGCTGGCTAAGGGGCCTGGACTGTGATGTCCAGGGGTTGACGGTTATACTGATTCTAGCTTGAGCCCTCCCCCATGTCCTAGTGCCAAGGCCTGAGCCCTGGAAGGGCAGGCAATGAAACAGTTTCCCACCATCCTATCCAATAGTCCAATTCTAAAGCCTTACATGCCACCTCCTCTAAAAACGATCTCTGATTCTCCTCTCGCTGAGCTGTGGGCAACCATTCACTCCTCCACTCTTATTATTTATTTATTTATTATTATTTTGCAGTACTGGGGATTCAAACCAGGGCCTTGAACACGCTAGACAAGCACTGTACTGCTGAGTCTGTCCTCAGCTCACTCTTCTTCAAATACTTATAAAGATGCCACTTGTTGGGAGATGATTGTGTGGTAGGCATGGCAGAAACTTACAAAGCATTAGCTGTATATTGAATAAATAATTCACTTACATATATTTGCCCACCTAATCTACACAAGAACCCTTTTACAGATGAGGAAGAGAGGCTCAGAGGTCCAGTTACTTGTTCCAGTTACCAGTGAAGGGACAAATGAATGGAAGGAGGGTAGATTAACAAATAAACGAAAAGACGAATAAATGGATGGATGGATGGATAAACAAATAGAAGAGTGATGAAGGATGGCATGGGATAACAAATCCCAAGTCTCCTGTACTCCCTTCTTCTCTACTCTTTGGTCTCCATCCCTAGATGTGGTCCCTCAAGGGGCAACTGCTCTGAGGCCACTCTAGAAACTAGACAAGTTCACTACTTTTCTGCCACTTGCCCTTTGCCCCCTGCCCTCTTCCCTGCAGTCACCCCAGCATCTACTGCACCTGAGCACTGCTGCCGTACCTTATCCCGCACATTGGTGTCTGCTCCTCGGCTTTGCAGGAGTTTCACCACCTCCAAGTGGCCTCCGCGGCAGGCCCAATGCATGGCTGTGCAGTCCAGCTAGAAGGGGAGGATGGGGCTTAATTGTAGAGCTGCAGGGAAGAAATGTCTTGGGAGAAAGAACCTCAGCCAAGAAAGTGGAGGGACATCCAGGGGAAAGGTACAGAGAGTGGGCAGAGACACTGTGGGCAGTGGAACAGAAGAGCCCTTAGGGCCCATCTAGTCCAAGCCAGTTAGGAAGGAGATGGACTCGCCCAATGCCATACAACCTACCAGAGGTGGCACCAGGCCCCTGAGCCCCGCTATTGTGTCCCAGCTTGGCTTCCATTGTCAGGGAGAGGAGGTCTATTGGTATAGGACCAGCTCTTGCTTCCCTTACCCCCAATACCCACCCTCTCACTCACCCGGTCCTGGAAGTCCACGGTGGCCCCACTTTCCAGAAGCTTCTCTAATATCTCCATGTGGCCCTCCAGGGAAGCTCTGTGCAGTGCTGTCCGACGGAACTGTCCCCAGAGAGGCTGTGAGGCCTTGGCCTCTGGCCCACCTCCCACCCAGACTGAGGCCTAGGCTCTGCTGCAACTCAATTCCGACCCCCTATGCTCAGTCCCCTTCTCCCCCCACTCCCGTGATTTGTAGCTCTTCTCCAGATCAGCCTTAGAGCCCCTGCCCTTCTCACCCTTGGAGATTGACCTTCTTGCTGGCCCCAGCATATCCTATACCTTTGCAGGGGCCAGTCCCTCTGCTGGGAATGTCTGTTTTGCCCTCACTTTCCCTGATGAAAATCCGCTACTCCTTCAAAATATGGCTCATGTGCCATTATTTCCTTTGAACCTCTAGGCAGAGTTGCCTCTAGGCTCAGCTGACCCTTGACCTTGAGCATTGGAGGGTAGATGGAGTCTCGCTGGACTCCATTTCCCAAAAGTGCTGAGCACAGTGTTGGAGGGTAGGTTGCCCTGGTTACAATTCAGGGAAGGAAAGGACTTCCTCCCTCCTGTGCAGCCACTTTCCTCTTTGGACTTTGAAATACTGGGGCCATGCATGACTTTCCATATGCTAAGATCCAGTTCTGGGCACTCTTCCGCCACTCTCAACACTTGTTTTTTTTTTCTTTCTTTCTTTCTTTTTTTTTTTTTTTTTTTTTTTGTATTCCAAGCACCTGGTAGATAGGAGGTGCTTGGACAGACAAAAAGGATTAAGACCCTAGAGGCTAAAGAACAGAAAACACATGTTAAAATCTATAGTAATGCAGACCAAGGGTAGGTGACCATTAATGCTTAGTCCCAGTATATGAGAATAAGGGGACCCTTATGAAGTATAAAGAGGCAGCTTCAAGGAAAACAAAAATAAGCATGACGGGTGATGGAAACATTTTTAAAATAGATGGGAGGCGGGTGCAGTGGCACCTGCCTGTAATCCCAGCTGCTTGGGAAGCTGAAGCAGGAGGATTATAAATTTGAGGCCAGCCTGGACAATTTAGGGACACTCGGTCTCAAAATACAATTTTAAAAGAGGTAGGACCAAGCATGGTGGTGCATGACTCTAGTCCCAGAGACTTGGGAGGCTGAGGCAGGAGAATTTTCAGTTTGAGGCAATTTAGTGAGACTCTTGTCTCAAAATTTAAAAATTAAAAGAAAAAAAAAAGACTGGGAGTGTAGCTCAGTAGTAGAGTGTCCCTAGGTTCAATTCTCAGCACCACAAATTAATTCATTAATTTAACTTAATGAAAAAGAGCTAGAGATATAGCTGGCTGGTAAAGTGCCCCTAGGTTCAACCTTCAGTACTATAGAAATACAAAGAGATGTTGGTGATGTTTGCACAGCTTTTTAAGTGTAATTAATGCCACTGAAGTTAGACGTTAAAATGGCATATTTCATGTTATATTTTAACCCAATAAAATAATGCAAATAGGGGCTGGGGACATGGCTCGTTGGTAGAGCACCTGCCTAGCATGCACCAGGCCTTGGGTTCGATCCACAGTATCACACATGCAAAACATAATTTTTAAAAGGCAGCATGAGATTATACCATAAGAAACAAAAAATGCCATATCTTAGTATGGGCTTTATAGTTTTTTTCATTAATCCAATTAATATTTATGGAGGTGCAAATATTTCATTTGATCATAATATGTGACACAAGTAGGCCAAATTTCAGCAGAGGAAGTGGAGGCCTGGAGAGGTGGAAGTGACCAGCCACAGATCTCAAAGCTAGGGAGTGGCAGACATGGGATTTACCCCCATATCTCCTTCTTCTGAGCTCTTTTTATTTGATGCCATTCCTCCACCTTCCCTAGAGAAATACGTGGCATAAGTTACTTTGCAGGTGTTTATAGTTGGGGAAAGATCTAACAAGGATTTAGGTAAATTCTTGGGTGAGGAAGAGAACATCCTATTCTGGGCACTCCTTAACCCACCCCCAAAACGCCCATGGCTGTTCTCAAACAGGCCCACAAATGGGCTGAACCAAGGTCTGGGCAGGATGAGCTAGGCAGGTGCAGGTGTAGGGGTGGAGACTTCACCTCATCGCAGGAGTCAGCTGAACCCCCATCTGCAAGGAACTTCTCAATGACCTTCATTTTCCCCTCCACTGCTGCTTTCAGGAATGTCTCCTTATCCACGGGGCCGGTCTGCAGGGTGAGAGTCCCGTCACGGAGGGTGGTCCATGTGATCCGGGCCTCCCTGCTTTCCCCTGCCCAGAGATGGCCTCCCCAGAATCCTTACGATCTCCTCTGGCTCTGGAGGCGGCTCATGGGCTGCAGCCAAGGCTTCCCGCTTCTTCTGCTTGCGTTTTTTCCGCAGCTCGATGAGGTTCTGGATCCCGCCCACATCGATGATCTCCCGCCGCAGGTCCAGGGATGTCTTACGCACGCGCTCTTGGCCCTGAGTTTTGATGACCCATCAACCCACACTGGAATTTAGAGGCGGGGCAGGGGTTGAGGTCCCGTGGGATAAACTGGAGATGGGGGTGGCGTGTGTAGGGAGACCTTCTAGAGAGAAGGAACCAAGCAAGGTCCAATTCTCCTTCCAGGACAGGATGGCAAAGATGCGGGGAAGGCAGGGAAGGGGAGTCTGATTAGTCAGGTCTAGTGGGGCTGAATGTCTGCATTGCTCACGTGCTTCCAGGAGCTCTGAGCTGCTGGTCCAGGGACCGCGGGAGGAGAGAAGGAACCCTGGCCATGCATGCGTGGCTGAGCGCAGATGTTGGGGTCTCCCACACTTACCTTAACCTTTTGCAAAGCCAGATTCTGGGCACCGAGGTGCTTCTCGTCCTCTAGCACCAGCATGTCCATGGGCAGCTTCCCCTGGGCGGCTCCCCGCAGTTTCTGGTGAGTCAAGAGAGTACCTTCTCCAGAACCTCGAGGCGAGGGGGAGGTTTGGGGGAGCCAGTATCCACTCCCCCAACCACCCCAAGGTCATACTAACAATGACTCCCGTGTGACCTCAGAACCCAGGCAAGAACAAGGCTCCTAGAGAAGTACCCAGAAGGGGGCTCGTTCCACAATTCCTCATCTCAGGCTCAGTCCCAACCCCTGGCTCAAACACCTGCTTCCCAAACAAGACTGAAGGCCCCTGCAATGAGTTTTTATGAAGTTAAATATATAGATGTTTCTTGATATCCACAGGGGATTAGTTCTATGGCTCATTGCAATACCAAAATCTGCAGATGCTCAGGCCCCTTGTATAAAAAGGCATAGTATTTGCATATAACCTCCACACATTCTCCAGTATACTTTAAATCATTTCCAGATTGTTTACAATACCCAATGCAGTATAAATGCTATATAAACAGTTGTTACACTTTATTGTTTAGGAAACAATGACAGGAAAAAAATCTGTGCATGTTCAGTACAGATACAATCTTTTCCCCCAAATATTTTGCAAATGTGACTGATCTAATCCACAGAAGCAGAAGCCAAGGATTCAGAAGTTCTAAATGCATTCACTTTTTAAAAAAATTTTGGCATTAAAAATTCACATTGAGGGCTGGGGATATGGCTTAGTTGGTAGAGTGCTTGCCTTGCATGCACAAGGCCCTGAGTTCAATCCTCAGCACCCCCACACACAAAATCACATTGAGTGGGGCATGGAGGTGAACATATGTAATCTCAGTGACTTAGGAGCCTGAAGCAGGACAATCACAAATTTGAGACAAACGTCAGCAACTTAGTGAGATCCTGCCTCTAAAAAAAAAGGACAGGAAAGTAAATCAGTATTAAAGCACCCTTGAGTTCAATCTCCAGTCCCCCCCCCCCAAAAAAAAATCATATTGATGAGAAAATTGTGATCTGAAATGGTAGTTTTTAAATTATTTTTTTCAGTGCTGCGGAGCAAACCCAGGACCTCATGTATGCTAGCTGAATGCTCTACCACTAAAATTCATTTCTGGTCCTTTTAATTTTGTATTTTTGAGACAGGGTCCCTCTAAGTTGCCCAAACTGGCTTCGAACTTGTCACCCTTTGCCTCAGCCTCCTTAGTAGCTGCAATTATAGGCATGCACCACTGTTCCCAACTGCTATTTTATTTTACTTTATTTTTAAGTGGACTTCTTGACAACATAAAACTTTGGCAGTTTTATTAGACATTGACTTTTGCCCCAAAAGCTTGGAAACTATTGCTCTCAGGGGAACTAAGGGATGGGAGCAGCTTCTCAGCTTTCAGGCTGAGGTGGATCCTGAGCAGTCACTGTATTCTCACTGTAATAATGGTTCATCTCCCTTCCAGGTCTTCTCTCCACTTGTAACTCTGTTTTTCAAGAGTTCTCTTTACTCCTTGTGAAGTGCTGGCACCCCATCCCTGGAGCCCCGAAGCCCATGTATTTGTGTAGATGCCAGCTCAGAAACCTCTGCCCAGGTTGGAGGGTGCTGAGGCTGGAGGGCAGCTGAGGGGACTGGTACCTTCATGGTGCCCAGCTGCATTTCTCATTTCTCACTGAGTCCTAAAGTTAGCCTCTTCCAAGGTAGATTGGAGGGCTTATTTCCCAGGTCTCCTATTTGAACTAAACTCAGGGCTTCATGTAGACTAGGCAAGTGCTTTACCATTGAGCTTCATCCCCCATCGCCAGTTCCCCAGGTCTCCATTTTGAAGGTCCTGTCAACTACTGCCTTCTCTCTTTCTTGTCGGGCTTACATGGCTTGGGGTCTCCCCAGTGCTGGCCTCACTTGAAACACTGCATCTTCTTCCAGGGATAAGAGATGACTTGGGACTGCAGCTACTGCTGCATGTGGGACTCTGGCTGGGCTCCGCAAGGAACATCCAGAGGGCGGGCTTGTGGCTTAATCATCTTAGTATCCCCAGCACCTGTGACAGGCCTAACACATTGTAGGTGCTCAGAGAATTTATAGTGAATGAACAAAGGCATGAGTGAATGGATAACGGGAGGCGGGCTCAGCATCTCTGCCTATCTCTGGCCCAGAAAGCTCCCACAAGAGAGATCCAGCAGCTCCTGAGACCTCCTCACACTATTGGAAGGGGGCATGGGCTAACCAGAAGCTCTCTGTGAAAACCCTGCTGAGCTGGAGCCTGCTGGGAACAAATATGGACTCTAATGCCACCCACGTCTTACTCATAGCCCTTCGGTTCAGGTTCAGCCTTGTGGGCTGTGAAATAGGTGCTCCCATCTTACCTCACAGATGGTTGTGCATATTAAATGAAAGAATGTCTCTAAGTGCCTGGCAAGAGTGGGCACTGGATGGGGAGGTTGGCTCTGAGGGCACCAGGTGTCCTGATAGCCCTGCAGCTATATTTGTTAGATGAATGAATGGAAGAGTACTGCTCTGTGTCCCCTTGCTGAAGATTCCTGTGTCCAGTGGCAGCACTCCAGAAATGACACAGCAGCATCACTCCCCTCCCTGGCACTGACCAGCCATGTGCACACGCCCTTAGGTGAATGAGAAGTTGGATTCCTGGAGATCCAGGGATGCCCTTCTTCCCTTGAGTTCTGACCCTTTTTCTTTTTCTTACTCCTCATTCAGCCACACTTCCTTTTGTGAATGGTGTGTTCCTCTGAACTGATCTATTATCTCCTCCTGAGGGGGAGGGTGTGCTGGGGATTGCACCTAGGGGTACTTTACCACTGAGCTACATCCTTAGTATTTTTCTTTTACTTTCCTTTCCTTTTCTTTTTTTTTTTTCTTTTGAGATAGGATCTCACTAAGTTGCTGAAGGTCTCAGATTTACAATCCTCCTGCCTCAGCCTCCCAGGTGGCTGGGTTACAGGCACATGCTATGATACCCAGCTATCTCCTCCTTTCCATTCCTGTTAGAACCAGCCTTTCTCCATCCTACAAGTCCTTCTCAGGGCCATCAGAGCTTCCTTACTGAAATAGGTCAGAAGGCACCACTCTCTACTCAACAACACTTAGTGGCTTCCCATTGCCCACAGAATAATGGCTTTCTCTGATTTGTCCTGTCTCCCTTTCTGGCCTTAGCCCTTCCTACCAGACTTTCTCATTAGTTACACTTTCTCTTATGGATACTTTAGGTACTGTCATTTCCTTGGCCTGGAATATTCTCCCCAGTCCTGATCTCCACTTACCACTCTTGAAGGTCCAACTCTAATATCATCCATCCCACAGAGTAGTCCTTGAAGGCCCCCAGATGGAATGACCCACCCACCCTTTGTGCTTCTTCACTACTGATCCACATCTCCATTTAACCATTTCTACTTGACTATGAAACTGAGAAATGTTGGCTGAAATGAATGAAGAGTTGGTGAAAAGAAGGTAGGGTCTGGGCTTTATTGGTCCTTCCATTCCTCTCAGCATCAGACTCTTGGCAGAGCAGACACTAGGCCAAGTGTTAGTTTAAATAAAATTTAGACAAACTGGGGGTGGTGCACAAACCTGTAATCCCATTGACTTGGAAGGCTGAGACAAGAGAATCATAAATTCAATGCCAACCCAGGCATCGTAGTGAGACTGTGTCTCACATAAAATAAAAAGGGCTGGAGATACACCTCAGCTCAGTGGTAAAGTGTCCCTGGGTTTAATCCTCAGTATAAAAAAATAAGCAAACAAATAAATAAATGATTTAGAGTATGACAAGACTGCACTTCTGTCCCCTTCCTTATCCTAGAGGAAATGCAATTGTGCCACCAAGGACTCCCCACATGTGGCTGCAGTACTGGGAAAATCAATGCTTCCTTTCCCATGATCCCTTCATCGCTTGGTACCATTTATAAGTGTGTTGGGGGGAGGGTACTGGGAATTGAAACCAGGGCATTGTGCATGCTAGGCAAGCACTCTACCGCAGCTACATCCCCAGTCCTTTTTATTTGAGGCAGGATCTCATTATGTCACCCAGGCTGGCCTTGAACATTCTATCCTCCTGCCTCAGCCTCCTGGATAGCTGGGATTACAGGCAGGCACCACTATGCTGAGGCACAGTCCCAGTCTTTATTCCCTGTAGTGACCCAACTTCAGGAAGTTGCTCCTTCCCAGCCTCCCAGAAGCAGCGGGGGGTTCTCAGGGCCACAAATCCTGAGGTTCCCAGGCAGTGCCCACTGTTTGCCCTGTACAGCCTGGCAGGTCTCCTGAAACCCAGTTGGGTGGAAAGGGTCTTGGGAAGCTTGTCTTGGCTCCCATGGACCACTACTCTGTTTTGGGGACTGAAGCCTCAGTCTCTCATCACCAGCAACCCTCTCTGCCAGGAATGCGGCTAGCAGGGCTCTTGGGGATACTTGTCACCCACCCCACCACCACAGGTACAACGGCCAGGCTCTTCCTTCTCATGACAGAAGAGATGGATGTCCCCACACTCTGTCAGGCCACCACGCCCCTGTTCCCACCTCACTCTCCTCCTCCTGTGCCAGCCGCTGCTCGATGAGTGCCGTGGCCCTCTGCACCGCCTCGGAGCTCTCCAGTGGGCCCTCCATGGTGCCGTCCATAACTGCCTCCCTCTGCAGGCAGAAGGCACTGGGGGCTATATAGGCCAGAGAGCTCGTGCCCGCCCTCTGGGTGCCTTTGTCATGAGCTCACTGGCCCAATTCTTCACCTGCCTCCCCCACCTGTCACCTTCACCTCAGGCAGCCCCAGGGAGCAGGGGGAGCCAGGACAGGGAGCAAAGTAGCCCCGCCCCCAACTACTGGCATACTAGAGCCGAGGGCACAGTGCCTCAAGGGTAGGGGAGCAGGGAGGAGCCTGTTCAGGCTGCCTGGAAGCTCGAGTCCCAGCCAGGCAAACGGGTTACACAAAGCACCTGCTGGCTGCTTCCTCTGGCTGGTTGGCAGTGCCACCTGCTGGATGCTTAGAAACCCTGCCCAACTAGTGCCAGTGTGGGGCCTGAAAACCTGTGTCAGTGTTCACAGGGGTACCCATGACAGGCCCGTGCCCCAGGCTGCCTGTGAACAGGTCCTGCCAGCCGTGGGGAGAGGTAGACTCCAGACTGCCTTGTCCAGCCTGGGGTACCAGGACAGCAGAGGGAGTCAGGGCAGCCGGCCAACTCCCTCTGATCATGGCTCCTGGGGCTCAGCCTCTCTGGGGCCCCACAGCACCCCCTAGCGAAGCATCACTGCATGGGACCATGTCCATTAGTCACAGAGAGATCTTGGATCTGCCTCCCACAGGGACGGACCTCTGCAGGAATTACAGGGTTGTTTCAAGACAAGGATCTTGGGAAGCCAGAGTGCAGTGCCAAAGCCAGCTGACAAGGAGCACCAGACAATGCCGGGCTATCTTGACCAGGGGCCAGCCATGCTCACTTCGAACAAAGAATACTCCCAGCTGGAGAGAAAGCAGACCTGCACTCACCCGGTTCCTCACTGGAACTTGTGGGACGAGCCCTGGGTCATCCTGACACACAAGGAAATGGTTCCCTTTTCTCTCTGGTTCACTAAACCCTGACCTATGCTCATCATCTAAATTTGTCAGAAATCCTGCTTTGACACCCACTCGGGCAGCATTGGCTGGACTTCCACACACACCTTGATCACGAGGGCCTGGCCTGTGAGACCAGAGCCTAGAGCCAGCCCATTCCTACAGGAGGGGCAGACCAGCAGCAACTAATGCCACCTTCCTAGGTGCTGCTTCACTGTCAAGGCACTGTCACATTGGCTCTCCCACTTAACCCTCACAGCAACTGCAGGCAGAGTCACCTCCACCTTAGAGAAAAGCCACGTGGGTTCGGAGGTTAAGACCTCCAAGAATACAAGAGGAACTGAAATTAGGGCCCAGAAGATAGCAGCTCTGGTCTGTGTGCTCTGCTGTGCCTGGACAGCCTCGGAGGCCATGCCCACCTGTTCCCACAGAAGCAGGATCTGCAGAACTCAAAGTTGAATGCCAGGCAAAAGAGGAGGAGCCAAAGGCTTTATTGATAAATATGCACATATGTCTGTACATGAGGACCTGCTGAGGAGGCCATGACCAGGCTGCAGACCCACCACCACTTGAGTTACAGCCAGGAAATGGCCCCGTGCAGACCCCTGCCACAAAGCCCAACCATCCAGCCCCCTGCCTCACCTCTGCCGATTGTGCTGGAGGCAGGGAGAGGCAGAGGCCCGCCTGCCTCAGGCTCCCCAAGCCCTGGGACTCACTGGTGGTTCCCTCCTCCCAAGGGGACTGGCACTGTGCCCAGGGAAAAGTCAGGGTGGGAGCGGAGGAGGGAGACAGCAGCTGCTTCCCGACCCTGAGCAGAAAACCAGAGTGAGCACAGCGCAGCACCGGATGACAGATCTGGGCCTCAGGGCCTCCAGGCTGGCCCCTGTGGCTCCAACCTGCTTCAGGAGAGATGCAGGGTGGAGGGCCCCAGTCGCCTTTTCTTTGACAAGGTTGGCAAGGCCTGTGTGTGGCAGCATTGTTCCCTGGGTGCTGGGCACTGGTGGCCCACAGTGCCCCTGGGAGGCAGGGTCCCTTCACGGCTCACCCAGAGCCATAGAGCGGGGAGATGCCCTTAAAGAAAACAACAGCACTTGAAGGCAGCAGCAGGGTGGGGGGCCTCGTGCTCCAGGCCAGCTGCTCAGCCCTGCAGAGGCCCTCCATGGCCTCTCTTCCCAGGAGTCCACGGGCCCATCAGTCCTGGGGTGGTGGGGGCTGGTTGATGATGACCTGGATGACAAAATCTTTCTGGATCTTTGTTTCCTGGAGCCGTGTGCGGTCTGTGAGCAGCTTTCCAGAGAAGAACCACCGCTGCCAGGATGGTTCGATGCCTTCCTGGGTATGCAGCTGCCTCTTGAGCTGCCCCACTGTGTCAGGCAGGCTGGCGCTGAGCCTCACGTCCTTGCCCGTGGAGAGGCGCACCTTCAGTGGGAACTCACGGCGCACACTGGGGACAGGCTCGGGGGGCTCCAGACTCTCCTCCTCAGTGTGCTCCAGCAGCAGGTTCACGGGTGGTGACAGGCAGTAGATGGGCAGCTGGTAACGATTGCCCAGCTCGTCATAGCATTCACAGAGGGTGCCTGTGGGAAACACAGGGTGGTCAGTGTTCACCTGGGGATGTTGTCATTCACTGAATGCTTGAGTTCCTGAAAATTAATGTTAAAGCCCTAACACCCCAGTGTAACTTTATGGAGATGAGACATCTATGAAAACAATCAAGGTTAAATCAATCATAACGGTGAGGCTTAATCCATAGGATTACTATCCTTATGAGATGCCAGAGAGCTCTCCTCCTTTCTCTCTTCCCAGCATGTGAAGACACAGCAAGAAGCTGGCCATCTGCAAAATAAGAAGAGAACCCTCACCAAAAACTAAATCAGTCGTCACCCTCATCTTGGATTTCCAGCCTCCAGAACTGTAAGAAACAGATTTCTGTTTTTGAAGGCACCCAGTCTGTGGAACTTTGTAATAGCAATCTAAGCAGATTAATCCAGCCACCATGGCTGCCCCACAGTCCCCACAGAAAGGTCTTTCTGGGACAGCCTTATGACCAGAGGAGCACAGGGCTGGAGCTAGGAAGACCTGGGCTGGTATCCTGGCTCCACCAGGTGCTGGCTCATCAGCCCCAGCACATCGTTTAATTTTTCATTTGCTCACCCAACAACTGCTGAGCACAAGGTGCTGGGTGTCGGGTGCAAGAAAGTGCAGTTGGAAGTGTATTCACTGAGTCGCAGGAATGACCTTGATGCTGGGACTGTACTAACGGACATCATATGCACCTTGCTGAATCCTAACAGTTGTGTACCTTAACACTTGCAAAGTCCTCTGGTTCTGAGAAGTGGCTTGTTCAAGGTCACACAGCTAGGATACAGTCAAGTTAAGACCAGGGTCTGTGACTCTCTACTTTGCATAGCCCATGAGCCTGATATGAACTTGAGACCATGCAGTAGAAGCTTCTAGCTCAATGTCTGGCACATAAAACCCAACAGAAGATTGGTCCTTCAGATGTTCTAGGATCCCAAAGCACCCTGAACAAGTGTTCAGCTTTCAGGTTTGCTGGTGTCTTTGTGTCCCCTCAGTAGTCAAACAGGGACCCGTGTCTTCTGTTTCTTTGTGTCCCCACCTTCCTGATCCACGCTCTGAGGGGGGGCTCAATTGAACAAGTGAATAGCTGTTCCCCCCACCTACACACCTCTCTGCCTCCTCCAGCTTGGATAGAAACTTCTGATGTGGCTGATCACTAGCTATCCTCCACTACTAATCTCTGTGGATGACCCCCCCCCGTCCTGCCCCCCACACCGGCTTAGCTCACCATGAGGCAAAGTGATACTGGCTCCATCTAAGATGGCCTGAGCCAGCTCATGGTCATTGGCCTCGGCAGCATAGGCAGCAGCCTTGAGGGCATCCCAGATCTCCTTGCGGCCCTCAAAGGCAGGTGCTGTGTCCCAGAATTCATCCCGTTTGCTCCGAAGCTGCCCATCGGTCATGGGGTAGTCGCTCTTCCATTTGAGCCGTTCCTTCTTCAGGGGCTCATTGCGTCCTAGACAGGGCAGAGGGACAGGCTCAGCATCTCTAAAGCCACCTGGGTTACAATTCACCTTCTCACTAGCCCCTCACTTCTTGGGGCCAGGCCCTGGTCTGCCTAACACCCCACAGCACTGGCTCCTTAGTATTTAGGTCTCTGGGCCCCTCCTCAATAGCAGGCAGGAGTCTGGAAACCCAACTTAGGGATATAAGATAAGTTTGTCAGCAAAGTATTTGCAGATGCTCCTCAACTTACAATGAGGTTATGTATGGATAGTTGAAAATATCTGAAGTCAAAAGTGCATCTGTTCACCCAACTTCCTGAACACCACAGCTTAGCCACATACTGTGGAATGTCGGTTGTTTCCCTTTGTGGTCGTGTGGCCCAGTGGGCGCTGCCACTGCCCAGCATGGAGCGTTGCTGGCCAGGGAAAAGCTAAAAATTCAAAATTCAAGGTGTGGGTTCTACTAAATGTGTATCATTTTTGCAGTCTCAGGAAGTAAAAAAAAAAAAAATCTAAGCTGGGAACTTTCTGCACACCTTTGCTTGTCATTGAAGTTTTAATTTTACTCTTTCTTTGAGTATACAGTAATATAAGTTCAGCATAAAAGAAATGTGGAAAGAATGTAGATGTGTAAAAATAGTAACAGCCACCATTTACAGAACCGACATGTGCCAGATCACAGGCTGGGCACTTTGGACTTGCTCTCTTTTTTGCAGCACTGGAGACTGGACCCAGGGCCTTGCACACAACAGGCCAGCATCCTGCCACAGAGCTGCAGCCCCGGTCCTCTTTATTCATTTGACCTTCGCAACAACCCAACAGATTGGGAAACTAAGACTCAGGGTTTGTCATTTGTCTAAGAACACATAGGTTCTGACTTAATGCAAGACTTTGACTCCAAAACCCAGCCTCAGACAACCGAGGGGAAAATTACTCAGAATTCCACCGTTTAGAAGTAATGACTGCTGACACCTACACATGCCTTCCAGCTTCCCTTTCCCCATTTTTTTCAATATAGTTGAGTTTGTATTATTACATTTCTTTTTATCCCTTGTTCCAGAAAGAACTTAAGACATTTTTGTGCTAATATACAACTTTCTTTTCATCTCATATTTATATTACTGCCAACTTCCACATGATTAAAAATTATAAGCAGTTTGAATGTCTTGTTACTATCATATGCTGCCATACAGATAGTTACAATGGTCCCCACCCCAATGGGACTGGGGCTGGAACCCAGGACCCAGGACCCCACACATGCTAGGCAAAATGCCCCACTAGTGAGCTACAGCCTCAAACTAGCCCAAGACTTTTTTTTTTTTAAATCATAACCAACCAACCAATTTCTACAGCATCTGAAGAAGAAAACATTTCTGTCAAATGTCAATTTTCTTGTTACTCAGCTCCAAGTGACCTCCAAGATAGCCCTGGACCCTAAAGGCAGAGTGACAACACAGCCAGGTGGCAACACTCACTAAAGCTGGGGCTGCCTTCAGGCTGCTCCCAGTGGCTGGGGCAGGAGGGGGTTACTCAGTGAAAGAGGACAACATTCACTGGCTACCAACTGTGGGCAAGCACCCCATGTGAGCTCTTCATTTGTATTCACTCTCCCATTTCACCCTTGCATAGCCTTAGGAGGTGGGTATCATTGTTGCTGCTTCACAGATGATACGGAAGATGAAAGAGATTAAATGACTTGCCTGAGCTCTCAAAGTGAAGAGTGACAGAGGGGATTCCACCTCAGGTCTGACTAAATCCTGTGGTTTGCCATCTAAATTCACAGCTACCTGTGTGGGCAGAAAACTCTGTAGCCAAACATTCAATTTAAAGTGTTCTGGGGGTTGGAAGAAGGAAAGCAAATCCTCTTTAGAGGAAACCAACTTCAAACTAGGCCTCAAATAAATTCCCAAAATAAAGTTTCAAGGAAAAATAATAATAAGGGCATAGTTAAAAAGCAAACAAAAACATCATATGCAAGGGAACAGCGTGAGTCAGCAGACAGAAAATCAGACCACGAAGACCTCAGACTGGAATTTATCAGACAGATTACAAAATACTGAGTTTAAGAAATGAGAGCCTTAAACACATGGATTAAAGCTAGGAGATCATAAAGAATTCCCGAGAGCAGGGCTCGGAAATGCACACCTGTAATCCCAGTGATTCAGAACGCTGAGGCACAAGGATCACAAGGTTGAGGCCAGCCTCTGCAATTTAGCGAGGCCCTGTCTCAAAATTAAAAAAAAAAAAATTAATAAGGGCTAGAGAAGTAGCTTAATGGTGATGAGCCCCTGGGTTCAATTCCCAGTATCAAAGAAGAAAAGAAACTTCCTAGAAAGAGACAGGCTTGGGACATTTTAATTAATTTATTTTATCTAAAAAATTTTTCGGTAGCAGGGATTGTATCCAGGGGTACTTTACCCCTGAGCTACATGCCCACCCTTTTTTATTTTGAGACAGTGTTTTGCTAAATTTCCAAGGCTGGTTGTGATCCTCCTGCTTTAGCTTCCCAATCTCTGGGATTACAGGCATGCACCACTGCATACAGCTGGGGCATTTTAAAATGTCCACCTTTTAGCTCTGTTCCTGACTCTGAAATAGCTCAACTGTGAACTGAAGAACACTGAGCTCTAGCTGTACATGCATCTCTTTCTCTCAAACCAAAGGATTTATCTTTAAAATAAACAGTCTCATGGTGGCCCTTTCAAAGTTGTCACCTCTTGAATTATTCTTGAAGCAGCTTTCAGGGTTACCTCCCCTCTACCCAGAGAGCAGCTAGTCTTCCAAACTGTCATTTATGCACTTCTCACCCATGGGTTGACGCTGCAAGCGAGCCTAAGTATTACCTGCATCTGCAGTGACCCAGGTCACAAGGGGGTAGAAATGCCTCACCCCCCACACAGGGCACTTGGAGTGGAAGGTATTAGAATGGGGTGATGGTGGTGGGCAGGGGGTCAGGCAGGGTTAATGCAGGAAAACAGCAGGAACCCAACCAGCTCCATCTCAGCGTCTTTGCACTTCTATGCCACCAGAGGGCAGCCAAAGCACCTCTGGGCCAGTGTTGGCCCCCTGCATCAGTAGGTCAAATGCAGCAGAAAAATATCTTAACATTTGAGTTCTCCGGGCACAAAGTTAAACATACACAGGAGACATGCCCTAATGTCCAAGCTCAAATACTGGTGCATACAATCTTAGGCAGAGACTCAGATGAAAACGGAAAAGGAAGCTTTCCCTCTAAGTAAATGGATGATGACATTTTAATTTCAAATACTTATAACAAAAGGGTATTTTATAGTTAGTTGAGTAAAAAAAAAATGGCAGTAGAAAGGATGTGAACACTCATATGCTGCACAAACTGGTACAAGCCTTATGAAGGGCATTTGGAATAATACCTTTGGCTCAGCTATTTTGTTTCTAAGAATTTATTCTAAGAAAATAATCACAAGAAGTGTGTATGGTGAGGATTTATAAAGATTTTTAGCAGGGAGAGCTAGACACAGCATCAGGAAAAAAAGGTGAAATAAAATCTCCATCTGTACGAAGGACCAGTGGCAGCCATTTTGTGATAGTGAGGAAGGATGTGGAGTAACATGGGGAATGTTCATAACATAGTGAGAAAACATTCCAGAATAATAGGTGCTCTGTGTTTCAGTTTTTGCTTCTAAAAAAGTATGCATGATGAGTGGGCATGGTGGTGCTGGACTGGGAGACAGGGCAAGACCCCCACCTCAAATAACAACAACAAACCAATAAAAAGTATGCATAATTATATACATGTTTAAAAAGACAAGAGAAATTCACAACCAAAATATTAACAGTAGTTATATCTGATTGGCAATAACCAGTGACTTTTTTTTTGGTTTATATTTTCCAAGTTTTCTACAATGAGAACTTCTTGTGTTATTAACAGAATAATACAACGAAAGTCGTTCCTAAGGAAAGATGTAAGCGGGGTTGTGAGGAACAAACACAATAAAGTGGAAAGAGAGTGGGGCTGAGGTGGTGGAGCAAGAAGCCTGAAGCTTCCTTGGCAGCTCGGGGCGGCTTTGTCTAGGGCCAGGGTAGGCTCTGCTGGAGTCAGCAGCAGAAGTATCCAGTGGCTTCTGCTTAGGACTCCACCTGTTCTAGATAAGCTTCACTCAAAGACAGAGTAACAGAAATGGTCCCTAATCTTAATGAAGCTTACAAAAGAGCTTTCAAAAAACAAGTAAATAAAAATTCATGCTAGTCAAGGCTTTCAACTGCATGGGGAGGCGGTGGGGCAAAACACTCACAAAAATCATGGGCTTCTGTGACTATGGTAGGCAGCAACAGCAGAAGATATCCGTGACTGGGCAGATAATGTGGTCTGCATCCAGAGGCAGAAAGGCTCCATGCCTCCTGCATTAGAATCTCCCAGGGTTCCGGTTAAAAAGGCAGTTTGGGGAGCCGGGGATACAGTTCAGTAGTAGAGTATGTGCTCAGAATGTGCGAGACCCTGGGCTCCATTCCCAGCACCAAAAGGTAGATTCACAGGGCCAAGGTCAGATCCCCAGAATCAGAGCACTAGGGGTTGGGCTGGGGTGTGAACTTGATTCTGTTTTAAGAATCTATTTGTAAACACAGCAGGACAGAAGTGGAGATAGCGTGTTCGAGCTCACTGTAATACAAATCAGCTCAACACAAGGTCTCCAAAGCTGCTGCCAGGAGCAGATCTGGGGAGGGAAGGGGAGAGCGCAAAGGGCACCCCGTCTGGGCTGGAGGAGGATAATGATGGTGGCTGCTGTGGCTTGGCCGCTGTAATGAATGGTCTCTGGTGATCCCACCCCAAGGGAGGGCACTGGGAGGGGAGCGGGAGAGAACGCTGAAGGGCCTTTCCCACCTGCCTGGAGCTGGCGTGCGTCTGAGTGTGTGCACTCTCAACGTCTGACACGTTGCTTAATTCAGGAGTGTACAGCAGGGGGATTTTCTCAGACACAGGAAAGACAGCTGGTGGCTTGAAGCTTGCTGGGTGGTGCCTCTCCTCTGCAGCATCTGGTGAGCTGAGAGTGGAACTGACAGACGCACAGGGAGCAGGGTGGGGAACAGTGCAGGAATGACAGGAGAGGCCAGGGGGCAGCATGGAAGGGCGAGGAGAGGTCCACAGGAGGCTCCTGCACTTCTTGATCTCAGAACCCGAGAGATCCTTCCTGTGGCTTCTGGGACTGACATAACTGAGCCCCTGGGATGTGACACTATGCCTGAGACCTGCCAAAGGGAGGAGAGATTTCCCAAGACAGTCCACCCAAGCCAGGAGACAGGCCTATTTATACCTGTGGCAATCCCCCGGCTATTTCCACACTGGGTTACCAAGCTTGTCCCTAGGCCCTTGTTTCAGGGATGGGGCCAACAGTGTCCTTCTCAGAAGTACCAATTATGGACAAGTCTTGGCTTGATCTGCTGATGTGAAGGATGAAGCTCCAGGAAGAAGGCAGGAGTCGGAGCCTCCCTGACCCCTGGGCTTGAGGGGTCCTTCAATCAGATGCAGAATCAAATCTCTCCACCCTCCTCCTGCCCACCCCAGCAGTCACAGCTGGAATGCAGGTGGCCTGCCAGTACCCACCTGCAGAAGGGATAGAAGTCAGAAAGAACAGCAGGTCCTAGAAGGATCAGCACAGCCACAGAGAGCAAGGAAACAAGCCCAGGTAATCCCTTCAGGAGGAGCAGTATTTATAGTCAGACTTAGCCAGGGATGACCCTTGAGCCTGTCTACCCTTGGAAGGGAAAGGGCTGGTACAGCTCTGCTCAAGTGGAGCCTCTTTGGGGCCTGTAGGCCTTGCCTTCCCATTCATCCCCTGGGGCCCCAACTCCAGGGCTTAGGGAGGGAGAAGGGTAGAGCCCGTTGCTAAGTGACAGGCCAGACTTCCTAAACTGCATCCCCTCCAGGGGCACACTGGGCCCCAAGGTCCTGGGCAGGGCTGGAGAACTATGGCAGAGTGCTCCCCATCCTCTGGGAGCCCTGTTCTTGACTCCAGGAAGGCGCCAGGCCCAGGGCATCTGCTCCTCTGCCATGTTCTTGTTCAGCGGCCCAAGGCTGGGACCACCCCCAGTTCATCTTACCGGTCCCAGGGGCAGGCTGGTGTCTGGCTGGCCTCAGGAGGAGCGAATGAAGTGAGCAGACAGTTTAGGGAAAGAGGAGGAGCTGCCGGGAAGAAACCCCTGCAAATGAGGAGCAGCAGACTCTGTTTTGTGAAGAACCCTCACTGAACAGGAAGAGAGGGAGGAAGGAGAAAGGAGCCAGACAGAGGGGGACAGAGTCCTGCACTGAGGGGGTACAGTGTGGAGGATGAAGGGCTGGTGCCAGAACGAGCCCAGGGAGGGCTGGAACCTCTGCAGCCAAGGAGCCGAGGCACAGCCAAGAGAAACGGACCTGTGGGGTGGCATGGCCAGCTACGGGAGAGACAAGGGGGCACACAGGAGCACAGGGACAGGGCCGCTTGCTCCACGCGGCTCACAACGTGAGCATTCACCCAGCACGGCGCCTGGGCATGCTGGGGAGGGCAGGCCTATATCTGCTCTCTGTCCTGTGCCTCCCTCAGGGTCCCTGGAAAGCCAGGCAGGGGACAGCAAGTCACCCCAGGACTGGGCACTCTTGGACCACACCCCCGCCCATTCCTGAGCGAAACTGACCTAAGCTCTACTACAAACAGAAGCCCTGCATCCTTAGGGATCCACCTGCCACCCCACCAACAGCCCCTTCTCTGGGTTGGCATGGAGAGAAAACTCACAAGTAGAGTGAAACAGGGAGAGTTTGGGAAATTATCAAATTTCTTTGTTTTACATCATTTTTTAAATTACAGCTGTTCTTTTCTTATGGTGAATGCATTCCCATCTTCATTTTGTACTGATGTGCTTGTCCCCAAGTGCAACCAGGGTCCTGACTGGAACATGAACAGGCCAGTGTGAGCAGTTCTAAAGGGAAACTGACCACGCATGCTTTTTGGCAACTGAGACTATGGATCACTCAGTAAAGGACACCGCGGCCTCTGCTATCTCACACAGGGGCTGCAGAGGACAGTGGGGCTTCTCTCTGGGTATTGACCATCTATCTGCAGGAATGTGGGTGAACGACCTCCCAACTTAAGCCTCAGTGTTTCCACCTGCAGAAAGGCTTGACCCCCCACCTTGTGGCCACTGCAAGGACTAAGTGACAGCACTCTGCCCAGTGCTTAAAATATGGCAGCCACTATGTCACTAACAATCAAGTCAACACTGCTTATCACCATGATGCAACTTAAAGGGTATCATCTTTTTTTTTCCCCTATGAAGTTGCTGTGAGTTTGAAAACGTTGAAAACCTCTGCTGTCATGAACTTTTCGTCTGTACCGCGCAGTGCTGGAGAATTCTGGGGTTAGCTAAGGCTGCTTGACAGGGACAACGAGCAGGTTTGATGGATGCTGCTTCTCTGCACAGCACAGGGTCAGCACTTTTCCTGAGGCAGAAGAGGGAGGACGGTGGCTAATAAATAAAACAGGAACTCCTGGGGTTGCTAGAAAGGTCTCCTGTGGCCAGCTCCTTTGGGATTTCAGGGTGAGAGGCATAGGTCCTCTGCCACTGTGCTGTCCACAGCCCACAGGCAGCCCTGACTCCCTGCTGTTAGAGGGCCTGGTGCTCACAGGGATGTTAGCCAGAAGCCCACGGGCCAAACATGATGCCCAGGATTCCATTCCACTTGATGTTGACTGCTACAAGCACTTCTCTCCTATGTGCCACTCCACCAAGGCATGACCCTCAGGGTAGGGCAGGATCCCCAAGCTGGAAGCGACCAGGTCACTGGCCTAGTTGCTTCATTTTACACAGGAGAATACCAAGGCTCAGAGGTGATGTGACTTTCCCAGGTCCCACAGCTGTTTCCCAGGCGTGTGTGTATGTGTGTGGGGTGGGGGGAGCCGAGTTTTAACTAGAAAATGAAATTGTCAGGGCCTGGACACACAGAGATGACCACAGGAAAAGCAGCAGCCACAACACGCAGCAGGAATCAGTGGGGAGCAGTCACAGGTCTGCTCTAGCCTTCCAGTGCCCCCAGAAAGGAAGGGAATCCAAGAACTGGGCCCTCCTAGGACGCTGCACAAGACCATGTGCCTAGGTCTCCCACAGGCTTGAAGAAACAGACCCACAATTCAGCACTTGAAGAAACACAAGACCCCAATTCAGCACGGTTGGTTTGCAGCTTGGTGAAGAAGACCAACCTCTTACCCCACACAACACTCCTGGCTGGTGGTGAGTCTCCATCTGGGGAGCTCAGTATGTCATAAGGAAGCCTATTCCATTGCTGGATGAATCTGATGGTTAAAAAACAAACAGCAGTTACAGTTATCTTCCCACTGAGCTACATGGAAGGCCTAGAACAGAGACAATACCTAGAATCTGAGGGCACAGAGGCTCCTTGACTACTTGAGGTTTTGTCCTGATACCTACTGAAGTTGAAAATATTGTAAGTCAAGAATGCATTTAACACACCTATCAAACAAGATCGTTCAGCTGAGCCTACTATCTTAGTCCATTTCTGTTGCTATAACAGAATATCCAAGACTAGGTAATTTATAGAAAAAAAAGGTTTTTTTGGCTTATGGTTCTGGCATCTACTTGACCTTTCGTGCTGTACAAATAGCAGAAAAACTCAAGAGGGGAAGAACAAGTAGGCACATGCAAAGAGAGGAACAGGGCCAAACTCCCATAAGAAACACATTATCTCATTGATGGAGGCAGATCCCATGACCCCAAGGACCCCTTAAAGGCCCTACCACCTCTCAACACTGTTATGCTGGGGCCAAGATGCACTATGAGTCTGGCAGACATATCACACCCAAATCACAGCACCTACTTTAAACCTGCTCATAACACTTACATTAGCCTACAGCTCAGCAAAGGCATCCAAAACCAAACCTATTTTACGATAAAGCGTTAAATATCTCATGTAATTTATTGAGTACAGAAAGTGAAAAACAGGATGGCTGTGGGTTACTCCTGTACCACTGTGAAGTTGAAAAGTGGGAGTCAACCATCATGGGCTGGGAACTGACTAAAGTTTGGGAGTCAGATGGTCCTGGGTTTGAACACCGTTCCATCCTTCATTTAATTAGCTAAGTGACCTTGGGCAAATGTGTTGGCTTCCTAGTCTCTTCTGGAAGGTAGGGAGTGATCAAAGCCCCACATCTTAGGAGGGTTGAAAGGATCAAAAATATATACACTCGAGTAAATGCACATATACTAATCTAATCAAGAAGATTATACATAATAAATCAACTAACCTAATACCCCAGGTGAGGTCTCCTTAGCACGACACCTGGAAGGCTCTTGTTTCAGAAATCTGAAGATAGGTTCACAGAAGAGCACCATTCTAGCTAAGAGGAGGCACTTATCACTGTCACTATAGTTGCTGCTGTCATTATTATCAATGTTATTGTCTTGACCTGAGGTCTGTGGGCTCCACTCTCTGGAATAACAGTCTCGCCCCTTCAATGGGCCACCTGATGCTTTGCTGTTCTTCATGCTGAACGTCCGTTCCCACTTCCTCCTACTGCTTCTCCCAAGTCTTCAACTTCTTGCATGAGATGCTGAAACTGATAAATTCCTAGAAACATCCAACCTACTAAGATTTAATTGTGAAGAAATGGAATATCTGAACACACCATGACTAGTCACAATACTTTCCAATGAAGAAAAGCCCAGGACCCATTTCCTGGGTTGCTTAGAGTAGCTAGATTAGTTGAGAGGCCCTAAGAGCCTGGGTGAGGTCTATTCACAGCCCCCAGGCTCCTGAATTCCCCTCCCAGCCCCTCAGCAACATAACAGCAAATTGCTCAGAGCTGACTGGGGCTGGAGGTAGAAAAGGACCCTATAAAATTTCCCTTGGTTGGGGCTGCAAATTGTCTCAAGCACTGTCATTCATTTAGTATGTCCTCCAGCAACAGGTTCTAAGTTATTATCTTTCAGGTCTGTGTCCGCAGTGGGGCGAACTTGGGAGTCAGAACACTGGGGTCCATTTCCATCACGAGGCTGTATGCTCTTCCAAGCACATCTGCCAAATGCAAATGCCAGTCTTCCATCCACCTTACAGAGATGCAAAACTGCCCCTGGGTTTTTGTGAGCAGTGCAGAGTGCACACACAGACACATGCCATTCTTGACATCTGGAGTGCCATCTTTTTTTTTTCTTTTTGTGATGGTGGGGATTGAATCAAAGGTCTCATAAATGCTAGGAAGGGCCCTACCACTGAGGTAGATCCCCTGTCCTATTATCTATCTACCTATCTATTTTTGTGGTACTGGGGAAAGAACCCAGGAGTGCTCTCTACCCCTTAGTCCTTTTCATTTTTTATTTTGAGGCAGGTTCTCACCAAGTTGCCCAGGCTGGTCTAGAAATTACACTCTTCCTACCTCAGCCTCTTGAGTATGTGGGATTGCAGGCTTATGCCACTGTTCGGGGCTTGGAGCCCGTCTTTTCAAGGATCATCACTGGCTTCACGTGGCACAGTTCAGGACCCAGACATTTCTTTGTAGACTGACAGAGAATTCCTTGCCTGAGCACATTTGTGCTCCAGAGCCAGGCTCAGGCCGCGAAGGCAGCTGTGCCTGACTCATGCCTCCCCTTCCTCCTCTTCAGCCATGACTCACCAGCCCTGGCAGGCCTGCACCCTCCTGGTCTCCGGCCCCAGCACTATACGGGCCAGACCCCACTCTGCAGGATGCAGGCCTGAAACCCCCATACCAGCCCTGGGCCTCCTGTGAGTGCTGACATTGCAACTTGCCTGTCAGTTCCTGGTGGGCAGACTCTTGAGAGGCAACACCGTGTTGTGTATCAAAAACATGGTGGCCAGGTGCCCACCCCCAGGGATTGACTTAATTGCTCTGGAGTCTGGCCTGAGCATCAGAGAGTTTTAAAATCTCTCCAGGGGTGGTTCTATTAGATGGCCAGGGCTGAGAGGCACTGATCTGGAACTAGGCTGCCAGCCGGGTTGGCTGCTTTGATTGTGTTTAATTAGGTCTCTGAGAGGGCCTGGCAGGGGGCTGCTCAAGGAGAACCCCATGCCTGCCTCAGGCTGACCATCTGGACAGCCAGGCTGGTCAAGTGGCAAGAATAGGATTGGGGCTCAGGGCACCCTCTGCTTGGGGAAACCCAGATACACTGCCCAGAGCAGAGTCCTGTCTTAGCAGAAAGGAGAAGGCAAGCCAAGCCCCAAGGCCCAGTGCCTGGGCTGGGGAGTCAGCCTGAGCCCGGCCTTGTCATTCTCCTTACTAACAAGGCCTGCCTTTTCACTCTTCCCACCTTCTGGAATCTGAGGGCTGATCTCTCTTGTTCAGTGTGGCCAGCACCCAAACACATTCTTCTGTGGGGACACAAAGGACTCTTCCTCCAGGGCCAAGCCACGGCCCTCTGGACAGAGAATGAGTGGCTCCTGAGGCAAGGGGAATGAGTGAGAGAGCAGAGGGAGGGCCATCTATTTCCTAAGAACCCCCACCCCCTCCCCAGCTGCTCTGGGCACGAAGAAGGGAAAAACCTGACTCATTATTGCTGCTGTGACTCAGAGGCCTGTAACTCCCTTGCCAGACTGGTGGGAAGCAGAGCCCACCAGGGTCTCACAACCAGGATCACAGATCATAGAGCCCAACTCCATCTAGAAGCTTCTAGAGGATGCATCCTGACACCACAGCTGCAGGCCTGGGTTTCTGGCCTGGAAAGGGTACCTCAATCAACTTGGCCCTCTAATGGTCATATCCTCCAAGGCTGGTTCAGCAACTCACTGGTAATGGGTGGAGATGGGTGGGGAGAAAAACTGAGAGGCGTTGTAACATGGAGAGGTGGCTCTAGAATCAGAGAGGACCTGGGACTATTTCTCAGTGATACCCTCACTGGGGCAACTAAATCTTTGGACCTCAGTTTCCATGACCATAAAATGGAGCAATAATATCCACATGGAAGGATAGTTGTGAGGATGAAGCAGGATACTATGTGTAATCAGTACTGTCTGGAACACAAAGGAGGAGCACAGAAAATAGATATTGTCACTAGTTCTATGTTTTAGGACTATAGTCTTTAAGAATGGGGGTATAGCTCAGTGGTAGAATGCTTGCCTAGTAAGTTCAAGGTTCTAGGTTCCATCTCTAGTACCACTTAATTTTGGGGGCGGGGTGGGTACCAGGGATTGAACCCAGAGACTCTTAACCACTAAGCCACAACCCCAGCTGTTTTTTGTTGGTTGTTTTGTTGTTGTTGTTGATGGGCCTTTATTTTATTGGTTTATTTATTTATATGTGGTGCTTCATATGTGTTAGGCAAGTGCTCTATCACAGAGCTACAACCCCAGCCCCTAGCTGTTTTTTTTTTTATTATTTTTTATTTTTGAAACAAGGTCTCACTAAGTTATTTAGGGCCTTCCTAAGTTGCTGAGGTTGGCTTTGAACTTGAGATCCTCCTGCCTCAGCCTCCCAAACCACTGGGATTACAGGCATGCAACATTGTATCTAGCAAAAGTTTTTTTTTTTTAAATATATTTCATTTCATTTACAACGGCCTTGTGTGGCAAGAATTAATATTTCCATTTTATAATTGAGGACTGAAGTTTTGGAACCCCAGTAATCCAGCCAATGGTTTCAGATCTTCTCACTCCCAGCCTACAACTGTCTCTGCCTTGCTTGCCAACTCCAAAGGATGGTAAGAATCCCTGGTGACCCTTCCCCTACAAAGCTGACAGGCACAGAACCAGCTCTGCCTCTGGTCCAGAAGGGAAGGCTAGCTGGACACTATTGCCCAGTCCTGCTGGTCTACCCAGACCAGCTCAGCTCTAATGCACTTGGTGTTTCCAGAAATATCCTCACCAGAGCAGATAAGCAGTATACCCAGGCTGCCAGAGCCTCGGATTCCAGAGCTGGGAGAGAACCCCGAATCTGCCATTTATTTGCATGACTTGGGCTTGTTATTTAACCTCTGAGAATCTGTTTCCTCATCTGGAAAATGGGGATACTAACAGTAACTACCTTAGGGGATTAATGAGAACTATGTAATAATCATGACTTTTTAACAATAATGGCTAACATTTAGTAAATTTACCATATGCCAAGCACTCTTTGAAGCACTTCATATGTATTAAATCACTTAATCCAAAGGTCACACAGCTAGGTGGCAGGCTGGCTCTGATCCGAATAGATCCTGCCTCTCCCGGATGACAGAGGCCTGGCAGGTATTAAGCGCTCAGCGTATGGGTGCTGGTCTAGCAGAGGCTCAGCAGTCATTTCTAACAGGAATCAATGAATGAACCTCTTCTGACTAACTTCATTTCCATCCACAAGCGTTACTACCGAGTCTATTGTGTACAGCCTAGCTGAGTTATTTGAAGTTCCTGTGAACTATAAAGTAGAAAAATAAAAACAATTTGTGAAAACACAAGGATTCAAATGAACAGAGCCTGCCCCGCCCCCTCTGCAGGAGGATAAAAGGATCCAGATCGCTGGAGGAGAGGCAGAGACTCCAAACCTGATGGTGCCATGCCCCTCCCCTTTCCTGGAGAAGGTTCCAGATGGGAGGTGCCAGCCCATCAGGAGGGGGGGGGGGCGAAAATAGCCTGAGGCTCTAGCTGTGCCCTGGCCCCTGGGGGTGGTTGTAGAAGGGCCTCAGGGGCTGCCCAGGCATCTTGAGCTATTTATTTTGGCCCCAGCTGAGGAGGTGGATCTGGAAGGTAGGGAGCAAAGAGTGGTTGTGCAGCCTCCAGGAGGGGGCTCTGGCGCCTGCAGGGGGAGCACAGAGAGGCAGGGCCCCAGGCCTCCCCTTGGCACAACTCGCCTCCCTCTGGCCAGGAAGCTGAAAGGAGAGGTTCTCCACATCCCTCCATTCGGGCTGGGCCTTCCTGGCCTCTCCCCACAGCAAGGCCTGAGGGAGTGGGTAGGTGAGGCTAGGTCTGAGTTTAACAACCAGCCTCCAAAATTTTTTATACAGAAAACTCTTCCCCCATACCCCAAAGAAAGGCATGAAAGGATTTCAGAGAAGCCTGTTACCTGAGACAGGTGAAGCAGAGCTGTTTTGGGGTGGGGGTTTCACATACATGCCCACCCCTGAGATGCCAGTCTCTGGAGGACACGTGAGCCTCGGCTCTTACTTGGCACCGTCTATACTGGGCCTCTCAGAAAGAACTACTCATGCTGTCAGCCAGCCCTGGCCTGGGCAGTACCCAACTCAGCTCTGTCCAAACTGGGACACCTCAGGCCAGGACAGCAGGAGCACTCCCTGGCAGGGCCTGGCCTGCAGCAGGTCTTCTGGGGCCCTTCATGTGGACGCCCTCTCTCTACCACAGTTCCCAGGGATGCTTTTAGCTTTAAGACTCAACTTCAAATCCACTCGGTGGAAAGCCCATGAGTTGCTCCTCTGAGGGCATAAGGCAGGTAAGGCAAGAACTTGGTCCTCCAAACCCTCTAGCCTCTGCCCAAACCACAGACAAACCACATGTGCAAAGATGCGCGTGTACACACACACACACACACACAGGCCTCATGTTCTATGAAAAGAAAGAAATTCTGCAAGACACAAAGAGAGAGACTCTCCTAGACCCTGGGCAACTGTTAAAGTAGAAACTGCTTGGATCACTCAGTCATTTATAAAACGTTCACTGCTTATCTACCAGGGCGAGGCATGGTGGATGCCCAGATGAGCATGAATCCCTGACCAGACCAGCTCATCTCATTGTCTGGGCCAAGGCTGAATCACACAGATGATGCATGGCTACCCTTTTTGGGTTTGAAATACATTATGTTCATGCTCACTATTTGCAAAATATTTGAATATTTTGGGAAATACTTGGAATGTGCTACTCTGTGGCACATTTTAAAGAACATACAAGGATATATAAAAATACATTCTACTGTCATGTATAACTAAAAAGAACAAATTAAAAATGTAAACATGCAAGGGTCTAAAAAAATAAGTATAAAAATTAAAACAAAACAAACAACTAAAACAAGCAGGCAAACAGGCATGTGGTGGAGGGGAGCATGTAGCAGGTGTGCTAGCATGGGCTCTGGCCCACCCTCCTCAGTTTAAGCAGCTGCCAAAGGGTTGGGAAGGAGCTGGACTAGATCATCTCTGAGGCCTTCAGCTCTGACCCCATGTGACAAAGACTCTGGAGAGAGGATCTTGCTGGCTGCTGAGGGCTCTGAGGGGAGCAAGCTTCGCCCTCAACCTTTCATTTTCAGATTCCCCACCTCACCCTCTGCACACACACAGTAACCTGCCCTACTTTGGCCTCTGCTGCTGCTAGAGGAAGAGGCAGCCTGTAAGCTTTGGGCCTCAGTTTCCCTGAGATAATAATGGTGAGGGGTGAGGGAATGCACCCCTGCATATGGATCCAATGAAAAGGACCAGTTCCAGGCAGAGCCTCAGGCTATCTGCAGATTGCCGGCCCTGGATCTGTGGCTATCCCACCCCTGTGCTTTGCCTGGCAGCTCCCTGCTGGGCCACACAAGTTCACAGGACCCTGCCACCCCACGCCCAAGGTAACCCAATTCTTCATGGTCAAATGACAGCTGAAGGTGGGCCAGAGAGAACTAAGGTGGGAGAGGGTGATGATTATTGGCTGCCAGGATACTCAGGCCCAGACAAAAGGTTCATGGCCCAGATTGATTTCAACACATGATTCCTAAACACCCACTGTGGTGGTGATCATGCCAGGCCCTCAAGGGCCCAAGAAACTTAATTAGTTTAAGAATGTCTAAGGTTTAAAGAGTGTCTCCTCCTGGGCAGGTGGTGGTGGGTGATGCACGCCTGTAATCCCAGATACTCTGGAGGCTGGGGCAGGTAGATTGCAAGTTCAAGGCCAGCTCGGGAACTTAGCAAGACCCAGTCTCAGAACAAAAAGAGTCGGGGGTATAGGTCAGTGGTAGAGCACCCCTGGTTTTAATCCCCAATATTGTAAAAATAATAAGGAAGGAAGGAAGGAAGTTAGTTAGTTTCCTTAGGCTTTGACTGATGACCTGACTCTAGGGGGCTCCCTGCTCCCCACCTTGGCCATTCTCCTAATTTAGCCACTGTGAACTCACTTTGCTGCCCAACTCCCCCACTGGCCAGCTGGAACATCAGCCCCTCAAGGCAGAGCCCTGCTCTCTCCTTCACAGTTGCCCTGGCCCCTGACAGAGTGGGTCCTCCATACTGTTGAATAAATGGATGAATGGAGGAACGCATGAATGACTGCACCACAAGACAAGCAGAGAGTGGCATAAAGGAGGCCTGGAAGGCTGTGGGCAAGAAAAGGAGAGAAGGACTTCTCAGGCAGGACTTCTTAGAGAAAGCATGACCTGGTGAGCTTGGCCTTGCGAAGATGTTTCAGGTGGCAGGTACAGAAGCAGCAGAGGCCTGCAGCGAGGCTAGGACAGCAAGTGCAGCCAGCAGGACAGGACAGGGTACAATGAGTTGATCCACATCCCACAAGGTCCTGATCCCACTCATGAATGCGCCTCCTACTGAACAGTGCTCCTTACTCTCTGTTGATAAACCAGGACTCCAAAAATATCTGAACACGCGTCCACAGTGTTGGCACCTGCAGGACCACCCTGTCTTCTAGTCTTTGTGCCCTGGCTGACTGGCTCCAGTCCTAACCCACTGTTTCCACCATAGGGATGGGGGAAGAGGTGGAGGATAAAGGGGAATTCCCAACCTTGTCATGACAAAGATCTTTCATTAATTCCCCCCCAGGTCACAAAGTAAGTTCTCTCCAACTATGTTTAGACGAAACATTAATTTCTTAACAATAGAAATGCTAAGACATATGTCAATTAAAACTTTGGACCAACATATGGAAACTAGAGACACTAGTCCCGATGCTGCGCTGACAGGATGCCAGTCCAGAAAAGATGTTTGGGTCAACCTGAATGTCTCTGTCTCTGAGTGTTTCAAGGCCAGGAGATGGAGCAGGAGCACAGGAACTAAGAGACATGGCCAGGGGAAGAAACAATAGGCAGAAAAGCCCAAAGGCCTGCAGTCTCTCACATGCAAAAGACATGTCCCCACTGTCCACATGAGTCCTCCTCTTCCAAGGAAGGGCATTGTGGGCTCAAGGGAGTGGAGGGGGAGAAAGGCCACCAAGGGTTTAGACATTGACTGGGAGCAATGTAGCAGTGAGGTGGGCAAAGAGGACTGATTTGATACCATTTTTATGAAGGGCAGAGATCAGGGCCAGGGTAACCCTTAGGAGTCAGACCCTTGGAGGATATGTGCCTCCCAAGAAAACTGGCAGCTCCAAACCAGCCTAAAGTTTGCAAAGAAAGGCCTGGCACCTACATGGAAAAAAATCTGGACAAATGCACACACCAGTCTTCCCACCAAGGGAAGAGGTGATGGGCCCCTAGCATGCACGTGTGTTTGCCTCAAGCGTTTGTTTAAATGTGGTTTGGTAGAAAACCTTGAGACTTATAGGGAAAGGTGACAGAAGATCCTTGTCATGACAAGGCTGAGACAGCTCTGCTAGGACTTTGGATGCCTTCTACCCACAAGATACCTCTAAAGAAAAGACTGTTTCTAGCTATTTTGGATCAAATAAAGCTCCTATTTAAGCCACTATGTGTGCATTTTACCTCAGATAAGCTGTAAGGAAGTCAGGCATGGAGGCACAAGAATGTAGTTTTAGCTACTAGGGAGGCTGAGCTGGGAGGGCCACATGAGCCCAAGAGTTTGAGACAGCCCTGGGCAACACAGTGAGATCCCAATTCAATAAAACAAAATGAGCTAGAAGAGTAGGACTGGGCTAGGGAAAAGACAGGGTGAGACCAAGAAAGGGATACCAGAGAGGACCTCGAAAAGGCAGGTCTGATCTAGTGGAGCCATCCTTAGGCCACTGTCTTGGGAAGGAAGACAGCTAAGTGGCCAGGAAAGTCACAGCTGGCCTAGCCTGCAATGTTTCCCAGAGTGTCAGGCTGCAGAGTTTGGCCAGCCTAGGGCAGCTGGGCCGTGGCCCATATCACCTGCCATTCCTGCAACCAGTTTGACGAGGGCTTAAGATCTGTGTCAAGTAAGAGCTGAGTCAGACTTGGGGAGGGGGTGGAGTTGCAAAGGGGCAGGGCAGACAGGTCAAGCCTCATTCTCTGGGGAGTGCTCCACCAGCCCCACAGCAGCCTCCTCAGTCACACTGCCCTGGGCCCCCGGGATTGGGAAAAAGACCACCTCCTGCAGTGGCAAACCTGAGGGAATGCAATGCCCCAGGAGGAAGAGCTCTGCAGAAGGTAGCAGCTGGCAGTTGTGTGAGAGCAGGAGACCACCTGTTTTGCCCCAAACTTCCACCCTGCCATAGATGCCAGACACACTCTGGCAGTGGGCTGAGGAGGAGGCGGCACACCCAGGCAACAGGCGGTATCTGTTTTCAGCACAGCTAGCAAAGGGACAGGGAGAGCACAGGGGTGCAGCTCCCAGCTGGTGAAAAAGGCATCCTCTCAGTTTCAGCTCAGCTGGAGGTCAAGAACTGCTGAGGCTGGCAGCCCTGCCCAGGATGCTATTTACTTGCAAGTGAGCATCTCGTCGCCTTGGTGACCTGGGGAAGCACCAGGCAGGAGCCAGCCAGAAGGCCAGAAAGGCACAGCCCTCTCTGTGCAAGCAGCGGGCCTTGACCTTTCCAGCTGGGAAAGTGGATACGAAGCATTCCTCCCTTCCTGGTCCCTGACCATGGGCCAGGCACTGCACAGGCCTGTGTGGACCATAAAGGCACACAAGGCTACATTCTGTCTTCGGGAGAACCCAAGACACACCCACAAACAAGAACAGAAAATCGGAAAGTGAAGGCCACAGAGACATGAACAAAGACCAACAGGGCTGTGAAGGAGGGACTATATTAGGGGGAAAGATGTGGAAAAGGCTCTGGAGGAAGATGGCATTAAACGACAAACAAGCCAGCACATCCCTGTGGACAGATGGCCCCTACTGCTTGGCTACTCCACAGCCAAGTGACAGCAGACCCAGCACACCTTTTTTAGGGGCTTCCTCTGGCTGGCTGCTTTCCCCCATCGGGTCAGTTCCCACCTAACCGTCTCACTTTTCAAACCCTCAGTATCCCACTGGGCTGTCTCTTCTTCCTGAAGCTGCCCATCAGGTTGTCCAACTACACGTCCCCCAGTGTCACAATGTCCTGCTAACTGAGTCTTCCTGCTGCCTTGGTCTCCAAGTCCACAGTCCTATCCTCTTCATATCTTGGCCAGTTTCTCCATTTTGGAACCCATCTGGAGACCACCGTGCAATGGCGGAATCTTAAAACCCCACCACACAAAGTTCTGTCACAGGCTTCATGTTTCTCCCTCCCTGGAGACCCGAAACTACAAGGCAGCCTGCCCAGGGCCTAGGAACTGTTATCAGTTTCCAGAGTCACTAGGCACTTTCTCCAGCAGCAAAGTCAGACCCATCGCCCAGAATCAGGCCAAGGAGTGGTCTGAAGGCTGCAGCCAAGGGCCAGACCCCATGACCTGGCAATGCCAAGCACAATCGGGAGCCCTTTCCTCACCAGCTTTCTTATGTTTTCTATTATTGAAAAGATAACATATGCTAATGGAGAGACATCATATAATAGAAGCCTAAAAAGAAAAAAACAAAACCGTAAGTCTTCTATACCCTATCACCTAAAAATAACCAGCAAGAACACAATAAGGTATTTTCTTTTCTGTTCTTCTCAATTCACATTCATATTCCTGGGATCATATGGTATGTACAACTGACACTTCTACCATTGTGATGTTCTCACTCCTGCTTTCATTTTAATCCGATGCCAGCTGCTGGCCCACTGATTCTCAACCACATGCTGCTGGTCAGATTCACCTACACCGCTCCACACAAATGCCAGGGTTTTACCCTAAATACTGACTCTGCAAATAAAAGAAATTCATCCAGAATAAATAAGACACTTCAAAAAAATTCTTCTTCCCCCACAGTACTAGGGATTGAACCCAAGGATGCTCTACTACAGAGCTACATCCCAGCCCCCCCTTTTTTTATTTTAAGACTTTAGCTAAGTTGCCCACGTTCCCCTTGAACTTGTGATTCTCCCATCTCAGCCTCCTGGGGTGCCACTGCACCTGGCTTGGAATCTTTATTTAACAAAGAATCATCTAATAAATATTTATTGAACTTTTATAATGTGCTAGATGCTATACAGGAAGTACTTCTTCATAACCAAAAGCTTATATCATTATTCATTCATTCATTCATTCACTCATTCAAAAACATGTATTGAGTTTCTACTATGTACTAGGCCTCATGCTAGGGAGCAGGGATAGGAAGTCAAGAAGATAGGCTCTCAAGGTTAGAGTTAATAAGGAAGACAGGCATATAAAGAGATAGCTAGAATCTGATGTCCAAGAGCAGGGAGAGTGATGTGCTGCACCCACAGATTCAAGCAACCACAGATTGAAAAAAAAAAAAAAATATATATATATATATATATATTTTTTAATTGCATCTGAGGGGCTGGAAATATAGCTCAGTTGGTAGAGCACTTTCCTAGCATGCACAAGGCCCTGGGTTCAATCCCCAGCACCACCACCCTCCATAAAAAAAAGAAAGAAAAATTGCATCTGTACTAAATATGCAAACTCTTCTTGGGGTTATTCCCTAAAATACGTAGTATAACCTCTACAAGGGACTTGAGCATTAGCAGATCTTGGTGGTGAAGGGATCCTGGAGGCAGCACCCCAGAAATAACTGAGGTACAACTACATACAGTAATCATGGGAACACAGGAGTGTAGTCTTACTCAGTGAGTGGCAAGTGGCAGGTCCTAAAGTCTGCTCTGACTCCCAACAGATGAGTTAGCCAGGCAAAGGGCACGGGGATCTCCCCGTGGCAGAAACAGCACGGGCCCATTCTGAGCTCTGAGGAAGCAGGGTCTGGGGAGCAGCCACCAGGGCTGCTAGCATGGATCATACCAGGCAGGAGGAGGTCAGAAATGAAGCCCAAGAGGAGGCTGTGGTGAGGCAGGGAGGTCCATTAGGTCAGCGACATGGTTGGACATTGCCCTCAAGAGATGGGAGAACCTCTGAGGAGGTGAAGTAGAGAAAGGCATGCATTTTGACAGCTCACTCTAAACTCATGAGGACGAGTATTTTAGGGGTCTGGACTGCAAGCAGGAAGACCAGTTAGGAGGCTGCTGCCATAGCAGAGGGGTGAACATAATGGCCTGGACTTGGGTTTTGCTGAAGGCTTATAATGTGGCAAGTGGAGTTTTGATAACAAGGGAGATGAGGGGATAGATTTGAGAGGCACTTCAGTCACACATTAGATTGTTTTCAATTTTTTACACAGGAATGAAAGTCTTCATACGTAAAGCTTTGCCCACACTTCGGCTTGATTCCCTATGATGAGGTCCTCCTTGTGGAACTTCTAGGTCAAAGAGTGGGGCTATTTTAAGGTTCCCAATGCCTTTGCCAAACTGCTTTCCAGGGCTGGGGATGTGGCTCAAGTGGTAGCGCGCTCGCCTGGCATGCGTGCGGCCCGGGTTCGATCCTCAGCACCACATACCAACAAAGATGTTGTGTCCGCCGAGAACTAAAAAATAAATATTAAAAAAAAATTCTCTCTCTGTCTCTCTCCCCTCTCTCACTCTCTCTTTAAAAAAAAAAAAAAAAAAAAAACAAACTGCTTTCCAGAAAGACGACCAATTCCCACTTCCACCAGCAGTAGAAGGGTCTAACTGCCTGTTAGACTGTCTTAGGCTCCAAACAAGAAAGAGAGAGGTCAGCTCACATACACCTCAAAGACAAGCTCCTTTACATGTTCCAAACAAAACTACTGGGGCTGGGGTTGTGGCTCAGTGGTAGTGCCTAGCATGAGTGAGGCACTGGGTTCAATTCTCAGCACCACATATGAATAAATAAAATAAAGGAACATTAACAACTAAGAAATATTAAAAAAAAAAAACAAAAAAAACAAAACTATTGTGCCCAAGAGCAGGTCTCCAGACTGCAGCAACAGCACCCCGGGCTGAGGGGCTGTGGCTCTAGAGACGGACTAGGTTCTGGAAAGGGGCACTCTCCTGCTTCATCCCATCTTCCTTGCTCCTGCCAAGAACCTGGTTAACAACGTTGTCACTCCCCCGCTCAAAACTCTTCCAGGGTCACCACTGTCTAGGCAGAACTCCTTGACATGGAAATCATGTTCCCCAAAATATAATCTTCAGTGCATATTCCCACTGTTCATGCATTCATTTTTTCAACAATTACTTGAGTACCTACTATCTGCACAACAAAACAAAGTCCTTGTTCTCATGCAGTTCACATTCTAGAAGAATCATCATGCACACAGCATGTTTCAGGTATCCATATGTGTTATACTAAAAATAAAGCAGAAAATGGAGCCATGAGAGGGGACATAATTTTAGAAAGCATGATCAGGGAAGGCTTCTATCAAGTAGACAGGTGCAAAAGCCAGAGTGGAGCAGGGACTGAGCCATATGGACATCTGGTGCATGTTCCGCTCTCACTCCCTTCCACCACACTCAGACCACACCACAGCCGCCAACCCTCATGGACTCCCAACTTTCCACACCTCTGATGTTGATTCTCCCTCCTGAAGACCCCTCCTCCACCTGTTGGCACTGAAGGCCTCTATGCCCAGCTCATATATGAAGCCCTCCTGAGCTTCCAAGCCAGACCTGCTGTCAGCACTCTCCTCCACAGTCCTTGGGACTGAGAGCACATCAAGGCCATGGGTGGTCCTTTAGCTCTGTATCTGCAGTGCCTAGTGTGTGCCAAGAGAGAACTTCTATTTTGGCATCGGCAGACTGTGGGGTTTCCACACATGCCCTCTCCAGACTACAGTGAAGAGTTGCTGAAATTCAGAAATTGCCCGAGTCAGCCTCTGGTTCACCAAGTTTGTGTAGCACAGATTCTGGCACACAGATGTTCACCAAGTGGGGAGGGCATGAGTGTAAGTTTTCAAAGACACAGCAGGCACATTACTGACAAGGACACATTCTCCTCTCAGCACGGGCAAGTGAAAATTCTCTCCATCTTTTGTAGTAGGACTGTTAAATGTCTATCCAACTCCTTCCCTTTGCCTTGAGCACATGGTGGCCTATAGAGACTGTGTTCCCAAACTTCCAAGCAGCCAGGGTAGCTATGTGACTGCACTGTTGTCACGGGAATGTAAGCTGAAGGGACTGGTGCCATGGTGGACCTGGGCTTAAGGACAGTGGGCATGCCTTCTCCACCCCCTGCCCTCTCTTCTGCTGGCTGGACCCCAGACATGGTGGTAACTCAGATTAACCACACAGGCAACAATTCCACAATGGAGCAATACCTCTCCAAGGGAATTGGATCCTGGTGTGACCACAAGTGGCCAAGCTGCCCCTTCCCTGTCTGTGCATGTCAAAGACATCAGATCCATTACATGAGACAGGAAAAGAAGCTTCCCTAAGCCACTGTATCCTTGGGCCCCTGAGACACAGTGGAGCTTTACACTAATGAATGCGCTCACCTTCACAGGGTGGGCCAAGCAGCAAGGAGACCGAAGCTACCAACATTCTCAAGAACATTTCTTACTGCCTAGTGAGAGGAACAGTGAGTCCAGGTTCCTAGTAAATCCAGTAAGGTTTAGAAGAGTCACGAGAGGAGGTGAGGACTGGGGTGGTGGCTCAATGGTAGAGTGCTTGCCTAGTACGTGTGAGGCACTGGGTTTGATCCTCAGTACCACATAAAGAAATAAACAAATAAAATAAAGGTATATGTCCATTTAGAGAGAGAGGGCTGGGGCTGGGGCTCAGCGGCACAGTGCTCACCTAGCACATGCGAGGCTCTGGGTTCGATCCTCAGTACCACATATAAATAAAGAAAGAAATATTTTTAAAAAACACTAGAGAGAGAGAGAGAGAAGGTGAGATGAAGGAGGTGTATAAGGACAGGGCTGGGAAAGGCAGCACCTGAGCCCATGAGAGGTTTAAAAAGCCCAAATCTACTGGCAAGAGAGTGCTATAGTTTGGATCTGCTATAGTTTGGATATGTGTTAAAGGCCTGTTCCCCAGCCTGTGGCATTTTGGAAGGTAGTAGAACATTTAAAGGGTGGGGCCTACTTGGATGAAGTTAGGTCATGGGGCGGTACACCCTTGAAGGGTATATTGGGACCCCAGACCTTCCTGTCTCTCCCTTTCTTTGCTTCCTGGCTGCCATGAGGTGAACAGGCCTCCTCCTTCAGGGGCTCTTATCATGACATACTAGACTGCCATAGGACCCATGGAGTGAAACCTCTAAAACTATGAGCCAAGATAAACCTTTCTTCCTTTTAAGTTGATTATCTCAGGTATTTTGTCATGGTAATAGAGAGCTGATTAGTACAAGGGGCTAAGGATACAAAGAAAAAGCACACACTTATTCTAGCTCCACCTCATGGGCTTCCTCACACTCATCCGCTGGCTCCTGATAAAGAAGGGAACTCTAGGCTGGGGATGCAGCTCAAGCGGTAATGCACTTGCCTGGCATGCACGGGGCACTGGGTTCGATCCTTAGCACCACATAAAAATAAAATAAAGATGTTGTGTCCACCGAAAACTAAAAAATAAATATTAAAAAATTCTCTCTCTCTCTCTCTCTTAAAAAAAAAAAAAAAGAAGGGAACCAACTATAAGGAAAGTGAGGCAGGAGCTCTCTGGGTAGGAGAGGAGACATAGCCTCACTACAAGGACCCACGGGGCTGTGTCTTCCTCTACCATAGGAGAAAATTCTGGGTCTGCTGTGCCCAGCACCACCTCACATTCACTTCTGAATACTCTTAACTCTACCAAGTCATGCTTCACCAGAAGCACAAAGACTGAGGATAGCCACTGCCCTCTCAGTCCCAGGTACCTGACCATCTGCATGACAGCTCTCACCCACCTCCTCTAACCATCGCTTTAGGTTTAGATCTGGTGCTGGGCCAAATACCTTTGAGGAAAACTGTGAAGACAGGCCTTATGGAGAGGCAGCACAAACCAGGGAAGTGGAACAGGCTTCACACTCTAGCCCTACCTATTAACTGACCCTGGGATCCTAAGCAAGCTTTAGTTCTTCATCTGTAAAGTAGAGACAGTGATGTTACTTCCCAGGGTGTTAGAAGAAAACACACTATGTGCCTAGTGCATGGAAGGTTCTCCACAAATATAAATGGCCCTCCATTGCTCACAAATGACTTCCTTATTGTCCTGCCCCAATCTATGAAATTCCTACCACTGGACCTGTCTTTCAGAGTTAAGGCACTATCTGTAAAATATTCCTGCAGAGTAAGATGTTATCTCCTGCAAAAGACTATGAAGTGTCTGGGAGGCTGGCAAAGGCTGGCATCCAGAGTCACTGACTGAGGTTCTGATGGTAAAGCCCCCAGGTATAAAGGGGACAATCCAAATTAGTCATCAGCTGTAGGGAGGGCCTGAAGAAGACACTACATAGAAATACAATGTAAAGGCGGCTAAATCTCAAGATCTGGGGGTCTGCGTGAGGGCAGGAGAGAAGTAGTTAAGGCAGCCAGGAGGCAGACTAGCTCAGGGATGCCTCACCAGAAAAGGAGAGAAGCACACAAGAAAGGGAACACAGAGGGGAAAGGCCTCTATCGGAGGAAGACGGAGGAGGGACTCAGCAGGGTGGCCCAGGCTTTGCAGCTCTGGCCATCCTCTGAGGCACTAAGTCATTATATCTGGCTCCTCCAGATCCTTTCTGTGAGCTGTGATGCACCATATGACTCCCATTGTCCATCCCTACCCTCACATTCCAGCCAGGTACATTCTGAAGAGGAAAGAAGCTACAAGCTTTGGCCTTGCCATTTGGAAAGAGCTCTCAGAATCTTGTCCATAATACATGCTGGAGGTCAGGAAGCAGACAGAATGTGTCTGGGCAGTTGAAAGACAAGATCATGCATACCCAGAACTGTTTCTGGTCTGGCCACAAATTTAGGATAACCTAGGCAAGTCACACGCCCTCTCTTTGACCTCCATGGTGCTGTAAGACAAGGTACCAATGCTCACCCTGACTTGAATCTCAGGAACAATAACAGGAAAACATCATCAAAGGACACAGACCTGCTTGTGCCGAACTAGCAGGTGGGAAACACAAAGAAGGCACCTAGGCTCATGCAAGTTCACAGGAACTGCTGTCACAGGGCATGGCCTGGGACAATGAGGCAGGCCATAACACATACTGCAAAGGCCAGACTGAAGCAGGGAAGAACTTCCTAATTGCTAGCACACTTGAGAGCTGGCCTCTCAGGGAAAGTCTGGCCGGCTGCCTAGCAAGGGTGCTAAGTGGAGCAGCTCCACACTGGGTGGGTAGCTGACAGACCTTCAGGGCTTTTCCAACTCTGATGACCTGCCATAAATAATGCTCTGGCATTGAAGAGGCAAGCTCACCCGAATCTTTCAGGGCTCAATTCCAATAATTGCCAGACTTGCTCCTCTAGTCTCTGAGGTTCAGAGGGGCCACCACTAATAAAAACTTGCTTGATATTATGGCAGGGTCTCTGGAACCATGCCGTACCCCTCTGCATCACAAAGCCAATCACATGGGCAAGGAAAATAAAAAAAATTCAAAAGCCAGCAGGTGTGGTAGCACATACCTATGATCCCAGCTACTCAGGAGGCTGAGACAGAAGGATTACAAGTTCAAAGCCAGCCTGGACAACATAATGAGACCCTATCTCAAACAAAACAAATAAGTCAAAAGACAATGAATCCAATGATGCCAACATCTGTAGTCCCAAGAAACCCAAGACCAGCTGGTTGGCAACAGTAACATAGAATAGTTGTGCATTGATCCTAAGGCCCAACTTACAGCCAGCCTCAGGGCTAGCCAGAGACCTGGCCAGGTGATTACATAACCCATTTCAAAAGAGATGACACCTAACTCCTGTTGGTGGAAACCAGGATCAAAGCCTATACTTGGGACCACAGAGAAAACAGGGAACTAGGAACACAGACATCCAGCATGGGCTGCCCTGAGAAGTCTAGAGACTGTTGCTTTTGCCTGGCAGAGGGTGGCCCTGCCAGCTCAATTCAGAAGAAGCCTTTATTGCCTCTACCACCAGATGTGGTAGCGCACGCATCAGTAATCTCAGCTACTCAGGAGGCTGAAGTAGAGGGCTGTAAGTTCAAGACTAGCCTGGGCAACTGAGATTCTGTCTAAAAATAAAAAGGGAAGGGGTTGCAGTTCAGTAGTATAGTGGTTGCCTACCATGTGCAAGACCCTGGGTTCAAGTTCTGAGAATGGGAGGGAAGGGAAGGGAAAAGAAAAAAGCGAGGCTCTACCAGGCCTAACTTTTGCAGAACTAGATCCTGCTGGAGCTGGAGAGATCCTAGGAGGCCCTACAAGTGCCTGCTGCAGCTGATGCAAGGATCCCCGGTGAGCTGACCCTGACCTCCCCTGGAGGCTGGATTCTCAGAGGCAGTTCATTCCAATTTCAGACTGCTCTCTTTTCTCTCTTATGAGAAACAAAAAAAAAAAAAACTAGCTTCCTGGAACTTCTACTTATGAGCACCTGCTCTATCTATGAAATCGCATCACAAACTTCCAGGCAGCAAACACTGTGTAAGGGTTCATTCAGATCACTCACCAACTGCAGGCTATTGAGTTGGAGGGACCCATTCAGATCCCAGGTACCTGATCCTGAGCGGATCATTTCATCAAGCCTCTTATTAAGTAGAGAAGACAGTGTCTTCCTTGTGGACTCCTGTGAGGATTAGTGAGATTGCGTGTGTAGCTCTGGCTCACTATGTCGGGTAAAACAGCCTTCCTGATCTCCCTATACGTTTGTTTTTTTGTTTTTGTTTTTGTTTTTGCTAAGCAGTTCCAGTTCCTTGTGACATGATTTCAAGTTCCCCAACATTCACTAGACTAGGCAGCTGGAGCACAATGACAGATCTTGAGAAAGAGAACAAAAAACCCAAGTTAACATGCACCCGATCCTCCTGGTAAGGTGCTAGAGGGGCCTATTTCATCTCCATTTTGACCTGAGTATAATGAGTCAGATGTCAGGCTAAGTCCTTCAGACTCACTGTTGAACATGACAGGATCCCTTCCTCCATCAGCTTAGGGTTTAAGTTACTCCATAAATCAATGGTCACGTGTATCCAAACACCTAGAATTGAACTCAAATGCCACTTCCTATGGGCGGGTGCAGTGGCACACACCTGTAGTCCCAGCAACTCAGGATGCTGAGGCAGGCAGATTACAGGCCAGCCTGGGCAATTTAGTAAGACACTGTTTCAAAAGAAAAAATAAAAAGGGTGGGGGATCTGATTCGGTGATAGAACACCCCTGGGCTCAATCCATAGTACAGAGTAAAAAACAAAAGAAAACAAAAAAAGAAGCCACTTCCTCACTCAGGCCCTGCTCCCCTCCCTGTGGAGGGAGGCCATTCAACCTGCAGTCTGCCCTTAACAATCCTCATTTACATTGAAGTCCATTATCCCTGCCTGTGGGTGAAAGGTTGTGTCTCAGGTGAGAAGATAAAAACAACAACAACAACAACAAAAAAAAGGTAAAATAGTCCATAATATCCCAGATTAAATGACAAGATTAGCACAGAGCTCAGCCCAAAGTAGGCTCCTGAGCAGAGCTGGCAAGCCCTGGGCCTCAGACTCCAGCCCAGCTTCCATCGCAGAACTCTCAGCACCTCCCCTCCTCCTCATGGTCCTTACATCTGCTGTGGTTAGAAGGTCAGAGCAGACACTCACCAGCTATAGCCCCATGGGAGCCAAACTCCAGATACTGGTTCTGTCTAGTGCTCTGGAGACAATCTCCTTCTCCTTTCTAGCTGAAAATACCTCCCTCACCAGGAGGGCAAAACTGAGGTAGCCGCTTACTTCTTCCAGTGGCTTCTTTCCCTATTTGGAAGGCATCAAGTTCTGCTGTCCAAGGGCCTTCCCTCATGCAGTTCCATGCCCAGCACCCTCTTGGGTTGTGCCAGTACACAAGAGGCAGGACCAGGACCAGCCCACGTTCTCTCCTCACAGGCCTGCCTCTGCCCTGAAGAGACATCTTTTTGTAATGGAAGGCATTGGCTGCATCTGGTGGCCTTCACCTGGGGTGAGACATGAGATAAACATGCTACCTCAGTTTCAGCCTTTGGGAGTCAGTTTAACTGTCTCTTTTTCAAGGAAGTCTTCCTGACCCTTCACTCAAAATAATTCACTTTTCCAACCTCATAATTCTCTCCCCAAACACTATTCCTTGTTTTGTGGCAAGCCTTTTATTTTGGTTGGTTGAATATAATCTGTTTCCCCATTATTTTGTAGATTCCAGAGGAAAGGGCCCTATCTACTTTCTTCGACTGCACACCAAGGTCTGATCTGTGGCTATTCAGTGCACCTCTGAGCTTTCTGGAGGTATGACCATCCCTGACTCAGGATGGTTCCACTTAGCTATTTTTTAGCTTAATGATGTGCAAAGGCATACCTATTCAGCCACGCTGTTGTTCACTTTCAATAAAATATTTAATAAATTACATGGGTTAGTCAATACTTGGTTATCAAATACACTTTGTGTTAAGATGATTGTGCCCAACTGTAGGTTGAGTGCACTGAGCATGCTTAAGGTAGGCTAAGCTAAGCTATGATATTTTGTAATTAGGTATATTAAATGCATTTTGATTTGTTATTTTCAGTTTATGGTGGGTTTATCAGGACATGATCCTATCATGAACAGAAAAGCATCTGTATATGCTTCAGATTAGCCAAACTCTCAAGGACTAATGGCTTGCTCTGGGCATACAGCAGGAAGAGAGTGGCAAGGCCACTGGGTCAGTCACCCAAAGCCCAAGAGGATGTGATCCAATTGAGACAAGGCAGGCAGGATGGATAAGAATAGCTTCCACTGTTGCTGACTGAGCACCAGTGGGACACCGGGCAGCGTGCACACTCCACTTAATCTCCACAGCTGCGCTACGAGGCGGGTACCAGGAGTAGGAACCGAGGCACCAAGAGGTTAAAGGATACAAACACAAAGTAGTAGACCTTGGATCTAAACTCTACCTTAGTCTTATATTCAAACTTTTGCTCTTAGCCACTAAAGAACAAAGACTCCCTTTATAGAGTACTCTGGTCCCAGTTAGCAAACCAGAGTTTACTCCATCTGCCCAAGCCTCTGGACCTTTTAACATGATCCATATGGTGAGCACCATCCCCAGAGACCTCCAGTAAACCCCTACAGGGCCATAAGAGATAGAACCACATGACACATACAGTGTCTTGCTGGGAGATGCTGTGTCAAAGCAGACTCTCACACACGCCCCTACCTAAAACTATGCCATGCCCCGCTAGAGAATTATTGTATATCAGCAAGATTTTGTCAAACTCTTCAATAGTTTCCATTTTAAAAACACTGTATTCTTCCAAACCTAAAATACTGAATGCTTTTCAAACATCACATATGCCCCAGTCTCCAGAGATTGAATTCATTCCTACCCCCCATGACCGTCACTACTCATAGATAATAACAGACAAAAAGAATTTACCACCAACATTAGAAATGTCCCAGTGAGTATAGAATGTGTGGCACAGGCCACCTTGGGAGCATTTCAAGAACACTCAGAATAAGATGGCACTCTGATCTAAGTGGGTATATCACAGAGGAAAGCTAAGGGGTTCGTCTGCTATTCCTCCTTCAGAAGTCCCTATGTAAGGATAATGTAAATGAAGTTTTTGTTTTTCTGCAGTTCTGGGGATGGAACCAGGGCATCACACATGCTAGACAGGCACTGACCTACTGAATTACACTCCCAGGCCTTTTTAAATCTTATTTTGAAAAATATCTTGTTAAGTTGCCCAGGCTTGCTTCAAACCTACGATGCATATACCTCAGCCTCCTAGCTGGGAATACAGGTGTGCACCACCACACCCAGCTTCAAAGTTTTTAAGGACTCAGGAAGACATTTTCCCTAATGTATAATGGGACGCAGGTGGGGGAATCTACAATAAGAGAAATATTCTTTTTTTTTTTCCTCTTTTTTTTTTTTTTTAAAGAGAGAGTGAGAGAGGAGAGAGAGAGAATTTTTAATATTTATTTTATTTAGTTCTCGGCGGACACAACATCTTTGTTGGTATGTGGTGCTGAGGATCGAACCCGGGCCGCACGCATGCGAGGCGAGCGCGCTACCGCTTGAGCCACATCCCCAGCCCGAGAAATATTCTAACTCCTACTATCCAAAAGTTCTCTCTATTGCTTGGGGTATAAAAAAGAGCCAACAAAGCACATCTCTGAGAATGACATGGCAAAGTTTCCTATCTGAGTTAAAGACTATTTGCAATAGGAACCTGGGAGAACTTGAGGTCTAAGAGGACTTTGGAGATCCCTATTCCTCCGACCACTCTCCTCCCTCAGTAGGAGGCTAGTAAATGGCCATGCTAGAACGGCCATGGGAGTCAGGTTATAGGCTCTAGTCTAGTTCCACTTATTGATGATGTAGGCCAAATTACATAATTTCTCTTAGCCCCAGTTTCCCTCTACTGTGAGAGAATATGTATATAGTGTACTCCGTTGGGTTAGTATAATAAAATGAGACAATACAAGTATGATGTTTAGCACAGTGCTGGAAATAATGTGACCATGCAAAATATTTTTTAAATGTTAGTTTTAACATGTCTACTATTATGACTATTCCCCTGTAGGAATTTAGGCAGTTGGAAGGGCAGTCCAGAGGCACCTGGCAACCTTCTCCTCCTCATTTCGTATTTATTGTCACAAGTGATGAACTCTGTGGCCAAGGACAAGAACAGCTGGGCAGGCCAGGGAGATGCACAGCTGCTGTGTTTTAGGGAAAGCAATACTCTCAGGGGCCGAGCTGGGGAGCGAGCTGGCAGAATACAAAGTCCGGCCTGGGCTGGGGGAGAGAAGGCAACTCCTACAGAGGCTCTCTGGGAAAAATGGACTGAAATAGCCAAAGGGGATGCAGGTGGAGAAAGACATATACACTAAAGTCAGCCTGGGTCACAGGAAGGCCTTCCTGGAGAAAGCAAGCTACAGGTAAGCCAGAAGGAAGCACAGGCCAGTGGGCACATACAGGAAGAGCAGGATGCAGGCAGCAGAGGAAAACTGTGCCCCATCTTCAGGGAGAGCAGCTGGGGAAAAAGGACAAGGCCTCCTGACATGGAAAGGTCAAGATGCAGGGGAAGGAAGGCCACAACTTCTCCTCTGCTTGACCTTGGGTGCTCCATTCAAGCCTCTTCCATCTCCCCAGATTCAGTAGGCCCCCAAATTTAGTCAATATTCCAGTCACCACATTACCTCTCTCCCCATCTGGGTCCTTTCCCTTAGGTTGGTGGCAAAACTGGATACAGGTTTCATCATTTCCCCTTTTCCTCGTATCTTGGAAATAAAACAAGAGCACTCTGGTTTTCTCTGTGGGGAACAGGCCATGGAGGCCAACTGGGGTGAGGGGGATAATCGTCTCAGAGTGGCCCTTACCATAAAGGGGCCACACTGGAATATCAGAGGTTAAGCTTCCCCACACTCAGGCCCTTTCCCAGCTCTTCTTTTCTTAGATGACAAGCATAGACTCTCCCTCGTGCCTTAGTCCTGCCCCAGTCACTATATACACACAGCAACTATCAGGATAATCTTAGAAGTCACCTGGAGTTAAGAAATCCTACATGTAATTGATCACTCAGATGCCCCCTGACTCAAGTTCTAGACAGATGCAAGTCTCCGCATTATCCCCAGGTAATACACAATGGTGATCCATGTGCTCAGGAGTATGGGGAAGCTCTAATAGAGATGGCATCATGTCACAGCCCAGGTTCAGAAGGTCACCACACAGGGTCATCACACATAAGGCCATGGTAACAAGACTTCCTGTATCTGTGTAACTTCCTATGCACAAAGTATTGTCACATATATAATCTTTGACATTCCCCACAACTCTGAAGGGACTGGGCAGATATTGTTCCCATTTTGAAGAGGAAGCTGGGGTGACTTGGCTGGGGTCATAGTTCCTAAGATGCAGAGCTGTGGGCCTGAGACCCATTCTCAAGCACTCTCACCCTTCACCTTAGGGCCTCCCTTTCAGCTCTGAAGACGCTTCTTCCCAACCTAAAACAGCAACCACGAGATCTCCAACACCCTACTGCTCCTTAGAAGGAGTAATTTCTCCCCCTCCCAAAGTCCCAGTTGTCTCAGCCCATGCCCCTACCCACTGCCTCTCATTTCTCTGGTCTGTACTCTGCTTCAGCCAACCTGTAATCCAATCCTGTGAACTTCCTCAAGGGGGCTTCCATCTACCTTGCACTTCCACTCCCAACCCTTGCCCCTCTGCCTGGAGCACCAGGCCTCCTAGTTGGCCTCCATTTTTCATTCTGCCCTCCCCCTTCCCTGGTCATCCTTTGTGTCCTATGAGTCTAGAAGTGCTCTTCCAGGTCCCTTACATGCCCCTGTCCACAGGTTCCCAGTGGCTCTCCCTCACCCCTGTTCCTCAGCCTGGCAGTCAAGCTGCCCTTCAGGGGCTGGGGATGTGGCTCAAGCGGTAGCGCGCTAGCCTGGCATGCGTGCGGCCCAGGTTCGATCCTCAGCACCACATACAAATAAAGATGTAAAAAATAAATATTAAAAATTCTCTCTCTTTAAAAAAAAAAAAAAAAAGCTGCCCTTCAGGCTGTACCTTTCCCTGCTCCCTCCCCAAAGTACTTACTGTCAGGCCCTCCCTGCACCTTTGTTCAGGCTAGAGGGGACTCTCCTCTGTCCCATCTCCTTCAAGTCTCCATTCTCCAGTGTCTGCAGCAACCCGACCAGAGACAAGGAGGAGGCGTGTTTCTTAATACCTGCCCCACACTAGGCCCTGAAGGGGCAACCTCACTTTCAATGCAATCCAGTCCCTGCTAGCTGCCTGTACCACGGTGGTCCTGCGGGGGGAGAAGCCAATCCACAGGCTGCCAGGACCCTGGCACTGGTATGCTCATCTGTGGAATAAGCCAGTGAGTAAAAGAAGTCTGGGGCTGGGGAGAGGGAAGCCAAAAGCAGGTGCTCGCACAAAAGCAGAGAGGCCACATGGCCCCAGAGAGAGCCACCTCCTCTCCTGTCCCAGACTGCCTTCTAGTCCCAGCTCCCACGGGGTTGGCTGCCTCACCTGCTACCCATACTCCTTCCCTGAGCCAGGCTCCTGCTTCTTGTGTAGAACACTCGACATTAGGCTCGGGGAGCACCGTCCCTTCCTTCCAACAACCCAAACTGAAGGAAACCTGTCAGACAGCAACTAAGCTCTGCCTAGAGTACTTCTTTCAAAATCTCCTTGTGTGGCTATTACATGTTACACACACACCCGTTTCCCTTCTAGGGACCAGAGCTCCATATTGAGGCTGGCAGGAGCACAAAGCTCTAGGACTGTCTGACCAGGTCAAAGTTCTCCTTTTCATGAGCTACCCCCAATCTGCACAGTGCTTGGAGTGGCCCCTTATCAGACCTGTTTTGTCTTGTGAGACCCTATCCCCTGGGTGGGAGTTGAGCACACTAAGGATGAAGACCTTACCCCAGCAGACCCTCTCCCGTGGGAATACAGACTTTGGACTGTGAGGCCTTAGTCTGTCCAAGTGTGGTTGGAACTGTGCAGGAACACCTGGGACACACTGGCCAAGGACAAACAGGGAAGCCAAACTGTAGAAAAAAGAGGGAAGCCATAGAAGAAAGCTGAATGATGGAAGCAGGGGGTCTAGCAAGGTTTTCCAAGGCAGCAATCCAACTTGTGGGGTCCTTTTTGCTTAAGCAAGATTCAGTTGGTTTCTATTACTTGCGATCAGGGGGTCCTAACACAGCTGGGATCTCCCTCTCACATTTCTCCAGGAATACAAAGCAGGCGCTCCACCAACACTTGCTGAATGAAGGAAAACTGGCCCCAGAACCTGGCTTTCCTATTTCTGCCAAAGGCACCATTGTGCTCTACAAATACTCTCTACATAAAGTGTGTAACTCAGCCCCAGGCAACTCAAATTAAATGTGCTTTCCTTGCCTAAAATGCATTATATCCTCATTTTCATCTCTTCTTTGGGGCATACCAGCACTAAAAGGAGCAGGCCAGAAATAACAGCCCTTCAAGTGCAGGCCAGCAAGCTGAACTGAATCTGCAAGCTCTGTGCCATCCCCTGGCTGTCCTACTACAAACAATTCTGCCCTGAGATTTATGCCCACTGCCACAAGTCTAGTTTACTCAGGATGACCATCACAGTCTCTAAGAAGTCACAAAGCTAGGAATCTGGCAGATTATGCCAGAGACCATACAAGAAGGCCAGCCTCAGAATCCTAAGGCTGGAAGAAACCTCAAGAAAGTTGTCTTGCCTATTGGTTTTCAAAGGACCCCAAGACCTAAGAGGAACCCCCTGGGGACATATTTCCCCAGGCTTTAACCAGTGATATGCCCATTGGTTGTACCTATCACGCTGCCTTGTGTTCTGCAAGTGTTCCAGTAGTTGAAAAAACTGTACAGAATCCTGTTCCAAATCAACTCCTTCATCATTCAAATGAGAAGCCAGAGACCCAAAGTATTACACAGAGAGGACATAAAGGACTTCCCCTGGGACTGCTCACTGCCCCTACCACACCCCCATTGGACCGGTGCTCATTCCGAGGTGACCCCACTGGCATCAGCGGAAGGGCGATGCTAAACCGCTTGAACAATGTAGAGTTGTCCTGATGCTAGTCCTTCGCTATATATAGTTTCTCCCCTGAAATGACCTCATGCAGCAGAAAGGTTTGTGGTGTGGCAAAACTGGCTCTGTGTCCCCAACTCCAGAGGAAGAGAACTGCTAAATTAAGTGGGGGATAAATGGGAAAGATGAGTCTGCAGGAGGGGGAGGACTTCAGGTGATAGGTAGTCAGCAAGCTTTTGAGACATTTCTGGAGAAATTCTTGCCTTTGACCCCTGTGCAACATAAGGAAGGGTCAATCTGGCATTCTCCATGTGGTGGATAATGAAACAAATTCCAAGTTTGGGGAGTGAAGCCACTGAGGCATAACAGGCTCTAATGCTGCCCACTCATTAGATGGATGTCAGATACCTCTTCCTAAACCATTCCGTTCATCTGAACCCCTTGCACAAGAACCAACAGGGGCTCCCATTTACCCAAATGCCCCCATTTACTATGCAAGAACTTCCATAATCTTGATTACTCAATTGATTTGCCTAAAAGAAAAGCTGGAAGAATAAACATCAAATGAGACTGGAAACTCTGGGTGGTGTACAAGGACTTTCTTCTTTAGGCCTTCTTGTATTGTTCACATTTTTCACATAAACACACATGCATTAGTTTTATAATAAAGAAAATCATACTTCTCTCCAACCTGCACCCCTTACTCAAAATCGCCAATCCTCCTACAAACTGTGCCCACTTACCCCTAAGACCTACTCTATCCCAACCCTACCCCAGCCTCCAGGAACAACTTGGAGACCACTATCCACAGAGGTCTTACTTTTTTGGGGGGTGGGGGTATTAGGAATTTAATACAGGGGTGGTCTACCACTGAGCTATATCCCCAGGCATTTTTAATAAATTTTTATTTTGAGACAGGGTCCCACTAAATTGCCCAGGCTGGCCTAGAACTTGTGATCCTCCTGTCTCAGCCTTCCAAGTATCTGGGATTATAAGCATGCTCCATACCTGGTCAGAGGCCCACCTCTAAATTTTGAATCCACAGGAACTTCTCCTATCTTAACTCTATCTGAAATATCTACATAATGCCTTTGTCTCAACCTGTCTACATTGCATGATATAGCACTTGTCTACATATTGTCTTGTTTTTTTGTTTTTTTGGGTTTTTTTGGTGATGCTGGGGATTGAACCCTGGGCGATGTGCATGCAAGGCAAGCACTCTTATCAACTGAGCTATATCCCCAGCCCCATATTGTCTTGTTTAAAATGGTATCACATCTTTGGTTATGCTTCCTCTCCCAGGTATATCATAAGTCATCATGCATGGTGCAACAAACATGTATAATGTGTTCACAAACAATTTCGGGAATGAGGCAGGATGAAATATTAAGGCACACAGACTAGTCACCAATATTACCTCTGAATGCATCTGCACTGATCAGTGGCTTGACCTCTCTGAGCCAGTCCCCAAGTTCTTCCTACTGAATTACCCAGCAATACCAATTCCCTTCCCGAAAAAGGTAAGAATGGATTTTGAATATGCCTGCCAACTTCAGTTGTTTTGTTTTGTTTGTTTGTTTGGTACTGGTGATTGAACCCAGGGGCACTTAACCTACTGAACCATGTCCCCAGCACTGTTTTTTAAATTTTTTTTGAGACAGTGTCTTGCTAAGTTGCTTAGGGACTTATTTACTGAGACTGGTTTTGAACTTGCCATTCTCCTGCCTCAGCCTCCTGAGCCACAGGGATTACAAAATCCATTTCTCACTGTGTGACCCACCTCCATACAACCCAGCCATAGAACCCAGCCCGACTTCAGTTTTGAAAATGAATAATTTCACCTCTAAAACTGAGGCCCAGATCCACCCCACAACAAGGGTTTCCATCCATTCAAACCTAAACTAGCATGGGATATGGGCAGACACAGGCAAAGCAAGGCCCTGAGGCTGAAGCCTCTCCTTGGACACTGCCTCTGGGCCATGGCTCCAGCAGATGAATGCCCAGGAAATGGTATTATCAACAACAGAGGCTGAGTGTCCCTGCCCAGGGCTTCAGGAAAAGAATCTGATGGTCAATGATGGGCCAGCAATCTAGGCCTTGCATCTTCCATGGGACATATGGCCAGCAGGACAGAGAGGCTCAGTTTCAAACAGGAGGGGCTAGCTGTAGATGACAAGGATTCCCCAGTAAATATAGCCTTCCTTCTGCCTACTGACCCCAAAGACTACCTCATTCTGTCTCTAGAGAGAGAGACACCAAAAATATAGAGAGCCTATAAATGTAGGGATTTCTTAAAAAAAAAAAAAAAAAAAAAAAAAAAGAGTCATCTGGACCTTGTGAAAAACCATAGCAGTGATAAGTTTCTAGCCAAATTAGGCCTCCTGTTTCCTCACAGCCAGGCCTGGACTAGGCCACAACAATCTCACATGGAGCTAGACCTGGGTGAGTTCTGAGGTGTGCAGAACTGGCAAGAGGAGAGAAGGCGGGGAGCAAACAGAGGAGTCAGCCTGGGGCATAAACACTCTGTAAAAGTGCTGTGGGCTCCCCTGGGAATCACGCCCTAGGCTCTCCTGGCCCCTTGGCACTGTGTGTTATGATCTGCCTGGAGGAGCTGGGAGTGGAAATGGGTTTGGCAAAACAAATCACAGACGCTCTAGTATTATTCAGTCCATCATACAGCGAGCTGCTGAAGGAGAGGAACGGCCCTGCCCTGTGCTCCCACTTTAGGCAAAGGACACAAATGTCAGAATCCTGTCAGAACAGCAACACTTCCACTTTCAGGAGTCTGAACTTCTCTAAACCTCAGCTTCCTCATCTGTAAAATGGAAGTAACTAGGCTTTTATTAGCGTGTAGGTAATTATGTCCACCTTGCAAGGCCCAGTGAAAACTGAAGATACCTAGCTGAGTGCTTCCTCCGCACATGGCGGGTGACTAATAAACGGTACTGCCTTTGGTGATGACCATTCCTGGAGTTGCTGGGAGAGCTTGGGAAAAGAAACACTTGTGCCACATCACAGTCTATTTTAGGGGAATAGAGCACTTTTGCTAAATTACACACACAAAAAAAATCAATGTTATATGTAACATCCCATATATTATACATAATATCCCATATTTGCTCCCTCTCCCAGGTAGACCATAAGTCATCATGCATGGTGCAACATACATGTATAATGTGTGCACATACAAATGCAGGAATGAGGCAGGATGAGATATTAAGGCACACAGACTAGTCACCAATACCACCTCTGAATATATCTGCACTGATAAGTGGCTTGACCTCTCTGAGCCAGTTCCATATAGGAGACATGTGGTCTGTTTTTCAGACACTGGGTGGGATTTGGGGAGGTAGGAGAAGGACAGACCCATGAAGGTTGTCACAAGTGCACTTTCTGGCATGTTCAGAATATGTAGTGCAAGAACTGGCAAAAGTAGAGTACCTCGAGTCACGGGTGGCAATGATGTCAGTAAACCAGCTATACCTGTTTAGGGACCAGTGAACCCTTTGTTAAGATTGAGTGAGGTTGGAATGGCATGGAAGGCTGAGAATCAAAAGCAGTGGTCTAGAAACCAAAATCCATTTTTCACTGTGTGACCCACCTCCATACAGTAGGAAATGTCACCCAGCCTCTCTCCTAAACTGAGAAAAAACCCCGCTCAGCAACTATCAGGATGAGATGAGTGTGTAGAAGTGCCTAACAGTGCCCACCACCACAGCTGGTGCTCAGTTGACAGTAGCGCAAAATAAATGAAAACCAACAGAACTCGAACCTCGGTATGGAGGCTGCTCATCAAGTGTGGAAAAGTGGCAGTCACATGGATGTGTATCACTAGCTCCTCCAAGTTCAGAGGGTTGTCATAATGATTTGAGTTACCTATGTAATTGACCACGTGTTTCACAGAAGTGCATAAAGTTCTAAGAAGAAAGTCCCAGGGCTGGGGATGTGGCTCAAGCGGTAGCGCGCTCGCCTGGCATGTGTGCGGCCCGGGTTCGATCCTCAGCACCACATACCAACAAAGATGTTGTGTCCGCCGAGAACTAAAAAATAAATATTAAAAATTCTCTCTGTCTCTCTCTCTCTCCTCTCTCTCTCTCTCTCTCTCTTTAAAAAAAAAAAAAAAAAAAGAAAGTCCCAGCATACTCGGAGGTTTTCTGCCAAGCTGAAGACAGGCCTCAGCAAACTGAGGGCACTCGCCAGCCTTGATCCACTGGGTGAGAAATATTTGAAAATGTGCAGAGATAACCTAGAAAAGTGGCTACTGGTTGTTGCTGAAGTCAGCATCAAGAGTTGCAGGGTGTGTTATGAGTGATTTGTTACAAACAAGTTCTCAAGTTTTTGTGAATGATTCACATTTTAAAAATGAAGCTAGATTCAAGGTTATTGCTATAATAATATCATGTCTTACAACTTGTTTCCCAATTGCATTCCTAAATGAACAAAATGATAAGAATGGTAGATAATCCAGTGCACAGGGAGGAAGTTTTAGGGTTTTTTTTTTTTTTTTTGTGCTGGGGATTGAACCCCTACATCCCCATCCCTTTTTGGTTTTTATTCTGAAACACAGTCTCACTAAGTAGCTCTGGCCTCAGGGATTACAGGCATATGCTGCAATTTAGGCCTTGCCTATGAACTCCATCGGCAATGAATATCAGCTGGTGGCCGGATGGGTGAAGACAGCTGGCCTAAACACAGTGCCAACAGCAAAAAACAATAACTAACATTTATTATGCATTTTTTAGAAATATTTTTAGTTGTAGATGGACACAATGCCTTTATTTATTTTTATGTGATGCTGAGGATTGAACCCAGTGCCTCACACACACTAGGCAAGTGCCCTACCACTGAAGCTACAACCTCAGATCCTTTATTACGCATTTAACATGTCTCAATCACTGTTCTCTACATAGGTAACTCAAATCTCCATTTTACAGATGAGGAAACTAAGGCCCAAAATATTTACAAACAACTTGCCCAAGATTATATAGTTAATGAGCTGAAAGGACTGGGATAAGAGAATATAAATGAATAAAATACTTACCATAATTGTCATAATTACCTATGGCCAAAAAAAAATATTTTTTAAGGGAACTATTTTATAGGCCAGACACAATGGCACACACTGTAATCCCAACAACTCAGAAGGCTGAGACAGTCCAAAGCCAGCCTCAGCAATTTAGGAAGTCCCAGTCTCAAAATAAAAATAAAAAGGACTAGGGATGTAGCTCAGTGGAAAAGCGCCCCTGGGTTCAATTCTCAGCACCAAAAAAAAAAAAAAAAAAAAGAATTCACAGAAAATAAAAAAGAAACCAAAACTATCTTATAAATGTCCTCTTTGAGGGCTGGGATTATGACTCAGTGGTAGAGCACTCGCTAGCATGTGCAAGGCCCTGGGTTCGATCCTCAGCACCACATAAAAATAAATTAAATAAAGATATTGTATCCAACTACAACTAAAAAATAAATATTAAATAAAAATGTCCTCTTTGAAAGGCCTCAGATTTTGCAAATCAAAGGAAGCTAACACATGCTCTGCATTTGTTACCATTTGTGACCAGAATCCGATTTCCCAGGTTGGAGTAACAGAGACAGAACTCTGCTCCTCCCAACATTGAGGCTGAACAAAAATCTGTAGAATATAAGCCATCAGAAGAACCAGGATCTCTGCCTTGGTTATCTTCATTAACAACCCTCCACCACCATTTGCTAAGCATCTACTATGTGTAGGCACCAAGATCCCTTCACACTTATCATCACATTATCCTTGGTTACTGTCAATAGTGGACTCTTGTCCTACTTTACAGATGCAGAAAGTGAGGCTCTGCCCTGAGGTTTTCTTACTGTGGTGAAGCCACTGCCTCACTATGGCTTTTGCCATTTATTAATAAATAATCTTGATAGTTTAACATCTTTATCGAGTCCCACTATGTTCATTTGTAAAAGAGGAAAAGTGATTACTGCCCTGCCTACCAAGATGGCTGTGGGGATCAAATGATAAATAATACTTGAGAAAGCATTTTGAAAACTACAAAATGCTGAGCAAAGCAATGGATCGTTCCTCTTATTAATTACAAAGAGTGACACCTGATTCTGCAAGCATTTTGCTAACGTGACTCTCCCCTGCCTCTTTTCCCTGGGGAATTGGGGATTAATTCAAAGTCTGCAGAGCGTGGGCACTCCTTTCTTCTAGTCCCTGGCATCTGGGAGTTGGAAAGTGGAGGTTTGCTTCAGGAGAAGGAGGAGGAAAAAACAGTATTTGCATTCTACTGGTGTTTCTCTTTAGGAACACAGTCTTGGCTGGAATTTTATTGCCTCCAGCACACTCAGCCCTCAAACAGCAGTCAAGGCAATTTACAAGGCACCTACTACGTGCCAAGCACTTTGAATCAAGATGATGAACTCCTAGGGCTTCTACCTATAGAGGTTATGATCTGGGGGGCAGGACATCAGAATAGGATAGGACAGCAACAGGAGGGAGATTTGGCTATAGTCCTTGGGAGTTTTGCAGACTTCACAGCTGACCTCTGGGGGCACTTTTCATGGGTGGGCAGGGCTAGCAGCATAAGGCAATGAGCTGTGGCACAGGAATTCCAGTCAAAGTCCTCAGGCTGGGTTCAGGCCATCTCTTCTCAGCACAGTGACCACCAACAACCACTTGACTTTCCCAAATGTAAAACAGGGAGAACAGTTCCCACGGGTAAACTGGGCAGACTCAAAGACATGATGCTTGAGAACAGGCCTAGCAAGGTGCCTGAAGGTGCTCAACAATAAACTCTCATTGAAAAAACATCAACAAGGGCTGGGGATGTGGCTCAAGCGGTAGCGCGCTAGCCTGGCATGCGTGTGGCCCGGGTTCGATTCTCAGCACCACATACAAACAAAGATGTTGTGTCTGCCAATAAATATTAAAATTCTCTCCCTCTCTCATTAAAAAAAAAAATATTCTTTAAAAAAAAAAAAGAAAAAACATCAACAATAAGAGAGTTAGTTCTCATCTCCCCATTCTGAGGACAAACTTTAGTGGCCAAAAGCTTGGGCACTGCTGTCTACAAGCTATGTGGCCATAGGCAACAGCAGTTGCTTTTTTGAGGCTTGGTTTCTTTGCCTGTAAAAAGGTGATAATAGCATCCCTGCAGGGTGGTTGTGAGGATTAACCTGGATCCTGTACCTGATGCTCCCGGCATGTGGTACATATTGCAAAGGTGAGCTGCTGCTAACTGCATCTCTTGAAGCCCTCAAAACAACAAGCCCGCAGGTGATCCAGGCTGCTTACTGGTTCATGGGTGTCTGGGCTTGGGCTCACTTACCCTCAGGTCCTGGAACCAGGCTCCCAAAGGAAACAGGAACCAGCAAGGAATCATTCTGCCTAGGTCCCTGATAACACCACCCTGATATTGTAACGAAGGGGCTCCAAGGAGAGAAGTTGAGGAGCTGAGGATAATGAGAGGTGTGGATACACATAAAGAGCTCAGTCTCCCTCCTCATGGAGGGAGGCTGAGGCAGGAGGATCACAAGTTCAAGGCTGGCCTCAGCAACTTAGTGACATCCTATCTCAAAAAGAAAGAAAAGATAAAACAGACCAAAACAAAAAGCAACAGAAAACAGCAAGCACTGATGAGGACGTGGAGAAATTGAAACCCTTGTGCGCTGTTGGTGGGAATATAAACTGGAACAGCCATAAAGGAAAACAGTATACTAGCTACTCAAAAAATTATAAGCAGAATTACCATTGATCCAGCAACATTATATCTGGGTATATACACCCAGAATTTAAAGCAGGGACTAAACAGTTATTTGTGTACCCAAGTTCATTAGCAGCATTATTCACAATAGCCAAAAGGTGAAAGCAACCCAAATGTCCTCTGAGTGATGAGTGGATAAATAAATGTGGTATATACACACAATGGACTATTAGGTTTTTTGTTTTTGTTTTGGGTGCCAGAGATTAAACCCAGGGGTGCTTAACCACAGAGCCACATCCCTAGGCCTTTTTTGTATTTTTTAAGAGACAGGGTCTTTCTGAATTGCTTAGGGTAAGTTGTTGAGGCTGGCTTTGAACTTGCAATCCTCCTGCCTCAGCCTCCTGAGTCACAGGGATTACAGGTGTGCACCACCACCCACGGCATCACTTTTTTTTTTAAAGGACATTCTGATATGTGCTACAATATGTATGACAACATACTGAAGACATGTTAAGTGATTAGCCAGTCACAAAAGGACAAATTTTGTATGATTTCACTCATATGAATTTTCCAGAATAGTTCAATCCATAGAGAAATAAAGCAGACTATCAGTTGCTAGTGGCTTGGGAAGGGAGAAATGGGGAATTTCTATTTAATGGGTACAGAGTTTCAGTTGGGGAAAATGAAAAAGTTCTGCAGACTGTGTTGAATACACTTATGCTGCAGACACGCACACTTTAAATGGTTAAAAGTAAATTTTATTTTATTTATATGTGTATACACACACACACACACACACACACACACACACACACACACACATATATCTCAGAAAGAAAAAAAAAATCCAAAGAGCAACCACTGACTTCCAGGAAGAAGAGAGCAAGGAGTACAGGTGGAACAAGAACCCCAAAAGTTCAGTAGCCGCAAGCCATTTAGTTTCAGGTCCTTGGCCCTAGTCTCAGAAGCCCAATCCTCACTCACACTATTATAAGCCCAGTAACCAGGCAGGAAAAGCCTGAAAGAGAATTAAAAGCCCCTGCAAAACACACATACCCCAATGTTGCTGCATGGGTCCCTCCGAAATGGGCTTGCCCCCAGTAATTTCCTTGTCCACACCACCAGTTCACTCCCCACCCCCACTCTCTTCTTTATGAGCTAAAACTTTTGAGAGAAAGACCTTTTATGGTCCCCATTACCCCTAAGTAGATGCTTGGTCCACTCAAGTGTGAACTCAATGACCCAAGTGGCAAAGAGGAGGTTGTTTTGTTAAGTATATTTGGCTCAGAAACATATCAATCATTTTAGAAAGATTCCCATCCAAAAAAAATAATTTTTTAAATAAACATTTTATAGTTTTGCTCTTTAAAATAAACAGCAAGCTTCAATAATATGGTCAGAAAAAATACATATTTGAATGTAAATATCTTATAGCTTTGAATAGAAACTTTCTAAGTTCACAAAGTCTCTTATCATCCAGGGTCTCACTTGATTCTAACCATGTCTTTGAGAGGTGAGGAGGGAGAGCCACCCAATTGTACAAATGGGGAAACTGAGATTCAAAGAGATCAAGAGGCTTGGCCAAAGCCACACAAACAACTAGAAAGGCCCAGAGAGCCAAAGTCTCATTTTTTACCAGATGCAACTCAGGGTTGAGACTTCACACTCAAGCAGACCATAGACTATGAAAGTATTTACAATCAGTGTTAGCTTATTTGATCCTCATATTACCTGGATGAAGTAAACTGGAAATACTATTTTTTAGAGGATCAATTAAGCATGAAACCTGCCCAAGATGACTACTCAAGAAAGTGGCGAAGGCTGGGCGCAATGGAGCACACCTGTAATTCCAGTGGCTAAGAGGCTGAGGCAGGAACATTACAAGTTTAAAGCCAGCCTCGGCAACTTAGGCCTTAAACAACTTAGTGAGACCCTATCTCAAAAGATTTTTTAAAAAGGGTTGGGGATGTGACTCAGTTAAGTATACCCCTGGGTTCAATCTCCAGTACAAAAAAAAAAAAAAAAGAAAGAAAGAAAGTGGTGAAGAAGAAAATAGACCCCCCTCCCTTTTAAACATACTTGACCTTGACCACTTCTTACAATGTCTTGACCTCAGCACAATCAAGACTTAAAGCAGCCCATAGCGTTTTTATACAGGTTGCACCATAGTTCTGTGAACTAGGCAGGGAGCAGATATATCTTTGTTCTCTTTTTAATAGCTGAATAAGAAAAAAGAGGTTATAGAAATCTTTAGGTCCTTTTCAGCTATGATTCTAAAATTCTATGATTCTAAAAATTCTCCAGCAAATTGATGGGCAGAGAGGCTGGGATCCATATCACTCAACTTCCTTCCTCACATTCTATTAGACCAACCCACTCCTGCCCTGCCAGTTATGGACTACAAACACCACATGTACCTGAGACAGGGGCCCACTGTTACACAGACACACATGTGAAATGACAAGAATGTGTCACTGCCTGAGTGGGATCCTCATAAGAGGCCTTCACTCTAAGCTCTCTAGCTTCTAGCCTCAGCCCCAGGATCTTCCAAGCAAGATGTTCATTCCCAAGCCCCAGGGAACCATACCTCAGGTACTGGGGACCTCATCTGCACCTGGGGTAGAAAGATGCCACTTCAGGGAAAGAACACCACTCTGAAGTTGCAGTTAAGGTCCCTTCACTAGCACAGCTGCCCTAACACAGGAGGGCTGGCTGAACTCCTAAGCCAGGAGATCAATCATGTATGCCCACCTTTGCTCTTCTATGCATCTCACCAACAAGGTTTATACATGCTAATTTCATCCACAAAATACTTATTAGGCACCAACTATATGGCAGGCTCTTGGTCTAAAAGATTAAATCTCTGATCACAGGGAATAAGGGGAGGCAGCCAGGGTCAGATGATGATATGAACTTCAGAGAAAGGTGAAAAAGCTTCCTGGAAGGGAAGATGACACTGGGCTGAGGAGAAAGAGGGACTCATTCAGGCACTTGGAGGTTGAACAAGGGGATGAAGAGCAAGAGATGCTTCAGAAAAGAAAATGAGCAAAACTCATATTGTGACTTCCAAGCCAGTACAAAGACTTTGAATGAGATCCGGAGTCACAGGAAGGGATGAGCAAAGGAGTAACAAAATCTGACTTAAGAGTTTACAGCATCATTGTGGCTGCTGTGATGGAAATTGTCTGTCGGGAGACAAGGGAGGAAGTAGGAAGGTCAGTGAAGAAGCCGACTTAGGGTGAAAGTGGTGGAGACAGAGAGTCAGGTGCAGGATACACTAAAGGCAACACCAACAGACTTATCGATTAAATGGATGTGGGATTTGAGAGAAAGGGAGAGGTCAGCGATGACTCCAGAGTTTAAGGGACTGGGCAACTAGAATAAGGAATTCAACCTTCGGAGATAGGAACAATTAAAGGAGGAACAGGGGTAGAAGCAGGATTCATTCTGGCTTGGACACATAAAACTGAGAGACCTTGTGGATATCAGATTTGTTGAGTAGGCAGCAAATCTATAAGGCTGGAGAGTTGGAGAGGATGGTAAGATTATAAACTTGAGCATCTCCAGCATATATAATATGTACCCGTATGTATAATCATACAAGATTCACATAGATGATCATGTGTAATTTGTCTGTATGTTTACTGTCTGTCCCCACAAGACTGTAAGCTCCCTGTGGCCAAGGACCATATCTATTTACAGACAGCAAGGTACAGGGCACTCAGTAAATATTTATTGAGAAAATGGAGAAGTTGCCCAATTACACCCTCAAGAATAGCCACACTGCCCACAAAAGAAGCAGACTCCCTGCCAAGCACAACCAGCCCCAAACAGGGCCCTGGGTCTGTACACCCAGAGCTTAAGATTCCAGAACGTAAATGGATACGCCTGGCACATCACAGAGTCAGATATTTGGGTTTCAGCCCTTACACATTCTCAAAGGGTGGAGCTAGGCAAGAGACTTGCCTGTTCTACTACCTGTATTTCTTCTCACAGTGGCTGGGGGATGGGCTGCTCCACCCAGGTCACAGGTAGAAATATTGATCTACTTGGGGTAGATGTATAGGCTGGCAAGCGCCCCTCCAGATCCTCAAGTATTCACAGAAGCATGCAAGCACACCCAGCACCTGGAGAAGAACCTACGCCTACTGGGGATACATTCAGAGAAGCAAGAGAAATAAATAATAAATGGCAAAAATCCAAAACTTGATGAGAAGAGAGGACCTTTTATCCAATGCAAGAATTCCTGACTAATGGCAGGGATTCACCTGTCATGTAACTGAGAAGATGGAACTAAGGACAAAAGGTGGCATTATAAGGCAATAGATTTCACCTCAATTACTCCAGTTTTGAACAGTCACCTTTATGAAAATGATAAAACTGCTCTAATGACCTTGTTTAATTCCCTGCCTGAGATATTGGAAGTGTGGCCCAGAGAGGCTGGGCGACTTGCCCAGGATCACTGAACAAAGAACCAGGACTAGAATTCAGGTTCTAGCTCTCTGCTGAGGGTTTCTTCCCATTATAGGAGTGACAAAGAAAAGGCAAGGGTTACAGTGGGAGCTGGGAAGTTAGTTTCAGGCATTAGTCTTTTTTCTTTTTCTTCTTTTTTTTTTTTTTTTTTTTGGTTAGGGCTTGAACCCAGGGGCACTTTTCCACTAGCTACATTCCTAGCCCTTTTTTTTTTTTATTTGTACTTATTTTTTAAAATATCTTTTTAGTTGTAGTTGGACATAATACCTTTATTTTATGTATTTCTTTTTATGTGGTGCTGAGGATCGAACCCAGGGCTGTGCATGTGCTAGGCAAGTGCTCCACCACTGAGCCACAATCCCAGCCCCATTATTCATTTATTTTTTAATACCTTTATTTTTTGTTTATTCATTTTTATGTGGTGTTGAGGATTGAACCCAGTGCTTCACATGTGCGAGGCAAGTGCTCTGCCACTAAGCCACAACCCCAGACCCCCTTTTTATTTTTTGAGAGAAGGTCTCACTAAGTTGCTGAGGCTGGCCTCAAACTTGCAATTCTCCTGCCTCAGCCTCACAGTTGCTGGGATTACAAGTATGCTTTTTTTCCCTTCTTTTTTACAGCGCTGGAAATTGAATGGAGGGCTTCACACGTGTTAGGCAAGTGCTCTACCACTGAGCAACACCTCCAGCCCTATACATTAGCCTTACAACATGAAACTATATCCTTGACAAAGGGTAAGCTGCAGATGTTAAAGGAATGCTAGATGCATGCTGTGAAGTTAAGAAGGATTCTTCCCTTGTACCAAATCTGTGATCCTACAGAGTTCCCCAGAGCTTTGGACTTTATGAATAACGCTATTCATAGCAGGACCCATGGAATTAAAATAACGATTCACTAGCAGGCAAAAAAAAAAAAATGCAGGTATATACTTCAGTAAAATGTTTACATAAAAAATTCAGGTGGCAAGGTGAAGTTCGGTTAGTTTTCTAAAGTCAACAAATATTGAGTGCTTCCTCTGTACAGTGCTTCCTCTGTGTGCTATGTGCTGAGTATGTATGTGCATGGTCATATGAGTGAGAGACAGACAAACACACAAGGAAAAGAGAGAACCCAGGTCTTCAGGCTTGTAATGTGGTTGCTGATACAAGACTGTGAACATCAAAGTAATGACTAATAATATGGAGTAGATAATTATCAAGTAAGTGGCATAGGTAATGTGTCTGCAGGAGTTCTCTGAAGAAACAATCACTTCTGCTGGGGGCGGGTGGGGGAGGTTGTCAAGTGGGGCAATCAAGAAGGACATGGGATTTGAGGTGGACCTTGAAGGAAAAAAAGGTCTCAATAAGAAGGGGAAATGGATGAGCAAACACTGGTGGCTCATGAGAAGATAAAGAAATAAGTCTTACAAGGACTAGGCCAGATTTGAACAGCCTTGAAAGAGCTTGTAGGATTGAGAAGGTGCAAAAATGTTTTGAATATTGAAACTACAGGCTTTAAAACATGTTGATTTAACAAACGCCTCCTGAGAGGACACTGTGTGCAGGTATTTGATGAATGACTGAAGGCGAACTTGCCCTTGGTGGGGAACTCACTCCAAACTGGCAGAAGAGGTGGACTTGAGATGACAAGGGCATAAGTCATTTGGGAAGAGGCGTGTCTGAAGGAAGAATCAGCAGGCCCCAGTGACCAACTGGATGGGAAGCAGAGGACAAGGAAGCACAGACTCACCAGAGAGAGTTCTTCAAAGAACAAAGTCAGGCAACTGAAGAACAGAAGAGTAAAGGGAAGGTAGTTTAAGGGAGATGCACAGCTTAGTTTTAGAGGTGCTAAATCTTAGAATATCTATCACGGTGTCCAGTGGGTGCTGGATATGTGGGTCTGGGGTTTCAGTTGAAGATTGAGATGAGGGATCTTCCCAATGGACAAAGTGTGGGATTGAAGAAGTTTTCTCAGGGAGGGAGTGTAATGAGAAAAAACAGAATGTCAAACTGAACCATAGATGTTCCAACCCTAGGTGGGTAGAGGGATAGGAAAGTGGGTAGTGGGTCAGAGTGATCAAAAAGGAAAATCAAGACAGTCTAATGTCAAGAAAAGAAGTGGGGGAGACTTTCAGTGGAAGAGGGTTGTCAACAGTGAAAACATTCTATAAAATCAAGGACTGAGCTTATAAAAAAAAAAGTTGATGAATGAATGAATGAAAAGGAAGCCTTTGGGTGTAGAATCAACTTTCCTCAGTCAGAAGAATGGCCAGGGTTGCCCTCAGACAAGATTTTAATGTTAAGTTTTACCCCATTCTTCCTATGAAAACACGTTTCTTCCTGCACAAGTCATCCTGTCCACCACACAGACATCCTTCACTGCTTCCCCCAGGTCTCCCCCATTCTTTTTTCCCAGTTTCCGCAATCCAAGCAGCACACCTTTGGTGGAGAAGTAGACAGGAAACTCCAACTAGAGTTTCCACTTCATTAACAACTGTGGCTGTGGCTTCTCTTACACAAAAGGGTATGTGGCAATCAGGTGGAAGAAAAGATGGGGTTCTAGCCCCAGCTGCACTACTAACCAGCTGTGTGACTTTGGAAGTTACTCAACCTCTCTGAATATGGACACTTACATAGGGGGAATGTAGGTCTACCAGAAATCTAGACAAGTTTCAAAGGCTCCTTTGACTCTAAAGTCTATTTTATCATTCTCAGAAGGGTCCTTGCAACACCTTCAGAAAAGGAAGGGACTACAAGACTCAAAACGACTGCCAGACCTCTTCCCGGGGTGAAGCGCCAGGATAGGAAGGTTGTACCAAGAAAGTGAGACTGCGAGAGACAGCGCTGCCCAGGCCTCGCGGATCACCAGCGAGCAGATCCCACTCCTAGTGCTGGGAAGGATCCCAACAAACCTGAGGGTGACTCTCACCACGCACCCCAGCTCTCCTAGACTCCCAGACGGCCAGGAGGCTCTAAAAAGCCCTGCGGGGAAAAATAAAGATTTCCTTCCCAGAGTCCTGAGCTGCTTTTGCAAGTCGGATTCCGGCAGACACGATCTGCAGCCCGATAATGACAGTCTTTGCAAGGAGCGACTGTTCTCTCGTCTAGCTCGCTCAGAGTTCTGGGGCCGCCTGGCTGCCCGCGCCGCGCCCCGACGGGCCGGCGTCCGACCCCGGCCCGGGCTGCCAGGCCAGCGGCGTCCTCACCCTGGCCCCCTCCCTCCGTGGCCCCACTGCGGTCTGCAAACATTTCCTGCCCCTGCCCCTGCCCCAGCCCCCACCAGGAGCTTCCCAGTTGGAGCGAGTTGATCTCACAGCCGGGTCAGCACTTGCAGTTGCCCCAACTCGGCTCCCCTGGTCACCCCGCCCAGAGGAGGGGGTCCCGTCCGCCTCCGAGAGACATCGAGGAAGCCCAGGCGCCGCGGGAGGTCGCTCGGGAACCCCAGGGCTCCGGCCAGGAGGGGGACAACTGGCGGGGAGTCGTGGCCCTGTTCACTTTCCTGGCGTTACCTGCTCGTTTGCGGGGGTGTCCCGGGGCGGCCGGCCTCTCACGGCGCTGTCTCCCCACGCAGTTGCCCATGCTGGCTCCTCAGCCGGTCCCCATGCACCGGAGGCGGCGGCTGGCCGACTGCTCCGCGCTCCTTCCCCGGACGGCGGAGTCCGGGGTCAACGGCTCCTGCCGCTCGGCATCGGGCGCTCCCGGATCTCCCCCCGGGCGCGCTCTGCCCGGCGCCGGCTTCGCCACAAACTTTGCGGGCCAGGGGAGAGAGGGAGGTGGCCGACTCTCAGTACAGTCCCAGGTGGCCGGGCCAGGGGGGCCCGCGACGGTGCCCGGCCAGAGAACAGCCCCGCTGGAGGGGCGGAGAGGGGGCGGGCACCGCCGCAGCTACTCAGGGTTCGCTCGGGGCTCCCAGCTGGGGCCGGCCCCCCGGAGCCTGTCACTCACCTGCCTAACCCCGCCCCAGCCCGGCCCAGCTCTCTTCCGCCGGCTGGCGGTGCCCCCGCCGCCGCCGCCACTCGCCCCAGGTGCGCATGTGACTGACGGCACCGCCCCTCGGGCCGGGCCTGATTTTCTCATTGGCTTCCCCCAGAGTGCGCACCGCCCCCCGGCCCCACCCAGTCAGGTACCCGCCCCTCCGCCGGTCTCCCGGGGAGTCCGGCCGGGAATTATTCGCCCTCAATGGCCCCCGGCTGCGTGCCCAGCAGGCTCCTCCCCTCTCCGCGCCACCGCCCCGACCTCAGGCCCCGCCCCTCGGGGAGGGACAGTCCCGTCCCTCCCTGGAACTGCCTGGCCCGGAGCCGGCAGGCACGTGATCCAGAGAGCGCCCCGCCCCCTCGGCCTTCGCCCAGCAATTGGTTCAGAAGGCGCGTGCGCGAAAGGTCTCTCATTTACCACCTCCTACTTCCCCACCCACCGTCTCGAGTACGCGTCATGGCTGCCGCCGCCGCTCTGGAGGCGGCGGCGCCTACGGGCGCCCTGTGGGGCCTCGTGCAAGACTTCGTCATGGGTCAGCAGGAGGGCCCCGCTGACCAGGTGGCTGCAGGTACGGCTGGCAGCGCCGCGTGGCTTCCACATGGCCGACTAGAGGGAGCGGCCTCAGCACCAGCGCGGGGCGGGAAGGGAGTGAGGGACAGAGGTGACTTTGAGAGATTGGTCTTGGGCTACTTGGTGAGCATCGCGAGCTTGAAAGCCATAACAAGTAGAGTTAGTTGCATTTTAGAGCGCCTTTACATTCCTCATCGCCCTGCAGTCAGTGATAGAGAATCATTACATTTCACAAGTAAGGAAACAGGCCCAGCGAGGGAAGGAGACTTGCGCAGGGCTATAGACCAGGTAGGAGGGGGAGCTGGGACTCGAACTCCTCTCCATATCGGAACCAGGTGCTCACGCCGCGAGACGGTGCTGTGTGATGTTGACGTGGGGAGATGGATGTTCAGAGGCATCCGCTCCTTTCGCGAGGCATCCTGGGAGTGGCCAGTGGCCCCTCTCTGACTGGCTGTAATCCGAGGGAGGAGGAGAAGAGGAGCCAGTCTCCGGGGAATTGGAGATAAGGCTTTATTCCGTACCTTAAGAGTTCTCAATTAATTTGTTTCACGACTTTTTTGTGTCATTTATTTTCTTCCCAGATCTCTAGTTTTCTACTTTTGACAAGTTTTGAGGAATCTCTTAGTTTTAACACTCCAAAATTTGAACAAAACAAATTCCGGGCCACTTTAGAATTCTGACTTAGCTCTTTTAAGGGGGGGGGGGGCAAACCTAAAACATTATCAAATGTTAGGCCTTCACATTCAAGTTTAATAGCATACAAAATGAGTACAGATAAGGTTTTAAAAAGTATTTATTTGGGGAGGTTTTTGCATGCTTGGGGAAAAGTAAAGGATATGTTTCTTTTGCAAATTGAACAGATTAACTCTTAGGGTGAGAAATGAATAATGAATCTGCTAGGAACATAACACTGATAATTTGCAATATTAATTTTCATTCACGTCATTTCACTATTATTGAACACATATTAGTCTCCAAATATGGCACAAAGCAAATGAGATTAGATCTGTGACCACCAAGAACATATAATGTGGTTGAAGAGACAACCATGTTCTAAGAGGTTTGTGCAGGTTGCTTTGGAAGCATCAGTGGACAAATGCCTGGTGCTGCCACTAAGCTTATCATATTACAACTTTAGAAAGTATAGTGTGTTATCAGGGCTTACAATTAATATGTACAGTGTGTTGTCAATGTCATTTTTCCAATGTTTTATTATGAAAATTTTCTAACATTCAGCAAAGTCTGAAGAATTTTATAAAAAACACCTCATCACCACCTAGATCCTACCATTAACATTTTTCTGTAATTTGTTTTATCATGTACCTATCCATTCATTTAAATTGTGTGTATCAGTATGCTTGTCTCCTATTTTGGCATATCATTGACTAGGATTTGTTTAGGATTTATTTTGGTATAATGTTTATATCCAATGAACTACATATTCAAAGTATATATTCACTGTTTGTAGCTAAAACAATCTCATCCACTACCAAGATAAGGAACATTATTGTTGGGCTGGGGATATAGCTCAGTTGGTAGAGTCCTGCCTCACATGCACAAGGCCCTGGGTTCAATCCCCAGCACTACACACACACAAAAAGAACATTATTGTTGTTATCTGTAACTTTTCTTTCAAATTTATACATTCTGAAAACAATAAATTTTTTATTCAGAACACTTTGAAAAGAGAGCTCAGTTTTTTTTTGTTGTTGTTTGTTTTTTTGTTTTTTTGTACCTGGGATTGAACCCAGAGGTGCTTAACCACTAAGCCATATTTCCAGCCCTTTTTTATATTTTATTTTGAGACAGGATCTCGCTGAGTCACTTAGGTCCTTGCTAAGTTGCTGAGAAAGGCTTTGAATTTGCAATCCTCCTGCCTCAGCCTCCTGAGCTGCTGAGATTACAGGTGTGTGCCACCATGCCCAGCTGACAGCTAAGTTCTTAAAAATTTTTTTGTAACATAATTTTATTTATGCCTTAAAAAATGGCCTAAAATGTTTCCTACTTTAACTTGGCTCATCTATCTCTCTCTATAATAGTAGACATTTTGTAATTTAGCCCTCTAAAAAAAAGAAGGTTGTTATAGCAAAGTAGTGATTGATGAAATTGAAAAGGTTTGATGGGGTTGGATTATGCATAACCTTGGCTTCTAGGCCAAAGGATTTGAATAGACTATGGTAGGTAATAGAATCATTGTAGATCCTTAAGCAAGCAGAGCCATAAAATGAAAGCAAATTTGGAAAGGATTAAGTTAGTAACTCCATCTTAGATCACAACCATAGTTAGGGTTGTGGAAGGTTGACAGTTTTTGCTTTCTGATCCTCCAGCCTGTGTCAATCTCTGTTAGTGCTAAAGGGACCAGCCAGCTTCCTGTTCAGCCATTTGTGGCAGCAGCCTCCAACAAATTATAAATGCAGAAGGAACACTCGTGATCACAAATGCAGATGCCATCAAATTTGTTTTGCCCCTAGGGAAGTTTCTGGTGAAAGTAGGTGTCAGTTATAAAGAAGGAGCAAACAATGGAAGGGAAATGACCTAGAAGCCCAAGAGTTAGGACCTTTCCTGAAGGTGTTCAGAAGCTGCCACCACTTGAAGTAAATCTTCATTTTCACCATTGCTTTCTTGGACCTTTAGTTCCCAGCATCCACCTTATGCCCTGAGTGCTATCATTCCCATTTCCCTCCACTACTACTGATCCAAGTTAGATGTTGGAGTCAAAGTCTAGATTGAGTGGCCACCCCCCAGACATCCCACACTTCCAAATCTTTATAATACTTTTTTCTCAACCACTCATCTACTTATTAGGAGAGTTGTTTAGTAGCTGTGTCTGTGCACATCTCCAAATAATACCCTTCTCTACTACCAGTATCTCCTAGAACTAATATAAGTATATAAACAATAAAAATTGCTTTATGTAGCCATGTGTGGTGGTCCATGCCTGTAATCACAACTACTTGGGAGGCAGATCACAAGTTTGAGGCCAGCCTGGGAAATTCAGTGCAAGACCCTGTCTCAGAACAAAGTTAGAAAGGGCTGGAGATGTCAGTGGTAGAGTGCTTGCCAGGCTTGCATGAGAATCTGGGTTCAGTTCCCAGTACTGGGAGAAAAAAACTGCCTATGTGAATGGAGTGAGAGATGTTGAAGGAAGAATCTGAAATTTGAGGTCAAACCAGTTATGAGGCTTAAAAGAAAGGGTCCAGAGTGTTCCCAAAGTTTTAAACCTGAGTATGAAAAAAAGAAGAAGTATTTTGTCCAAAAGAGGAGGTTGGAAAAGGAGCTGATTTAGGAGAGTGTGATTTTTGGACATGTTGAATTTGCAGGTGGTGAATATAATTTTTTTCCTTTCAAGTTATTTGGATTTTCCTTTGTTTCAATCTTCATTATATTCTTTTTTCACATTTGTAGTTGCTGGGGGAGACCACTATTCATGAAATGAAAAAAATGAGTAAAGAATAATAGAACAGGAGCTGGGGTTGTAGCTCAATTGTGGAGTACTTGCCTAGCACATGTGAAGCACTAGGTTCGATCACCAGCACCATGTAAAAATAAATAAATAAAGGTATTGTGTCCATCTACAACTAAAAAGAATATTTTTTAAAAAAAGTAGTACATAGTTTGGAGAAATGTCTGTGCATCAGCAGCAGAAAGGGCATTTGAGAACCTCATTGGAACCTAGTCCTGAGAGATTTTTCTCTCTCTGGCTCATATCAGTCCTCCTGCATCACCCCAGACCTATATGCACTGCCTTGGGCTGCCACTACAGATTCTCAAGAGACTGTAACTCCATCAGACAGAGATCCGATTGTGCCTTCTAGGTCAATGACCTCATAAACACTCCTTTGAGGAATCCTCTGTGTCCCACATGAATCAGTTCCCTGCTGAAGAAAGTCAGGAGCTAGGAAGTGCTAGTAAGTCCATCTGTAAAGAGTAAATCTTGAACATATAGGGAAAACTTAGGCCTGCCTAGAAAAGGAAAAGAACTTTTATTTTTTTTCCCCATAATACCAGGGAGTCTACCCTTAGGAAAATTAACTCTTTATTAGCTTCTTTCATCCCAGAAGTCCCATGTATAATTAATAGTATTCCCAGGTATTTAGGTTATTTTCATGTGGGAGTACTTATAGTGGCAAAAGAATTAATCACTTAAAGTTAGTAATCTTTGTCTGTAAACCCAGGAATATTGCTTTTTTTTTTTTTAAACCCAGCATCTGTTTCTATCACTATGGTGACACTGAAATAGTTAGGCTGTGATTGATGTGTTTTGTTTGTTTCGTGTTACTAGGGATTGATCCCAGGGGCATTTACCACTGAGCTGAGATACATCCCCACCTCCGCCCCCCATACTTTATTAAAAAATTTTTTTAGTTGTAGATGGACACAATATCTTTATTTATTTATTTTTATGTGGTGCTGAGGATTGAACCCAAGGCCTCACTCATTCGAGGCAAGTGCTCCACCACTGAGCTACAACCCCAGCCCCTCCCCACCCCTTTCATTTAATTTTTTATTGGTTCTTTTTAGTTATACATGACAGTAGAATTCATTTTGACATAATCATGCAAGCATGAAATATATCTTGTTCTAATTCAGAACCCCAGTACCTCTCCTTCCCCTTTCCTGTCTCTACTCCTGCTCTCTTCCTTCCCTTTTTATTTTGATACAGGATCTCCCTAAATTACCAAGCCTGACCTTGAACTTGAGATCCTCCTGCCTCACCTTTTGGAGTCTCTAGGATTATAGGCATGTGTCACCTTATCCAGCATTGATTATTTTAATGTCACTCTGCCCCACCAAACTGTGGGCTCCTTAAAAGCTCCCTGTCATTGGGCATGATGTCATACACCTTTAACTCCAGCAACTCAGTGGCAGAGAAAGGAGGATTGTAAATTAGCCAAACCCTGTCTCAAAATTTTAAAAGGGCTGGGGATGTGGCTCAGTGGTAAAGCGCCTTTGGGTTCAATCCCCAGTACCAAAACCAACAAAAAACCTCCACAAAACTCCCTGATATATTTCTTTTCTTTTTTTCTCTGGTACTGGGAATTGAACCTAGGGGCACTTTACTACTGAGCTACATCCCCAACCTTGTTGGGGTTTTTTTGGTTTTTTGTTTTTGGTTTTTTTTTTTTTTTTTTTTCATTTTGAAACAGGGTCTCACTGCGTTGCCCAGGATAACCTCAGTTCTACTCTCTCAGGTATCTGGGATTATAGACATGTGCCACCATACTTTATTCCCTGTCTGTATTTATATATTTTTTTGGTGTCACCCAGGGGCACTTAACCACTGAGCCACATCCCCAGCCCGTTTTATTTTTTATTTTGAGATAGGATCTTACAGAGTTGCTTAGAGTCTTGCTAAGTTGCTGAGGCTGGTCTTGAACTTATGACGCTCCTCCCTCAGCCTCCAGAGTCACTTTACAGGTGTGCACCACTATGCCAGGTTTCACTTCAGCAATTTTAAATGAACAATTCAGTTGTTTTTTTGTTTGTTTCTAATATTCACAGTGTTCCATAATCTAAAAATTCAGTAACATTCTCATCACACCAAAAAGTAGAAGGCTTTTGGACAACAGTCACTATTCACTATATAGTCTGGTTATAGAGATGAAAAGAAGGTTTCATATATGAAAGACATTTCTGAGGTGAACTGGAATAAGATGTTTAATTTAGTCTCCTCTGTGAAAATATCCCCAAAATACCAATTCTAGTTTTTTGCCAGCTTATTTCCCATTTTCCTTAATCTTTCTTACTGTGCTATGATTGCCTTATTATTTTTTTCCTAATTGTGTACTATTTTTGAACTCCTCCCCTTTTTAAATGTACTGCATAATTCAAGATGGGATCCTTATGAAAGTTTTGAAGACTAAAAGGCTCCACCAGGAGAGTTCACTCAAGTATTGGGATGCAAGTGAATGTTTCTTTGTAACAATAAAGTTTCACACTGATGTATGCTGAATGCTGAAGAAGTTATTTTTAATCAGAAAATTTGAGTGGGAGTTGACTCTAGGGGCATAATGAAACTTCCTTTGCTGATAGAAATATTATTATTATTTTAGTGGTGTTTTTTTTTGTTTTTGGTTGTGGGGATTGAACCCGGGTTGCTAACAACTGAGCCACATCCCAGCCCCTTTTTGTAATTTATTTAGAGACAAGATCGCACTGAGTTGCTTAGGGCCTCGCTAAGTTGAGGCTGGATTTGAACTTGCTATCCTCCTGCCTCAGCCTCCTAAACCGCTGGGATAACAGGTGTGTGCTACCGTGCCTGGCGTAGAGTACTCTTTTATGGTTCAACCAAGACAGGTATTTCTCTTCATGAAAGTATTACACTTAAGGAATCAGACATGGAATTCAACCATCAATTCCTTGGTTGGTTTGTCCTATGAGTCTGACTCCTGCCCCTTCCCCCAACCCTACAGCCTGCTTATTTTTTCCCTTGGCTCTTTCTCAGGAGCTAGGGCAGCAGCTGGGCCTTCCACATCCTGGCACAAGTAGGGCTAAGAGTGCCTGATGTCTACATTGGTGCCAGTCACGAGCTGTGAATCCTAACTAGAGCTCTCCTTTCCTCAGTCTGGTTGGACTTCTCCTTACTTTAGTGCCAGAGTGAGCCTCTGTCAAGCTCAGCTCACAGCTGTTACCCTGAGGCCAGAGACTTAAGGAGAACTGGAGGCTTAGGAGTTTGTTCTCAAGCCTCCCCCACCCCTACTTTTTCCCTTGTTAGCAAGAGGTAACTAGCTAAGGTCCTGCATTTAGAAGTAGGTGAGTTAGGAACCCAGAACAGGTTCCTGAAAGTAATTCCCTGCATATCTGTCATCCATCATTAGCTAGAACTCCTCTTTGTTACTCTCTGTTAATCAAACCCTTATGAAAATAACCTTTTGCTCTTTGTTTCTCCCTTGAAATTGTAAACTAAAAAGCCTCTGTTAAGTCTTCCTATTACTTTTGTACCACTAAAATTGTTAAGTAATATATTTACCTGGTGCAACACTGAAAAAGTGCCAAAGCGCAATATAGCAAGAAGTGTCCCTCCAAGATGGAATGCAGAGTGTAACTAGTGTATAACATACCCTCACCTGAAGAGGGCAGGGAAAAAGAGCTGACCTAGGTGACTTTGGAAAACAGTATTTTATTTTATTTTTTAACACCAAGATCAAAATTGTATATAAACTACTGTGTTTGATTGATAATTCTAAATATACTTTATGGCCTATACCAGGAATGAACAAATTGTAAACAATAGATAATGGGAATCAGCTTTCTCACTGTCAGAGAAAGAAATTATAAGTAAGCAAAGGGGGAAGGCTAGGATGAAACCAGTAGTCCTGGATTAGAGTTGGAGACTTTAATATGATCTTCAGATTAGCTCAAACAGGGCTTCTTGAAGAAAAGGCTGATTCTGGGGTAGAGCAGGGAAATTACAAGATGAACCTGTACTATTTTGTAGGGCTAGAAAGTAAAAAAAAAAAAAAAAGTGCTCAAGAAATTTTTTAAAAAGGGAGGGGATGCCTATCAAAGGAACACAGGAGCCAACCTTAAGTTCAATGGCCAAATATGGAATAACTTGAGCTACAATATAAGTAACCTTTTATTTATTGGGCATTAGTAAATTGGATTGTATTTATTGAATTGTTACCCAAAATATAAAAGTCTATGTGAATCTATACTGATATAATAAATAGCTGAATTCTTTTTAAATTTTTATGTTATTTTGGTACTTGCAATTGAATCCACTGAGCCATATCCTCAGTCCTTTTTATATTTTATTTTGAGACAGAGTCTCACTAATTTGCTGAGGCTGGCTTTGAACTTGAGATCCTCCTGCCTCAGCCTCCCATATTGCTAGGATTACAGGTATGTGTCACCACACCTGGCCTGAATTTTTTTTTAGAGAATTTAAAATAATACAGGTAGGGCTGGGGATGTGGCTCAAGCGGTAGCACGCTCGCCTGGCATGCGTGCGGCCCGGGTTCGATCCTCAGCACCACATACAAACAAAGATGTTGTGTCTGCCGAAAACTAAAAAATAAATATTAGAAAATTATCTCTCTCTCATCTCATCTCTCTCTCTTTAAAAAATAAAATAATACAGGTAGATACTCCTCTCTCCAGGAGCTTATTCTTTCTCTCCTCCTTGAGTGGGGCTAGACTTAAAGACTCTCTTGTAAAGAAAAGAGTATCAGAAAGGAAAATAATAGCTACATAGTACAGAGACCTGGTGGTTGTACCTTGACTGAGTGATCAAAGCCTCACCAGTGGTAGAGAATCCATGTGGGTAACTTGTACCCTTGATGTGACCTGAAGAAAAGAGTACTTCATCTCTTTGAAATTCTTGAAAATCCCAGTTTAGACATGAGGAAAGCATCAAACAAATCCAAGTTGAGGGACATTCTTCTATAAAGTACTTCTTTTAAACTATTAAGGTCATGAAAAACAAGAAAGGTAAGAAAATTTCACAGAGTAGAAGGCAGTAGGGACTCAGGATGGCTAATGGCAATGAAGTATCCTTCACTGGAAAAATGGCATTAGTAGGAAAATCTGGTGAAATTTGAATAAAGCCTGGAGTTTAGTTAAAGGCATGTGTGTGCCAGTATTAATCTCTTAGGTTTTTGTGTCCTGGGGATTTAGTCCAGGGGTGCTTTATCACTGAGCTATGTCCCTAGCTCTCTTTATTTTGGGACAGGGTCTCACAAGTTGCTTGGAGCTGCACTGTGCCATTGAGGCTAGCCTTGAACTTGTTATCTTCCTGCCTTAACCTCTCGAGTTGCTGGGACTACAGGCGTGTGCTGTCATACCGGGTAGTCTCTTAATTTTAACAAATGTATATGGTTTGACAAATGTAGCATATAAGATTTTAACATTAGGGAAATTGGGTAAGGGTTATATAGCAACTTTTCAATAAATCTAAAATTATTCCAAAATAAAATGTTTCAGTGAAAAGTCTACTGCTGTTGCTGAGTACAATGGTATCCACCTGTAATCCCAGCAATTTAGGAGGCTGAGATGGGAGGGTCACAAGTTTGAGGCAACCCTCAGCAACTTTACAAGATTCTATCTCAAAAAGTAGAAAAGACTGGGCATGTGGCTTAGCAGTAAAGCACCTCTGGGTTTAATCCCCAGTACCAAATTTAAAAACAAAAACAAAAACAAAAACAAAAAAAAGTCTACTTCTCAATCCTTGGCTATTCATTGTCTTTCTGAGATAATATTATTCTTTCCTGCTATGTCTTTCAGACATGTAAATAAATATAAATGAGAACATCCCCTCTCCCTCTCAAAACAATGATCTGTACATATTATATGCACTATTTTTTTTACCCCGTGCTGCATTCATGTATTTATTTCACAGTAGTGGAGATCCAGCCCAGGGCCTTGTACATGCTAGTCAAGAGCTCTGCCACTGACTGAGCTACATCCCCAGCCCTTCTTATTTTTATTTCTCACTAAGTTGTCCAGTTTGCCTGGAACTTGTGATCCTCCTGCTTCAGCCTTCTGAGTAACTGGGATTTCAAATGTGCACCACCTTGCCCAGCTATTATTCTGCTTTTAGATGTTCCATTATCAGTGTGTATAGAGCTGCTTTGGTGTTGTTTCAAATCTTGGCTATTATGAATAATGCTTCAGTGAACTTGGGAGTGCAAACATCTCTTCAGATGTAGATTTCATTTCCTTTGTATATATTCCCAGATTTTTTTTTCTAAGTTTATAAATAGGTATGTGTTCATTTATTCTCTCTCTCTCTCTGTCTCTCTCACACACATACACATATACACAAATAGGATTTCCCCCTACTATGTCTACAGTCTCATATAAATATGGGATGGTTTTTAATTTCATAATACCAACTTTGTGCCCAGCTATCTTAACAAATTGTTTTATTTTTTATTTCTCTTGGGTTTACTATAAGTAATTTCCAAATGATTTACTTTCTCTTTAGTTTTTATACTGAAAGCTGCATATCTGAAGTGTTATTGTAACACTTCTTATCTAGGAAGGGGTTCTTGGCAAGTGCAGTGGGCCCCATGGTATCACACCTGGGGTAGGCAGGAAGCACTGGTATTTAGAGTGATGGAACCCTGTAATAGGGGTTTTATTTTTGTTTTTCATAATTTCTTTGTCTGTTTCCTCTAGATGTGAAATCTGGCAGCTATACAGTGTTACAAGTGGTGGAAGCCCTTGGGTAAGAGTCTTTGTTCTAGAATGCTCTTCTAGCCCTGCCTATGAACTCTGAGAAAATTATTTTTATGCATTGCTGCTTTCCTGGAGCCCGAATTTCCCCCATATCCAAAAACCCCTTTCTATCAGTATTTCAGACTAAGCTTACATCTTTGAATTGTTCTGAAAAGATACCATATCTGACTAAAGCTTAAGGTAGTGTTAGGAAGCACACAACTTGTAGGTACACAGCTCCACAAGTTGGGCCTGGGGGTTGGTTGAAGGCCATCCACTGTTGTTTAGTTAGAGCAAGAATACCTTTTGTATTTCTTTAGGCTCATCCAGCCTCTATAGGATCTAGATGACCTGGATCTGAAGCAGACAAGCTCTGGACTGTGTCTAGAAAGTGGCCAGGAGGCAGACCTCACACCAGATCAGCACTGAGGGAAAAGGCTTAGGGAAACAGCTAAAAGCAGTGTTTTTAAAATCTGGGGTTCCATCTTCCCGAGAAAATAATTTGTTTATAGTCTAATGCCTGCCTTCTTCATATTTTATAATTGGAGGACCATTTAAATTGATTAGCCTTATTAGCAAGGATTGTTAACTGTCACGCCAGCATGTCTTCTGAAACAAGAGGGAAAACTAGAAAATGAGGGAAATTTAAAAACCTGAATCATCTATTCAGCATTTCTCCCACATAACACATCATTTCTGTATAACTTTTGATATACATTCTTGTGGCCTTCGTTCATTTTTGTTAAATATTAGTTTTATTGTAATATAATTCACATATAAAATTCACCTTTTGTTATTGTTATTGTTTTGTTATTGGGGATTAAACCCAGGGGTGGTTTACCACTAAACTACATTCCCAGCCTTTTTCACTTTTTGACTTGCTAAATTGCTGAGGCTGGCCTCCAACTGTGATCCTCCTGCCTCAACTTTCTGAGTTGCTGGGATTGCTGGCATGCACCAGCATATCCAGTATAATTCTCCATTTTGAAGTGTCTAATCCCAAGGCTTTTAATATATTCATTGATTTATGCAGATTTTAGGGCATCTTCATTACTCCAAAAAGAAATTTATGCTCATTAGCCTTCATTACTTCTTCCTCCTTCTTCTCAGCCCTTGCAATCTCCTTGCAATATGCCTATTTTAGAAATTTAATTTTCACATGGAATTATATAATATGTGACCTTAGTGGCTGACTTCTTCCACAAAGCATATTTTCAAGGTTCATCCATGTTAGATATCATGTAGCAGTTATACATTTCCTGGCTTGATGAATAATACTCCATTGTATAGGTTCTTAAGTTGATGGGTATCTGGATTGTTTTCACTTTTTGAATATTCTGCATAACGATGCTGTGAGTATTTGTGTGCCTTGGTTCATTTATAAACGCTGGGAGTGCATAATTTTCTACTTCCTGAGCAGAAGTTTTCCTATAGATCCTATCAGAAGGGATCTTATTTTTGCTCCATTACTCCTTGTTATATGCCTTTATCCTTGAGGTTTACTGTATCTATTGTCACTTGCTCCTTACCAAGAATTTATTTCCTGCTTGTTTTGTGTCTAGTATGTTTATTTGTAATCTCTGTAGAGCTATTTTGAAGGTAAATCACCTTGTTGTTTCAGGGCAGCTTCTCCCATATCAGTAGTTTTACATAGTTAAAACCTTTATTCTGGCCATCTTTGTAACTTTTCAGTGATAAGGTTTGGGGATTTTGTGTTGGAGTTTTTTTGTGTGTGTGAGTTGTTTTCACCTAGGACCTTGGTATGGTGTAGTGGTTCTCAGCATTTTTTCCTTAGCAGTAATTTATAAAAATATACCTTTTCTCCTGTTTTGCTAGAAGCTGCAGCTGCCAGTTATCTCTCAAGTCTTGTGGGTAGCTGCTAAGTTCTGTTTCAGGGGTATGAATGTCACAGTCATATTACTGGGGAGAAGAGAATAAGCATAATTCTTATTAGGTGTCAAGATGGGAGTGCCTGGAAACAGTAACTTCTGTTGGCTGTGGTGTCACACATGCCTCTAATAATGCCAGATCTATCTGGGGATCAGTTCTTCAGGCTTCAGTTCTTAACTGAGCACCTTTCTAGAATGTTTTTACTCTTTTTAATAGGGCTTAACTCTGCTTCTATGTCCAGAGGCTGAGTGTGACCAATTGTAGAGTGTTTATTACTTCAAAGGTTTGAACAGGTTAATAATAGACTGTCTCTATCCCATTTTCTTCCAGGTCCTCTCTAGAGAGTCCAGAACCCCGAACTCGGGCACGAGGGATCCAACTTTTGTCACAGGTGCTACTCCAGTGTTACTCCTTGCTCCTGGAAAAGGAAGGTACTGGCATCACTAGTAGGAATATCTTCCCAGATTGCTGAACCAAGGCATCTCATGTTCAAATTAACTTTATAGGAGGGAAAGTGTAACATATCTATAAACTACTAATTCAGGGTCTTCATTCCTCACTGATATGTGTGGTTGAGATGGTAAAAGCTGAGCCATGAGACCCATGGGTTTCAACTATAGCTTTAGATAATTTTTTCACTGTATCTTCCCCAGTCTATAAAATGGACAAAGTAATATTTCCAGTACTGTATCTTAGCTGGAGAAGAAAAGTAAATTTTGTCAGAACACAGCCACAACCATTTATTTACCTATTATCTACACTGTTTTTAGGTTACAGTGGTAGATTTGAATAATAGCAATAGATACCATGTCCTATAAGCCTATAATACTCCCTGGCCCTTTAAGAAGAAAAGTTTGCAGCCCCTGGGTTTAATCCCCAGCATCAAAAAAATAAGAACACAACAACTTTTAGGGACATGGGGTATAATTCAGTGGTGGAACATGTGAGGCCCTGGATTCAGTCCCCAGCACTGGAAGAAAGAAGAAAATCTGCAGACCCCAATTCTGTAGAGAGGCAGTTCTGGAACTAAGAATGGATTTCACTGTGGATCTATGTGAGAATAGATAATATTTTCTTTCACCCTGAGATATATCCATGCCTTCCCAGTTGTGGGAAGGCATGGATATATCTCAGGGTGAAAAAAAATATTTTTTAGTGAAACCCAGACTGGGACAGCCTTAGAGACTGAGGGAAGGAGCAAAACTGGTGGGCCTCCCTTACACCTGCATGAACTAATGGCTGAATCTGGTTTGTGCAGTGGTACACCTGATCCTGTTCTATGAGAACCGGCTGAAGGACCATCATCTTGTGATCCCATCTGTCCTGCAGGGTTTGAGGGCACTTGTGAGTTCTCCTTTTCATTACCTAACTGTATTCATGGGAGCCCTGTCCAGTTCTCTCCTTGCTCTTTGAGGGTAGGGCTTTATGTGCTAAAAGGACAGAGACCCAAATGTGAGACTAGATTGGTGTTAGCCAGCCGTACTTATGTTTCTACTCCAAGGAGTAAAAGTAACCTTTGGGGGACTGGAATTCAGCTGAATCAGAAGAGAGCTACCAGCTAGATGTAGAAAGTTCCTGTTAGTGTTTCCTCCTAAACCAGGGTGTTCTGATTCCCACCAGAGCTAACTAGGCCTCTTTTAGGATGTGTCTTGGAAAGTATACTCTAATTCCATCAGTGTTCACATATCTTCCCTTCTCTCCCCAGAGCCTATGTGTGGCCTTGCCCCCAGGGCTGGCTGTGTCTGTGCTTAAAGCCATCTTCCAGGAAGTACATGTGCAGGTGAGTAATAACTGTCACCATGGTATTCTTCTCATCCCCTACCCCTTGATGTAACTAGAATGAGATGGCAAAACATACTGCTTTCTAAATTCTGAATTCTTTCATGTTTTATGACTGTATTTATATTGGTATACTTTCTAATTAGATAAGGAAAGGGAGGGATGCATGCCATTATGTCTGACCTATGTCCTCTTAGCCTAAAGAAAGTAAGGCATAAAGAAAGACAGGCTTGGGCTTTGACATCACTGCCGTGCTGGTCAGTAGCCATACCCTTTTTCTACAGTTCCTCTTAGGTTGATCTTATGCCGGTATAAAGAGTTATCCATTTAGAGATTATAAAATAGGAAGTAGTTGTATCAGCTGAGGTATATTTTAGCCTCTTTTTTGATTTCCTTTCTCCCCTACCCTCAAGTCCCTGCTCCAGGTAGACCGACATACAGTCTACAGTATCATCACCAATTTCATGCGAACTCGGGAAGAAGGTAAGAGGCTGGACTCACTAGAAAATCTGAAAGTGAGCACACACTACTTTTTTTTCCCCATTAGTAGGATGCATTTTAGCCTGGGGGTTATATAGATAAGAGCCAATACTCAGAATGATGAAGAGTGACTGGGGGTCCATTCTCCCCTTCTGCAATATATAAAGTTTTTTACGTTTTTATCTCTAAAATTATATATATATATATTTTTTAATTGTGTATGGGTGTGTGTGTTTTTGTATACATCCCTTTATTGAGGACTTTGTCTTGAGATAGGAAGACAATAACAGTCTGTTCTGAGAGAGGAGCAAGTGATAACAGAAGGAGAACACAGGCCTCCTAGGAGAAAGTCTGAACTTTCTATCCCATGGGACAGTAGTGACCTTGTTCTCTCCTTCCCAGAGCTAAAAGGCCTAGGAGCTGACTTCACATTTGGCTTCATCCAGGTGATGGATGGGGAAAAGGATCCTCGTAATCTTCTGGTAGCATTCCGCATTGTCCATGATCTCATCTCCAGGGACTATAGCCTGGGTATGTCTTAGTGGCCATGAATTAGCTGATTCGGGCTTCTTGGGTGAATGAAACTGATAATCAACCTCATTCTTTCTCTGTTGTCACAGGACCCTTTGTGGAGGAGTTATTTGAAGTCACATCCTGTTATTTCCCTATTGATTTTACTCCTGTAAGAAGCACCTTTGTTTATTCATTTAAATATTTTGTTGAGTACCTGCTATGTACAGGCACTGTTCTAGGCACAGAGGGTACATGTGAACAAAACAGACATTTCCTCATTAATTTACATTTTAGTTCACTGGGAAATGGAGAAGCATTTGACATTGAAGGAAGAATTCAGATCAGCAAGTATTTGAGGGTACTCCTTAAGTTCCTTGACAATATACTTGGTGCTGAGGGGTACAGGATTGTGAAACATAGTCCATGCCCTTGAAAGCTGAAACATTTAAGTAACAATATGAGATTAGGTACCAAAATGAGTGATACTATAGTTTTCTGAGAAGACAGAGTTCAGTGTGAGCTCAAGTAGGCAGGCACTGACCTCATAGATAAGATAGGATTTCAGTTGGTTTCTGAGGAATGCATGGGATGTGATTCTGGAATTGGAAAGGGCATCTCAGGAGATAACAACAAATTGGCAGAACAAAAAAGGAACAATCAAACACAGTATGTATAGGAGATATTTGTTGTGACCTTCTCAGGCCTTTCTCCCACTTTGCATTTGATTTCTTTTTTACTTCAAAATACACAGGATCTAATTACTGTGTAGGCATGCATGGGTATGTGTACTGCAAACATTAGTACTATGTGAGAAATGAAGAGTTCTATTGTAGCACAGCAAGCAACATTTGAGTATTGATTGTCATTGCCTTCAGAGTGCACAATCAACCAGGCTCAATGCTGTGCTGCACTGCATATATAATCCCAGTGACTTGGTGGGAGGCCAAGACAGGAGGATAATGTGTTTGAGGCCAGTCTTGGCAAGGCCCTGTCCTCCGACACCCCTCAAAAAAATAAACAAGGCTGGGGGTGTAGCTCAGTGGTAAATCCCCAATGCCATAAAAAAATAAATATAAATGAAGTGCTGCAGCCATTTTTTGCTGTAGGGAATTACCAACTTATTTCATTTGGCATTGTTTCTTGGGATCACTTCTGCCCTGAAATTATTTTCATATCTTCCATAATCAGTGACCTTTCTACCTCAGAACAACTTTATGCCTTTGAAATCTTGAAAGATCCTGCTTTGGCTACCAGGTTTTTTGTTCTTTTTGTTTTTTTGTTTTTAATTCCCCATATGCTAAGCAAGTGCTCTACCATTGAACTACATCCCTAGTCCTTTTTTTCACTTTATTTTGGAGGCAAGTTCTTGGGAGTTTTTACGTGTTTCTAAGTGAGGGTTATAAGTGTACTTAGTAAGTGTGAGCTTCATCATAGAATGGCTTACCTGGAAAGTTGAAGAACTCCCCAAATATTATTTTTTGGGGGCTAGTCCAGTACTTCTCAAAAAAGACCTTAGGTCTGCCTATCAGGATAGGTCTGATTACAAGCAGAGGGAGCTGAGAATACCAGCACTCAGTACCTATCACTTAGACCCCCATCTCTTGGTGCAGCACTGAGGCTCACCACTATACCTGCAGCTCTAAGATTAAAGACCCCTGCTCCAGAAAATTAAACCTCAGATTCTGCTACCTTTAATGAGGAGCTAGAAGTCAGTCTAGAAAGTCAGGCTGCTTCTCTAGCCGCACTCCCAACTCCAGAGGTTCCTGGAACTGCAGTCCCAAAGCCTTTTGAGGACTGTGCAGTGTATGTATGGGTAGTGATTTAGCTTGCCCAAAGTCTACCTGGGATTCTGTTGTCTTAGGTCTGTTAAGTCATTTTCTTCATATCTATTTGCTTTTCAGCTTCTAAAATTTTATTGCTGATGGCTTTTCCCTTGTTATCTGCAACCTTTAGCCTTAGGTCCTCAAAAAAAGAAGATCCCTTTTAAAGACTGTATATTTTGTGTAGTTTTCAAAGGAGAAAAGAAAATCTGATTCATTGTTTTCAGATCTGCCATCTTGACACAGAAACTATATATGCTTATGTTGTCAGAGTTACAAGTTTTTATAGGGTGAAGAAACAGAAATGTCTGTCAGATGATTGTTATTTATATAAACTGTGTCTGAACCACACAATGAAATAGTATCCACCACTAAAACATGTTATATAAGAATAATACCATTTAAAATGTTCTTATTAATAGATTAACTGAGGAAATAGATTATAGACTGTATATACAGAGGAGTCACATTTTTTTGTTGTGTTTCTTTTTTTTCCCAGTACTGGGGATAAAACCCAGGGCCTCAGCTAGGCAAGTGTCCTACCACTGAGCTATATTCCCGGCCCCCACCTGCCTTTTAAGTTTAAATAATGGAAACTTATACTCTCACAGTTCTAGAGGCCAGATGTCCAAAATCAAGGTGTTGGCACCTGCAGGGAAGAATCCTTCCTAGCCTCTCCCCCATCAACTGGTGATGTAGTCAGTCAGTCCTTGGTATTCCTTGGCTTGTCCAGCCCCTTTTTTTTTTTTTTTAATTTTGAGATAGAATCTCACTAAGGTGCCCAGGCCAGCCTCAAACTTGGAATCCTCCTGCCTCAGCTGGGAGGATTAAAGGCATATGCCACCATCCTTGGCTAGCAATCACATTTATTTATAGAGAACCAGTGTATACTAACACATTGTAATATTAATATAAGTGCAGAGAAGAAACCAATTCCCAGAAAGCTATGGGTGCTTATCTATGAGTGGTAAAATGATAGATCAGATAGAAAATATGTGACCAGATCAAAAATAAATGCCTAAAAGACAAAAAACTCCAAGGAACACATAAGAGCAAGCATATTTTCTTGCTGAGGCCTCATATATTCTTATTCTACTAGACTAGACCTGTGACCACATCACCTGTTGTGCAGGTTTGCCAGATTCAAGCCTTTGTGTCCAAAGGTGGTCTGAAAAATTATACAAACACATGGCCTTTCTCCTTTCCAGCCACCTAATGATCCCCATGGTATCCAGAGAGAAGATCTTATCCTCAGTCTTCGAGCTGTGCTGGCTTCTACACCACGATTTGCAGAGGTAGGTCTTAGCCAGGAATTGGGTACATAGTGTCTGCCAAAAGAAGTCTGAAGAAAGAATAGTGAAACATGGAGAAAAAGAAAGATTTTAGGGTATGACATCCTGCAGATGTCTTGTATGGCAAGTATCTTCAGACCTTCATTATAAAAAACTTAACCATCTCATCCCTTAGAATAGTAATTCCATCTCTAGATGGTGCTGTTTTTTGAAATCCTCCAGCTCTGCCAACTTGCCCATTTTTCAGGTAACGGGGAGTATGGCCTGCTTAGCAGGAAGGTTAGCTTACAATCATTACTCCTAACTTGAGTATAGCTCCTTGATGTCCCTTGAGACTGGTGGCAGTAAGGACATAGTTGAACTTGAGATACTACCTATTTCAGCTTTAAGTTCTCTCCTACAGTTCCTACTCCCCCTGCTGATTGAGAAGGTGGATTCTGAAATTCTGAGTGCCAAGCTGGATTCTCTGCAGACTCTGGTGAGTGACTTTTCTCCTTACAGAATCTAGCTCCCTTTAGACCAAATAGGGGTACTAAAAGATAAAGAGATTCTTGGACAACCAAAGAACAGTTCATAGGCCTCAAAAGTTGTATACACAGGATTTGGGCCTATGTGATCACTTAAAGCCCTCAGATACATATTGTCTCATCCTGTAGTAACTGAGTGGTGAGGAAAATCTCACCAGGGCTTCCTCTTTATGCTTCTTTTTCATAAGTCAGGTTGAGCTCCTCTTTTTTGTTCTGGGTCCTGGGTAGGACTATTACAACATTCTGCTGGGGACCAGACTCGTTTATGTGCCATTGTGCCAAGGTGCCTGTATCTCAGGACATCTGAATGTGTAGGTAGCTGATGCCTGCTATTTCCTTGGTAGAATGCTTGCTGTGCTGTATATGGACAGAAAGAACTGAAGGACTTCCTCCCCAGCCTTTGGGCTTCTATCCGTAGAGAGGTGAGTGTTACTTACTTAGCTAAACTCACTATTATGAATTCCAGCTGTCAGGCATGAAGGGAAATAATCCCCACTGTCCTCTTTTCCTGTTGTCCCCAGTATCAGGGTACTAGTCCTGGTTACTCAGCAGGCAAGCAAGGTCTACTCTCTAGTCTAGTCTGAGTAACAAGGGAGAGAATTCCTATGCATGAGTCAGTTGCATGATGAGGGCACATGATCACCTTTTCACTATGTCCACTTCCTATCCTCTAATGTCAAAGAGTATGGGTTGTGGGGTGGATACCATACTGAATAGTGAGGGAAAGAAAGAGACTTTAGATGGTGGATCCCCATAGCCACTACACAGAGTTGGCATTCTGTTTCTTAAAAAGTATGTGTAATAATCCTATTGGGACTAAGGAATTGGTGAGGATAATCAGTGAAGACACCATTGAAATGGTCCATTTCCATTACTGTGCCCTTAAAGTTCTCAATACTGTGCACCCAAAGAAATATACAGGGGATGGGTGAGGTCTCATCTGGTGCAGGCTCACCTCAGTAGCCATGGGATCCCTCCCTGACAGGTGTTCCAGACGGCAAGTGAGCGGGTGGAGACAGAGGGCCTGGCAGCCCTCCTCTCCCTGACGACGTGTTTGTCTTGCTCTGTGCTGAGGGCTGATGCTGAGGACCTCCTCGACTCCTTCCTTAGCAACATTCTACAGGGTAATGAGATCATGACAGCCAGAAAGGGGAGTGAGCATAATAGAGATGACATTTCTCAAGGGCCAATGACCCTTCATGTGCATCCCCCAATGTTCAGTGATTTGGCGCTGCAGCCCTAACTTGAATTAAAGACAGTTTGGTAACTGCTAGCAAACTGTTCTAGGTCTCACTTTCCAACCTCCATGGACTTTAGGGGCAGGAGGCAACATTTGGCCTACTCCCCAGGTCTGTGATTGCTGCCTCTCTAGACTGCAGGCACCATCTGTGTGAACCAGATATGAAACTGGTGTGGCCTAGTGCCAAGCTGTTGCAGGCAGCCGCAGGTGCATCTGCTCGGGCCTGTGACCACATCACCAGCAGCGTGCTGCCTCTACTGTTGGATCAGTTCCACAAGCACAGTCAGGTAAGGGGGTACAGTCTTGTGGGAGGGAGGTGATTGGACCAACATGCCAGGATCCCTTTCTCAGAGACTCTGAGAGACACCAAAACATTAGCTTGGGCCCAAAGGGATCTGGGGTTTTGCTCCCATTAGCCGCTGCTCATTCCCTTATTCACTCTTCACTGACTCAAGTCTTACATAAAAGGATAATTTCCCCCTTTTCCAGAGTAGCAGGATTGAAATCCTTTAAAATATTTTTTTACTCTAGTACTCTTTAATACATTGCAGAGCAACCAGCGACGGACAATCCTTGAAATGATCCTGGGTTTCTTGAAGCTGCAGCAGAAATGGAACTATGAGGACAAAGGTGAGGTCACCTTCCAGTTGAGGTATCTTGAAGGCTGATGAAATCTGCAGCCTATAAAGGATAGCAGGGCAGATTGCTATACAGAGACAGTCTAGAACAGCAGTCCTGTTCTAAGACTGTAGCACAAGAGAACACTGAATGGATGAGACCTATTTGTTTTTCCAATGTATTCCTGGATGCCTAATAGATTAAGCCCTTAAAAGCTGTTCTGAGTTGTCTTTTCAGAGTATGAATACATAGTGCTGAGTCAGTGATATGGAATTAGGGTTTCCTTCTAACCTGGCCTCTGTCTCTCCCTAGATGAAAAGCCTCTGAGTGGCTTCAAGGACCAGCTTTGCTCACTGGTGTTCATGGCCTTAACAGACCCCAGCATTCAGCTTCAACTTGTTGGCATCCGTACACTCACAGTCTTGGGTGCCCAGCCAGGTACATCATAGGGAAAAGAGAGAAGATATATGTATGGCCCCCCTCCTGGTGATTTTCTATCTTAAATGAAGAACAGTTTTCATTTCCTGTTCTCCCTGCAACACTAGTTGATTTGGGATTTCCAGTAGGATTTTTGGAAGGGTTGTAGTGGCTGCAGGGGAAGAAAGGTGAGACTCATGTCCCCTTCTAACCACAGGTCTCCTATCTTCTGGGGACTTGGAGCTGGTGGTGGGTCACCTGTACAGACTGAGCTTCCTGGAGGAGGATTCCCAAAGTTGGTAAGAATCTAAAGCAGTGAGGTAGAGCACGCTGTTCCCTGCCTCTGTATGGCAGCAACAGATGCAGCAAGGACCAGGGCTCTGTGCTTCTGACCCTTGTCTCTCCTTAGGGAAGGTGGGCTCTGTGTTTGGCTTGGCTGCTAACCGGTTGGAGAGATGTGGGACTGCTCTCTCTTTTCTTGGGCATTAAGAAGCCCTGTCCAACTCAGTGGTGTAGGTATTTGAGTCCTGCTCTTTAGCAAGGTGGCCTTGGGAGCCCACATTCCTAGATCTGCTTGTTGGCAGGCATTGGTGAGAGAACAGTAGGCCAAGACTCAGCTAATACTTATCTGCTCTGGCCCCAGTAGGTTGGCAGCACTGGAAGCATCAGGAGCCCTGGCTGCTCTCTACCCTGTGGCCTTTAGCAGCCACCTGATACCCAAGCTTGCTGAGGAGCTGCACAGAGGTAGGTATGGCTAATCTTTTGTGACCAGCCCTTCAGAGCAAGGCTTTGGGGGCTTTCATACTTGCTACCATCACACAGTAAAACCTTGTCTCCTGGATTGCTTTCAGGGGAGTCAGATTTGGCTAGAGGGGATGAGCGCACCAAATGTTCCCAGCATTTGCGCTGTCTGCAAGCTTTGTCAGCTGTTTCAACACATCCCAGCATTGTCAAGGAGACGCTGCCTTTGCTGCTGCAGCATCTCTGGCAGGTGAACAAAGGTAGGTACCAGGAATAATCACCAGAAACTGGATGAAATGGGGACCTGCAGCCAGGGTTTGAAGTCGACACCTCTCAGGCAGTGATTCTAATTGTAGCTATACTGTGAGTGACATGGTAAACTTCTTTTAAAAAATTGATATATAGTAATTGTATGATATTTAAATCTGTGTATATACTATGTAATGATCAGATGAGACTGATTGGAGGGTCTGTCACCTCACATTTATCATTTCTTTGCATTGAGATCATTCAAAATCCTCACTATTTGCTATTTTGAAATATTCAACTAAGTGAGGTACCCTGGGTTTGATCCATAGCACTGAAAAAAATTTTTTCCAATTAATCATTATCAGCCATAGTTACCCAACTGTACTGTTGAACATTAGAAGTTATTTCTCCTATCCAGCAGCACTCCCTGTACTCATTAACTATCACCTCTTCATTCCCCACCCCCATACCCTTCCCACTCTCTGGTAACCACTATTCAAAACAGTATTTAGGGACTGCGGTTATAGTTCAGTAGTAGAGTGCAGACCTAGCACCTGTGAGGCACTGGATTTGACCCTCAGCACCACATAAAAAATAAATGTGTCCATCTACAACTTAAGAAAAAATAAATAAAAACCAAAAAAAAAAAAAAAACCATAGTATTTGTCTTTCTCTGGTGAACTTAAAAAAAAAAAAAAATTACAGGTACCTTACTACAATTGAATCAGTCTCTTGAGTAGTGTTGGGACTTGTAAAATAGCAACTGTAAAGAGTTATCAAGTGATTTTCAAGTGCATGGTGCTTAATAGGGTCAACCAACAGCCTGGGTGTCATCTAGGAACTCACTAAAAATGTAGTTTCAGGCCCTAACTGATAAAAATCTGCTTTTGAGCTGAATCCCCAGGTAACTCGGGTACCCTCATGGCCAAAGTAATCATAGCTGTTGCTAATAGGAATCTATTCACTGTCACCCTGAGTCCTCACTAATCAGTTCTCTGCTTTGGACTGTCCAGCCCTTGTGGGTGGATTCAGCAGCTTTTAGGTAGAGACAAGAACAGTAGACTCACACTGTGACCTGGGTCTGTTTCCTGACTCTGTACCTCCTGTGACCCTGGAAAAAACACTGATAATTTCATTGAGGCTCCATATCCACTTCTGTAAAGTGGAGGAAGTGATACTTCTAGAATTGTTATGAAAACAAAGGGAAGAGAGTAAGTGAATACTTCTGCCGCAGATTTGGCACTTTAAAGTCAGAATAGAGAAAAAAGCTAATAACTGGGCTCTTAAATAAGACATTTTCTTCTAATCATTGTCTTTGACTGTTATTTCATCTGCTGTATCAGAAATACCTAATGTGCTTTTCAGAAAACCTTAGATAACACTGACTTTCTCCCCACCAGGGAATGTGGTTGCAGGATCCACTGAAGTCATTGCTATCTGCCAGAGTCTCCAGCAGGTGGCAGAAAAATGCCAGCAAGACCCCGAGAGCTGCTGGTATTTCCATGAAACCACTGTACCTTGCCTGCTTGCCCTGACTGTGCAGGCTTCCATGCCAGGTAATTTTCTCCACCTCTCCTCATCCTGTCAGAATTCTGCCTTCCACTATTGTTGGACAGCACTGCCACCCACTGAGTATTAATGATACTGCATTTGTTCCATCAGGTTTACTTTGAATCTTTTGTCCAAGTGAGATTTTACTTCAGAGCAAAGGGTGCTAAACATGATCAATGGCAGAAACCAGGATCCACTAGATTTAGTAGTGTTCGAAAGGATGCATACCAGGCTGGAGATATAGCTCATCATTAGAGCATTTGCCTAGCATTTGTGAAACCCTAGGTTCCGTTCCTAGCACCTCAAAAAAAATGCATACCTTATTTCCTTTTAATTGATAATATGGGGATAGTAATATCTATATCACACGGTAGTTGGTAAGGATTAAGGAAGATAATGTGTGATGCCCAGTTGCACAACTAGTGTTCAGTGTATGATAGCTGGTATACATAAGGACCTATAAAAATAAATTCAGGTTATTTTAAAATTTTTTAAAAGACCAGCATTTCTAGGTCTAATATTAAGAATGTTCATATTAACATCCTCTTTCCCATTGTGCCTAAGGACTAGGCACAGTGCTCCCAAGAGCTCCATCTGTTTCTGGTGCCTTGCTGATTCTCAAGGCCACAGTACTAGAGGACAGATTGAGAACTGCTGTTTTGTGGCTTCAGTCAAGCTCATTGTGACAAGGACAGGAATTAATCATTTTGGATTTCTGAACCAGTCAAGGCCTTTTGATTCTATGTGTATGTTTTGGTGTTTTGTTTTTGCAGAGAAGGAGCCCTCAGTTCTAAGAAAAGTGCTGTTGGAAGAAGTAGTCTTGGCCGCCATGGTGTCTGTCATTGGCACTGCCACCACCCACCTGAGCCCTGAGTGAGTATAAGTTTTGCTGATAAAGCTAAAGAATGGGTTTTTAACACCATGGACTATAGGGGTGGGCAAGCCATAGGCAGTATTCTTAGTTGCAAAATCACCTGTAGAACATTTTTAAAACTATACATTGAGTTCCTTACTAGAGTTTAAGCTATAATAGAGTAGAGATTTGGTCTGTTTCACTCACTGCTCTATCACAGCAGTCCCAAAGGGAATGTTTCCAAGCATATAATATGTGCCAAATTAATATTTGTCAAATACATAATTATCCTAGCCTGCACCATTGGCTCAGTGATCCTAATGAGAACCCCAGTTGGAAAGGCACTGCTGTGGAGGGAAGGGCTGTTTAGAATCCTAATCCCCTGATAACACCTGTACTCTGCCCCCCAGATTAGCTGCCCAGAGTGTCACCCGCATTGTGCCCCTCTTCTTGGATGGCAACACCTCCTTTCTGCCTGAAAACAGCTTCCCAAGCAGATTCCAGCCGTTCCAGGTAAAAGACAGTCTGATGGATCAGATGAGGGAGAATCTTGGGATTTGTATCCTTCAAACTTCTTCTTGTAGGGCTGATCTAGAGTGGGTATAGGAACAGACAAGCCTACTGCTGGCAGGACAGGCCTGAAACAGCTTTTTTTTCCCCTTATAGGATGGCTCCTCAGGGCAGAGACGGCTGATTGCACTGCTGATGGCCTTCGTCTGCTCCCTGCCACGAAATGTAAGTTAGTACAACATTTGGGGAGTTGGATCTTGGGGTGACCTGAGCTGAAATTTGCCCCAGGCCAAGCTGATTTTTTACTTCCCCCACTAAAGAATTTAGTTATCATCTATCCTTCTGCCAATCCCTGCTGGCACTTCTTACTAGGTATCTTTTGGAGTTCAAGTGTTTTCTGGGTCCGTTACATGGCCAGGTTTTCTGTAGGTGGAAATCCCTCAGCTGAACCAACTCATGCGGGAGCTTTTGGAGCTGAGCTGCTGCCATGGCTGCCCCTTCTCCTCCACTGCTGCTGCCAAGTGTTTTGCAGGACTCCTCAACAAACATCCTGCAGGTATTAGTGAGCCTGGGTTGGGAGCCTCCTCAAACCTTTAAAAAGGGGGCTTGCTGCCAGGTGCAGTGTCACACACCTGTAATCCCAGCAGTTCGGGAGAATGAAGCAGGAAGATCATAAGTTCAAAGCCAGCCTCAGAAATTTAGCAAGGGGCTAAGCAACTCAGTGAGACCCTGCCTCAACATACAAAATTAAAGAGCCAGGGATGTAACTCAGTGATAAGAGGAAGAGCTTGCTAGCTGCGTGTGGTGGCACTTCTCCGAAGCCTGAGACAGGATCTCAGGTTCGAGGCCAGCCAGGGCAACTTAGTGAGATCCTGTCTCAAAATAAAGGGCTGGCGGGTGTAGGCTCCATAGTAAAGCACTTCTGGGTTTAATACTCAGAACCTCAAAAAAAAAAAAAAAAAAAAAGAGCTTATTAGTAACAAAACAGGGCTGCCCCTGCTCAAACACTATCACCAGATCTTGGGACAAGACTCTAGAGGAGAAGCTAGACAAAGCATTACAGGGTTCTACAGTGGCACTCACAGAGAAGTCTTTATTGGGAGTAGACAACCTTCTCTTCTCCAATGCCAGCATCCCTGTGTTGAATGGACTATACCAGGCTCTCATGCTAGTGTCTTATTTTTTCTCCAGATGAAATGATATTGATACGGTTTCTTGGGTATTCTGCACTTAAATGACTTACGTTCTCATCATTAAAGGAAAAAGTGCTGCCATTGCATCAGCATGTCCTTCCTTTTTAGGGCAGCAGCTCGATGAATTCCTCCAGCTGGCTGTGGACACAGTGGAAAATGGCCTGGGCTCCAAGCCTTCACGCAGTCAGGCCTTCACACTGCTTCTCTGGGTAAGGAGGTGGAATCAATTCTAGCTGGACATAGGCAGTTATTTGGTTAAATAAAATGTCCCTGATGACCCTGAGCCATAAGCAGCTACCTCCAGGTTCTGGGGTTTGACTTCGTCTCTCATATTACAGGTAACAAAGGCCCTAGTACTCAGATACCATCCTCTCAGTTCCTGCCTTACTGCCCGGGTAAGTCCTTCCTTTCTTGGACACAGGAGAACTCAGACTTAAATAGGAACCCTCTTAACCCTGTTGCTCCTGGAAACCACTTCCATCCTCCTCCTTGGCATTTAAGGTTCTTCATCCCTGATGTACCTCAGAGATTCTCTTTTCTCTAGCTTATGGGCCTCCTGAGTGACCCAGAACTAGGCCCAGCAGCAGCTGATGGCTTTTCTCTGCTCATGTCTGACTGTACTGATGTGCTGACTCGAGCCGGCCATGCTGATGTGCGGATCATGTTCCGTCAACGTTTCTTCACAGATAATGTGCCTGCTTTGGTCCAAGGCTTCCACGCTGCTCCTCAAGGTAAGAAATCTGAAAGGCAGGCCTCCAGATATATAGACCTCTGTTTCACTTGGGAACAGTCTAAAATAATTTAGGACCCAAGCACTTCTTTAGAGTTGTGCTATGTTCTATACCCAGAAAACTACTAAACTTCCCGATTCTTGCCCCACTTTTTCCTTTAATCTGAGCTTGAGTGGTTTGTTTTCCTTCTCCTTTTGTATGCTGAAATCCCAGCTTTCTCAGAGATTGGAGTTGAGTTCTTGAATGACAACTGTCTAAGCCTGTTTCTCCCTAAGCTTCTCCATTTTTTTTTTTTTTTTTTACAGATGTGAAGCCAAACTACCTGAAGGGTCTGTCCCATGTACTCAACAGATTGCCTAAGCCTGTGCTTTTGCCAGAGCTGCCCACAGTAAGTTTCTATAATCAGCCTCTAAGCAAGAGACAAAGCTTTTTTCCCATAGCCTGGGCCAGAAAGGGGAGAACAAAGATCATCACAATGTGGTCACCCCACTTTTTCTGTTGCCTCTTAGCTTCTTTCCTTGCTGTTGGAGGCCCTATCATGCCCTGACTCTGTGGTCCAGCTGTCTACCCTCAGCTGCCTTCAGCCTCTTCTACTGGAAGCACCCCAAGTCATGAGTCTTCATGTTGAAACCCTGGTCACCAAGTTTCTGAACCTCAGTTCCAGCCCTTCCATGGTGCGTTGAGCCCTAGCACCTCTGTGGTACTTCATCTCTCCTCAGGTCTCCCTCATCTCTGTATGATTGTGTTTCCAGGCTGTCCGGATCGCTGCGCTGCAGTGTATGCATGCTCTCACTCACCTGCCCACTCCTGTAGTAAGTATCTCCGTTGTCCTCCCTGGCCTGGGAACCTCTTACAAGAACCAGGGAAGTACCTCTTTGCCTTTATCAAGTGAGATTAGCCACCCTGCTGTATGGTTAAGATATGAACTACAGATAAGCACAGATTTTTTTTTCCCTTGGGGCCAGAATGAATCTAAAAAATACTGATCACCCAATAAATAGAATGGCCATCCTGCCACTTGGCATCCTCTAGAATCACTAAAAAAGAGTAGGATATATTGCATGTGCTTAGCACATGTGAGGCCCTTGGTTCAATCTCTCCCATTAAAAACGGATAGGATATATTCTGCTCTTTTTGAATATTAGTTATACAAAGCCAGAGAAGCAGCTCTTCTGGTTGCTAAGTTTGACCTTGGCTAAGATTATCTCCTCTGACTCCACAGCTGCTACCATATAAACCACAGGTGATCCGGGCATTGGCCAAACCCCTGGATGATAAGAAGAGACTAGTGCGAAAGGAAGCTGTGTCAGCCAGGGGAGAGTGGTGAGTTCTAGGTCATGGGGAGAGATGGGACCAAAACGAGCCTTACTGCTGATGCTGCTGATTTTCTTTATGCTTACAGGTTTCTGCTGGGGAGCCCTGGCAGCTGAGCCCTTATTTCTGGCCTAGACTCTTCTGACAATCTAACCTGGAATTACTAACTCAAGCCATCTTGCCCAAGGCAAGAATACTAGCCTCTGCCCGCCTTTCCCACAGACACAGCACAAGCGCTGGGCCTCTGCTACATGGCTATACAAGAAAAACCAGAGTCCTAATTTCTAAAGGATTCGTGAATTAATTGAGCAAGTCTACTTGTTTTTGAAGGAAGATCTTGGGTTGTGGGGCCCTTCTGTTGTATCTCATGTCAGGAAAAGGGAGCTATGCTGCTGAGGAGTGAGTGCAGATGACTGTGACCCTGAAGACCAGGGATAGTGGATGATAGTGAACGCGTGTGTACCTGCTGGAGAATAAAGGTTTCTTTTGGTAATGGTGCTAACTATCAGAGATAATCCCCCTCGCCCCACATATGCCTCAGTAGCACATAGCCAGAGGTGGCACAGTGATGTTTAAGGGTTAGTCAAGAATTCTACAGGGCATCCAACCCCTCCAAGTAAGGGCAATGAAGGTGTGAGCAGAATATCTACTCACTAGGCCCTGACCCTGACGTCCCCCACCCTTCCCTGCTCTAGAACTAGGCAAAGAGTTGAAAACCGTATACTTTTACAAATCAAACACCTTTATTTTTGTTCCCTTCATTAGCAATGTGAGAAGTGGCAGTGACTCTGACCTCAGCAGCAGGCCTGTTGTCTTTGCCCCATTAAGAAGTTAGGATCCCAGATGTACCCTTCAGGTGTTTCCCCAAACAACAAGTGGGAGAGGTGATGGCCAGCCCCAGTGCTGTGACATGGAGAATATCAGATCAGCACCGGACAAGGTAGCTAGCTGCCTGACCCCTAGGCTGGGGCTGGAACTTGTTTGCCTGAGTAAAGGGATTTTAGTCCTACGATTTCTCCACATTGTGTCTTGCTTCTGCCCTGGCCAGGTTGGTCCTTCAGTTGTTCCTGCATAGTACCTTAAGGCAGGCCCACTGGCTCCTTTTGATGAAGGGTTCCAAGGAAAGCTGCCCTTGGAGGCCCTTGAGACAGTGTAGGCAGCAGAACAAATACTCAAGTGTGGCTGGCACAACTCAGCTCACACTGCCATCACAGAGGCTGAGTGAACAGTCACCCAGGGAGGGGGGTCCCAGCTCATTCCATTCCCATGGGGCAAGTGACTAGAAGGTAACAGCACACGGGTAAGCCAGTGCCTACAAGAGAAGACAGAAATGTTTCTGAGTTCCAAAAGCTCCTGGAGTCCTTTCTATTTATTTTTCAGCAAGCATACATCAAACACAAAGGTAATAAGAGTCCTAATTTCCTCTGCCTAATACTAACCATTTGATCTGCCTTCTGGGCCCTTGAAGGCCTTTTGAGGTTTTGAGCTATTCTAAGGGGCCTCTGCAAGCACAGTGTTAGGCAGGAGTATAATACAAAGATGAGAAAGGGAGGAAGGAAAGAACTGACATTGTGATGGGTTGTTACTGCCTCAGTAATTCAGTTTGAAGAATGACTTCCCCTTGTCTCTAGGGTTGAGAGAGCTAGCTTTGTTTATTGCCTCAGGACTCCAGACACTGCCTACAAATGAAAAGTGAATGGCAACTACTACATACTACCTTTTTCAGGATTTTAGTGTAGTCATCTTAAACCTGATCTGCTCCTTAAGCCGTGGTTTGCGCCCCAAGCCCCTCTGTCTTAAACGAAAGCAATGTTCTTTACTCCTACAGTTTAGAACTACAAAGACAGAGGGACATGTGGCTATTTAAACTCATGAAAATGAAATCCAATTAAAATCCTTCAGTGGCACTATCCACATTCTAAGTATTCCCAGGTAGAGGCCATCTTTCTCATCACAGAGTTCTTTGGGCAGCACTGGTCTCTGACTTTACCTTCCTGTGTCCACACCCAGGAATACCTTCCAGTTGTCCAGACAGCCATAGTTGTAAGGATTCCTAAATACCTAGAGCCAAGGAAAAGAAAAAACATTTCTACAGACCTCTTCTTTATAATCCCCTTCTCGTTTTGGAGACAATTTTGGCTAAATTGAAGCCCAGGTAAGCAAGTTCTGGCGTTATGTTATAGTTACAGAATTGTCCCTGACCATGTCCTCTGCTTCCAGGATACAGGTTCATTTACCTTCCTGCCCACCCAAGCCCTCAATCCCACTCACTCTGCCCTTCGCCTGTAGTCGACGTCTTTCCTTCTTGTTGATGTGCCTTTCGATGCTAGTCTCACCCCGGCTGATGAGAACAGCATGCCATATGGTTAGGGCACCCAGGGCAAGTGCCACAGAACTAAGAAAATGGACAAAGATTAGTGGAAATTAGGGCCATTGGATGTAGGTCTGAAGTTGAGCTACACAATGATTCTTAGCAACCTCTCTGCCTCATTTTTCTTATCTCCTGGCATACTTCCTAGATTAACTTGTACTTTCACCATATCTATAAAGAACATCAGGCTCCCATCAGGAGGAGGCTGCAGAAGGGGTATCACAAGTTCAAGGCCAGCCTAGGCTATTTAGTGAGACCCTGTCTCAAAATTTTAAAAGGGCTGGGGATGTAGCTCATTGGAGCACCTCTATGTAGCATTTGTGAGGCCCCAGATTCCACCCCTAATACTAAAAAAAATAAAATTAAAAAATGTATCAGTGTAGGCTGAAAATAAGTCATGTGGAAAGGAAGGGGGAGAAATAAGTCTATTGAGACAACATTCTATATTTCCTAAAAACTCATGCTTGGGAGACAGTGAAGGGTAGCAAAAACACTGGGGGATAAGATAAGGGTGACATGAAATTTGCATTCCAGCTCTAGCACTCCTAGCCATGTATCAAGGAACACATCACTTCATTCTATAAATCTATAAGATGCAGTCACCTACCCTTTAGATAGTTACTACCAGGAATAAATAGGTTTAACTTACCTTGGCACATAATAAATAACAAGCATGCTTACATCCTTAGTGCTTGGTAAACAGCAGTGCTCATGTCCTGAGTGTTCCCTGCCCCAAAATGCTGAAGAAAAGTGCTGACTCTGCCAACCTCAATTAGACTAGAACAGAGGCAGGTCATTCAGGATGGGTTCCTGCCTGCATTTGGGCACTTAAAAGGTTCTTCTAAAGCTGCCCTACCCTTAAAACTATCAAAACTGAGTTAAATACCTGCACAGGAACCAGAGGTAGACAAGGCTCTTGTGAGTTATCCTTTCCCGAAAGGAGAAGGTGGGTGGTGGGGTCTGGTGATAAGTCTAGAAAAAGAAAAAAGAAAAGCCTGGCTCCTTTTGCTCAGCTGGTCTCTATCAACTGCCACCAAAGCCCCCAGCACCAAATGCAGGAAGTATTCCAAACCCAGGCAGAAAAAATGAAGAATAAAGCTACACAGGGGTCAGGACAGCAGGCAAAGGAGTGGACCAAACCTGGTGGCACCAACACATGGACAAACACTGGGCTGGGCAGGGGAGGTCTGGACAAGATGGAAAAGCACAGGAGGAGAGCTGACCCTGGGCCTTTAGGTTGACAACATGAACGGGGCTCCAGGGGAAGCCACTCCATTCCACAGCCATAACTCCTTTATGTGGCTGTATCCCCAAGAAAGGAGAACAGACCCATAACCGGCATTCACTAATTGGAGAGGAAAGAATCATTAAGAACTGAGAAGGGCAGCAGAGGTACAGCATATAAGCCCAGGATGTGCTCAGAATAAGGAGTTCTAAGAAGCACAGAGTGGGGATTACCCAGATGCAGATGGACCAGCTTGATGTCTGTCCCCTGGAACCCCATTACACAGACTAACACAGGCTCCTTGCTGCTCAGGCCATCACCAAGACAGCCCAAAGAGGTGATGATGGGATAGTCAAAAACTGTCACATCCCAGACACTTCCAGCTTGCCCCAAGCTACTTAGTCCACCTACTGCAGCCTCCCTAAACATCCCTGATTCAGCCTACTGAGGCTCAACAAGCCCCTACAACTAAAGTAGCAGGCCCAGCTGTCTGAGCAGCTCTATGTTCCTGGCCTGAGCAGCAGGAGGCAGTGGGGTGGGGACAGCCCACCTGGTTGGCAACCGCCTGCAGTTTGTTCTTGTCGAGCTGTTTCATTTTCTAAGGGGATGGAAAACAGTGCTGGTTATACTCTTAAGGCCCTGGGGTGGGGGTGCTACCAGTCCCATTCCTTAGGGACAGGCTCACACCCTGAAACACTGCACCATTGACTCACCCTGCTCCTACCCGTAGACTCACCTCAATGGCAGCATAAGCCTCCCGGAAAAGGTCCCAACTTCCATAGCTGCAGTAGACACAGCCCAGAGTCATGAAAAAGCAGAAAGAGAAGAAGTACCGATGGTTATAGTGGCCCACACAGTTATTTAGCCAGGCTGGTGGGGGGATGATTAAGGACAAGATCAAACAATTTCAGTGGTGTCCAGGCCTCTGGTTCAAACTTGGTTAAAGACAGCATCAACCAAGCAAGAACTATTTTCCAAAGGCAAGAAAATATGGGATTATTTCCTAAGGTTCAGGTCAAAGTCTCACAAGCTTTTCAGAGCACTCAAGTACCCCCCAGAGAATCATGAAAATGAATCTGCCAATACTTTAACCTCACTAGGGTTAACTGGACATCTGTATGGGACAACAGAAGGGGACCCCATGGTTCTATTTGGTACCCCCAGGGGACAACCAGAGAAGCCCTGGCATCACTTTCCACCCAACAGCTATTAGCATAACAGCCTACAAAAGAAACCTGTTGGAAGATCCCTTGCTCGGGCTGGGTATGATATAGCTCAGTTGGCAAAAGTGCTTGCCTCCCATGCACAAGGCCCTGGGTTCAATCCCCAGCACCACCAAAAAAAAGATTCCTTGCACTCAGAGAATCCATCCCAGAGAGCCTATGAGCCTCCTGTGCCCCGCAAGAGATGATCAACCCCCACGATGTCTTTTCTACTAACTTCTCATGAGCCCAGTGTTCTCTGCACGGTGAAGTCTTAAGCATGTGGCCATTAACCCTGTATAGTGCTCTGGAACTAAAGAAGTCAGCCTCAGGCAGAAGAAAGCAAAAGGATACGGCAGTGATGGTCCATCTTCAGCACACACCTGTGAGGGAGGGACACAGGCTCTGTTTAGGTGGCCATGGTTCTTGAGATGTCAGTACCAATCCTTTCCTACAAGGGCCAGCATCCTGCTGAGGTGGAGAGGGCACAGACTTTGAAGACAGCCAGGCTTTGCTTCAAACCCAGCTCTATAACTTATTGGCTATGTGATACTGGACAAAGTAATCTCTCTTGAGTCTCAGTTTCCACAAGTAGTAGTAATGCCTAACTCAGAACCATCCTAAGGACTATGTTTCAGGAAATAAGAGAATGTTGCCTGGGACGAGATGGATGCCTGATACATGTCTTAGCAAACTCTTAAGTCAGGTTTTGCCCTAGGGCCACAGCAAGAGAGTCACTGCTGGGGTTCATAAAGAACAAAGCCAAGACCAACCTATTGCAGATGCTGCAGTGGTGTGTTCGGGCAGGTTTGGGATAAATACACTTCTTACAGATGGAGACTGTGGCAATGTCATTCCTGCCCTGTGAAGAAAGAGCATCATGACCACTATGGCAGCACCATTTCTATGCCTCAAAATATTCCATGACACTCTCCCACTCCTGAGACTGGCTCAGATAGCTGCAACTCTGCCCATACCTCCCCTCCCCCCAACGGAACCCACCTGGGGTGGGTACCCAGGTGGAGTGGTGATGGCCTGGTAGTAATGGAAAACGATGAGAATCAGATTCCAGTGACTGTAGAAGAAATGCCAGCAGAGTCGTGGCACCGAGTAGGTTTGAAGGATGAGAGGCAGGACACACAAGTAGGCGATGGCCACGATGGAGCCCGTCAGCACTATCACCAGCACCACGAACACCTGCCAACACCAGTGAGGTCAGGTAGACACAGTAAGAACGCTACACCCAGAGGAGACTCAGGAATTTCTCTAGGGATAGAGGGCTGGCCTCCAAAACCTAATGCGGGTCTATCAGTGAGAGACACGTCTCTCTGCTCCCCCCAAAACATTCATTTTCCTGCTCCTAGGCATCACTTACCACCCCAAACCAGCGGATCACGTTGTCCACCAGCCAGTAGACAGGCTCAAAGGCAGCATCGACAGCAGTATCACCACCCCCAAAGGAGTTATAGAGCAAGGAGCGCAGGCAGACCTTGCCATAGCGCCAGCGCTGTACCAGGCCCCGGAGCAGAGGTGGGCAGCGGCGCCTGTAACCCAGGAGCAGAAGCAGGCGCAGACAGAGGCGGGCTGGGCCCAGCAGCAGGCTCCGCTGACCCCTCATGGCTCCTAGGAGAGGATACCATTGTAAGGATCCAGTGTGAGTCCTATCCCTCCCTCCCCAACCATTGGGAAGGCCCTGAGCACCAGCTCAGAGGGCAAACACTTAAGACTAAGACCCAGCTAGGCCAGTCACCAGCTGTGAGGAATACGAATGGCACTTCATTTTTCTATGGAATGTCCAGTGCTCATGTCCTAACCAGAAAGAGGGACTGGAGGTTCTGAACCTGCATAAATTGTATTTATATTACGCCACAGGGGTGCACAGCAAATCCACTTAAACTAAAGGGGTCATGGTATTAGAGTAAGGGAGAGAAAGGTGGCATCACAAAAGAGTCTTTGGAGCTATCTGTGTAGAGACCATTGAGAGAAGCATGGCCCACATGAACAAAACTGCCCAGTACATCTTGGCAAGAACACTGTGGCAGAAGTTTCCTAGGGCCTCCTGCCTGCCCTGACCACCAAGGGTATAGCATATGAATCCTACACATAGATTTGCCTTGATGCTGTCTTGGTAAAAGATACTTTTTCCTACTCCCTCTAGGCTGATGTTCCAGGCCAGGAGACTCAACCTGGTAGCAGGAGATTACTGTCTCCTGTCAAGACAGCCAACTCTCAAATGACATAAGATGCTTTGTCTCCAATTCCACTCCCAGCCCTACCCCAAGGGTACAGCAGCCAGAACAACTTCAGGTATTCAGAGCAACAGAACCAAAGCTGGAGACACAGCTGTGGGAGGGATCTCCATACTGGTGGCTCATGAAAACCTCAGGGCCTGCCCTCTCAGTGACAAGTCTTCCCTGATGTACTAGTAAGACACAAAAGGACCTTCTCTGCAACTGCTGCCCTTGGCCCCAAGCTTCCCAACCAACTTTCCCAGCTGTGCAAGAGCCTCCATCCCTTGGCACTCTCCACCTCATCCACAGCATAGGAGCTCGCTGCCCAGGCAATGACCAGGACACAGATGTTCTACCAGACTTTTTCCATAACAGTCTCAATTCTGCAGATTAACTCTTTTACCAGAAAAAAAAATTATCTGATTTTCCCCTAGAGCAGCCAGGGAGGGCTGCTTTGTCCTTAGCAACTCCACTGACTTATTTAACAGGCAGCTCAAAACCCAGCAGAAACTGGAGGAGGCTGCTGTGCTATGGGGATGGTTTCAATTCAGTAACTAGAGCAATGTATTCTCTTTGCACTCTAGCTCATCCCCATAGAAGATCTTTCAAAGAAAAAATAATTACCTCCTCCTACATGCCATGTAAGCCTTACAGAGAAAAGAAACCCAGCAGACAAGGCCTACAAAAGGAGAGAAAGACAATTTAGGAGGACCAACCCAATGCACCAGGATAAAGAAACTGGCCATTCCCATCACCTCCTAGGAAGATAAGAAAATTAAAAGGAAGTGTAGAAAAGAGGAAAACCAGTAAGCTCAGATTTGGATGCCTATTGTTTGGAACCATGATTTGGCTAAAGCATGAATTTTCAAAACAGTAGACAGCCACAATTAAATGTAAGAATAGAACAGGACAACTGCCCCACAACAAATCTAGGTGACTTTTAGACTGTTCACACCACTGTATTCTCCCTTGCTACAGATAATGGAGAATTTCCTAGTTGCTAAAATACTTTCTGAAACAACGGCATACCTATCAGATACATTCCTCATATGTAATCAATAGGAATCATATTCTATCTCAAAGCCACCACTAGTAGTCTAAAAAAATAAAAATTATCCTTGTTAGATTCTCTACTTTTCAGATTCTTCTCAACCACTTCCTGAATTCCTGAGCTCTACATGAATGTCTACCCCAAAGACTAGATTTAGCAACTCTCATCTTCCCAAACCCTAACTACTTAGGGTTCAATTCTGCCCCTAAGTAGTTCTGTGACCTTAGGCAAATCATTGATCCCTGCTGGAATTTAATAACATTGTGTTCTCATTCAATGAGGAGGTAAGATTAAATGGTAAGATCCCTTCTAGCTCTAACCCTTTATAAATATACTAGTCTGTGTGTGTGTGTTCACACACATATATTTGGTAAAATATAAATGAAAAGTTTATAAAGTACTTAGCACAATACCTGATTCATGAAAATACTCAAATAGTTGTTAAATTAATGACCTGGAGGGTTGTAGAAGTGGAAAGCCTGGTCAGATATCTATCTGTTCTACAAACTTCAGCAAGGTCATTCCTGAAATGTGATAACACTAAATAAAGTGTCTGCTGCTAACATTCTTCCTGATTAATAAAGAAGAGAGAAAGTAAAATAAAGAAAATAGAAACTGTAATTAGAATCACAGCACAAAAAAGAGCTAAAAGACATTTTAGAAAACAAGTCTAACAAGAAGTCAACCCAAACAAGTGAACAGAAAGTTTGCAGATGAAGAAACACAAGTCAAATTTGGTTGAACAAAATATGAACCCAGGGCCCTTCCTCTCACTTTTAGCTACTGAGAGGCATGGGGATGCCAGGGAAAAGATGTTATCCATGGGCCACAAATGAAACAGGTTTCATTTCAGGAAATTGAAATAAAGCAAACAAAAAAATTATGTGTTGGGATGGGGGACTGTGAGCTCAAAGTGAACAGGGAAGGAAATAGAAAAGCACATTTCTACTCTCATACCAAGATAAATTCTGACTAGTCCCATTCCTCAGTAGTACCCACAGGCCATGGTGGCCATCTGCCACCAGATTAGAGACTGCAGGCCACAACACTCCCCTCATCCCTGAGCTCTAAATCACCATCTGTTTCCCTAGGGAAAAACCGATTGGCAAAAAAAAAAAGGGGGGGGGGGGATAAGGAGGTACAGATTCCAGAACAGCCAGAATTTAGACAAAATAGATCAGAGTCGTCGCAAATTTCATCTAGACTAAGATGCTGCTCTCAAGTTGTTTACAATCTCAAGTAAGAGATGTCAGACTTCAGTAAAGCGCAGTATTTCATTCATATGCAGACATCCCTTCTGGTTTACCAGCTTTAAAAAAAGAAGTAATGCATGCACTTAAGAAGGGGCCCTCACAACTGGAGGATAAATGCAGGACTGAAAGCTGCAGATACAAAACCCAGGAAAATGTTCTATGTCTCAAAAAAGGGCAGTGATGTCAAACTGCAAAGGACAGATGGCCAAAAAACTTTGGTTCCGGCTTGGGCTCTACCTCGAATTATCTTTGAGCCTTTGAACAAGTCAAACCCTGTCCCTGGATCTGAGTTTCCAAACCTGTGAAATGGGCAAGTAGGGTTGGCGGACCTCCTTCCGGCTTTGCGCCTCACAGAAGCCCGGAGGGTATGCTCTGCCAGAGGAGGGCACGGCCCTGCAGGGCGGGGCGCGCAGTGAGCAGGAACCCGGACTCACATCAAGGCCCTGGGACAGGGCCCGACCCTAGAAAAATGGACAAGGATGAGAAGCAAGGGCCGTGACTTCTCCTTACCTGCAGCCTGCCGACTCCTCAATCAGCCAAATTGAACACCGCAGCCTCTGCGGCCGCTCACCACCACCCCCTCCAGCTCGGAGCCCGGGCCAGGCCCGGTTCAATCCGACCCACCATTGCCCATCACCCACAGCGCCAGTAAGCGGACCCAGACCCGCCGCCAGCCCATTCTCAACCATGAGCGCAAGCGCGTGCCCTGAAACCTCCAAGTTCCACCTCCGATTTTTTTCCCGGAGCAACCTGGGAAATGGAGTTTACCCCGGAGACATAGCCCCCGCTGATCACGTGTCAAAGTGCACCAATTGGCGCATATCTTACTGCGGAACTGCGCCGGTGTGTGACCAATGAGAAATCGGCTCCGTTTACATCCGGGCTTTACAACAGTGGCAGTCATGGCGCCACCCGTGAGATATTGCATCCCTGGTAAGTGAGGGCTGCCCGTACAGAGCCATGGATAGTGACAAAGTCAGGAATCCTGAACTGCTTCCTGCTTCTGGGAGCCCAAGGCTGATGCAGCGTTTTTTCTGCAGGCGAACGTCTGTGCAATTTGGAGGAGGGCAGCCCTGGCAGCGGCACCTATACCCGGCACGGCTACATCTTTTCGTCGCTTGCGGGCTGCCTGACGAAGAGCAGCGAGAACGGCGCGGTAAAGGAGGCGGCTTCCCTTTTCCGGCCTCTCTTAGGCTGCCTTTGAATTCTGATTTTTAGACACCGGCGCCGCGGACGCGTCTTTGGTGTCTCACCAGTAAAACGATTCAGCCTCTCGGGGTTTCCCGTCTGTGATCGCCACTGCTGTGCCCTTAAACTACCAGTTTGGTTTATCTCGCCTGGGACGAGGCTGGAGCGAGGGCAGATGCAAACAGAGTAGCCCAGCCCAGCAGTGAGCTGAATCCCATCAGAATGTCACCTACCTTTTCTCCTTCTACCTCCACTATTTCCTCCTCACTCACTGCAATCTAGTCTTACTGGCTTATTTCATTATCGCTAACACGCTAAGCGCCTTACTGCCACAGAAATTTTGTATACCTGCCATTTTTCTGGAACACACTCCTCTTCTCCTTAGCTTGTGTATTTCTTACATCTTTCAAAAGCCTCTCTAGTGTCATTTTCTCAAAAAAAATCCACTAGACTCACTGGTTGAGGAAAAGGGTTTGTAGGGGCTTGTTTTGTTAAAAATTTACAACAAACTATTCCTTCCCCTGAGCATTTCAGCACTCAGGTTTTCTTGTGTGTGTGTGTGTGTGTGTGTGTGTTTGTTTTTTGGGTTTTTTTTTTTTTTTTGGCACCAGGAATTGAACCCAGGGACAGTTAACCCCTGAGCCACATTCCCAGCCCTTTTTTATTTTTTATTTTGAGACAGGGTCTCACTAAGTCACTCAGGCTAACTTTGAACTTGAGGTCTTCCTGCCTCAGTCTCCCAAGTCACTGGGATTACAGGTGTGAACCACTGAGCCCAGCTACCATTACCCCCTTATGAGAGAAAACATATGGCCCTTCTTCTAACTTTGGCTTATTTCTGTTAGCATAATGTACTCAAGTTTCATCCATATTCCTTCAAACGACATGATTTTATTCTTCTCTATGGCTGAATAAACTTCATTATGTATATATGCCATAATTTGGCTATTGTGAATTGTGCTGCTAAAAAAACAACGGTTAGATGCTGGAAGTAGACTCTATGCGTGTTGTCAGGCCTGAGGGCCTCTTTCATTTTTGTCAAGGAGAGGGCTAACCTCTCCTTTCATACAACATGTGTCAGTCATAGTGCTAACCTCTGAAGATGTAGTAATAAGCCAAATACACTTAGTTTTTTTCTGTGGAGGGCCCAGTCTCAATTCAAATAAATGTTCAAATGAGTGTCTCATTAACAATTGTGATAATTGCTTTGAAAGAATATTGTACAGCACCATGAGAACATGTAACCAGAGAACCTACTCTTGGTCAGTGAATGGGACATTTAAGTTGAATCACCTAAAGGATTAGAGGATTAAATTAGAGTTGAGTGGGTGAAGAAAATGCAGTTCTAGCTGAAAGAACACGTTAAACAGAGATTCTACTGAAGTGAGAAGCAGTTTGTAAGTTGGGAAAATTAAAAGAGGTTTAGAGAGTCTTAGTATAGTGGTCAGGGGAGAGATTGATAAAAGATGAAGCTGAAAATATGTTTTACACCAATAGCCAATATCATGCTTAAAGAGAAAACTCTAGACATAATCATATAAAATATAAGAAAACAGTATGACCATTATATAACATTTATTTGGAAATTCTGTGCTATGCAATTAATAATTAAAAGAAACTGAGGCATTATTATAACACTTGTTATAATAATGAGTCAAATTATGCATGATTACAGGCAATAGGGTTGTATACCAGGAAATTCCAAGAGAATTTTATAAAATTTATTAGAACTCATCTGGAATGTTTATAAATTCCAACGTATTTTTCTGTTATAAACCACAAATACCTTTATTGTTCTCTCTGTAGCTTCCTGTGGTGTCTGTGATGAGAGAAACAGAGTCCCAATTACTTCCAGATGTGGGAACTATTGTAACCTGTAAGGTAAGTTGGTCCTAACCTACTGCTTAGGATACCCATCCAATACTGAACTCAGGATAATTCTAGAACTGCATTTTCAGTATGGTAACCACTAGCCACTTGTGGCTATTGAAATTAACAAGTGTTAAAAATTCACTTTGTCAAGCCGAGCACGATGAGACACACCCATAATCCCAGTGGCTTGGGAGGCTGAGACAGGAGAATCGAAAGTTCAAAGGCAGCCTCTATAAAAGCGAGGCACTTAGCAACTGAGACCCTGACTTTGAATAAAATACAAAAATAGGACTGGGGATGTGGCTCAGTGACCGAGTGCTTCTGAGTTTAATCCCCCGTACCTCTCTCCCCCAAAAAATTCACTTTCTCAATCTCACTGCCTTATGGGTCAGCACATGACATTTTTATCATCACAGAAAGTTTGACTAGACTATACTACTGGACTAGAAATTCTAGGATATTGATCAAGGCAGCCAAATTCAGGCATCCATAGTTCCTTCACTGAGCTGGTTTATGAGCATGTAGTTTCTATCTCTGTCTGAGAAGTGAGGCATACCAACAGGTGATAATGAGATCTGTTTTTAAAATGTGAAACCAAGACTTTGCACAGAAGCAAAAGACTCTTCTCTAGCATTCCTGTTTAAAGACCTTTATGGATTTTCTTTAGTTGTTGATGGACCTTCATTTTTACTTTTTTATATGTGGTGCTAAGGATCAAACCCAGGGCCACAAACATGCTAGGCAAGCACTCTACCACTGAGCCACAACCCCAGCCTTGACTTTTAGGGTTTTTGAGAGAAGGTACTGATTAATGTACTAATCTGTAACTGTAACACATAAGTTACCTCTACCCATCCCCATCCTCTGCCAAGTTCACTTGTAGCTTTTGGTTTCTCTATAAATTATTCCAGAAGAAAGTATATGTGTTACTCTGAAAATAATTGCAGAAGCAATTATTAGGCAGCAGATAAAACATAGATTTAAATTCTATTCACTATATTAGCCTCTTATAAGATCTGTTAAAGGTCTAGATTTGCTTCTATGCACTGTTTTAAATTAGACTTGTGGAGGGGCTGGGGATGTGACTCAAGCGGTAGCGCGCTCGCCTGGCATGCGTGCGGCCCGGGTTCGATCCTCAGCAGCACCACATACCAACAAAGATGTTGTGTCCGCCGAGAACTAAAAAATAAATATTAAAAATTCTCTCTCTCTCTCTCCTCTCTCACTCTCTCTTTAAAAAAAAAAAATTAGACTTGTGGACTTTTAAAATCTGCACCCTATTATCTCACTTGATTTCTGAGTAACCCTATCATATGGCCTCTGTGGCTCTTATTACACAGACATCACTTAGGTAGTGATAAATAGGAGTTAACTTATTTTAAATTATACTTAGTAAGGTTGCTTGTATTAAAATCTTGGTAATTATTAATTTATTGCTATGTCCTTGAAGTGACATCTGCTAATCCTCTGATGCTGATCCTTGTTCTATTGCACAGGTCTCTAGCATCAATTCACGCTTTGCCAAAGTACACATCCTATATGTGGGGTCCACACCACTTAAGAACTCCTTTCGAGGAACTATCAGGTAAGAGGTACCCTTGTCTTCACATGCCCCAGTACCTGGAATACGATTGGAATATTTAGGAACAATTACAGTTCCTACTCATTTTTCTTTTCCTTGTGCCAATAGTACCCCCCAAAAGAAATATTCTATGAGGAAAATATTAATAAGGGAGGGTTTTAAATTGTAGCCAAAAAAAAAAAAATGTGTGAAGCTAAAGATTAGGAGTATCAGGATGATTCAGACCAAACAAATCAAAAGCATTTTAGGAAGCACCTTTTTTTTTTCTTGAATTTAGTATAGATTAAACCCCAAAGTTTTAAGACTGTGGGTGAAATAATAGGATTGTTCTCCGGTGGATTTTTTGAGAAAGGATGAAAAATTCTTGCAAACCAGATAATTTAACTTGTGAGGATCTTTCCAGCATCAGGATTTAATATGGTCTGGGACAGTTTAAGTTCTCCTGAGACAGCAAAGTTCCCTTACCTTCCTGCTGAATCTGATCTGCTTTTCCCAAGCCAGAGGTATCAGTATTGACCTTCTCTGTGGTCCAAGATTGGGAAAATGTTTTGTCCTCACCATGTGGGCTAAGGCTACCTCTCTACCCCATGTCTGTGGGTGGCAGCAGGGTCCCCACAGACAATTCTTACAATTAATCTTTCTGTCAATTCTTTTTTTATAGAAAGGAAGATGTCCGAGCAACTGAAAAAGACAAGGTTGTTGGTTGGTTTGGGTTTTTTCCCCCCCATGGCTTTAGGGAACTTGATTTTTTTTTTTTTTAATTATTATTCCAATGAATTTCTAAGTCAGAGGAATGTGAAGTTCATGGAAGTTTAATATATTCTGTGCTATCATGTGTGAAATTTATCTTGCTATCCTTTTCCACTACTTTAAGAGTTTTATTCCTTCAATTGATATCAGCATGTCTAGTTTATTCTTTGCATTTGAAGTTGGTTATTTATTCATTTCTCTTCCCTCAGACTTATTTTGGGCCCTTTCAGAGCCAACTATAGTGCTTTTTGTTTAAGTCAAAGTCCTGGTCATGTTATTGAATTCAAATTCTCCCATTCATATTATGATGCTATAGGAGCAATGAAAGGAATAGATTGACAAGTGATGATGACTTCTACATTCTGGAATTAGAAAGTAAACTAGCTCTACCAGAAGGATGAAATTTCAGGTAAACCTGATCTAGACCTTTCACATAACATTCCTATTCTTTCTTTACAGGTTGAAATTTATAAGAGTTTCCGCCCAGGTGACATTGTTTTGGCCAAAGTGGTATCCTTTATTTCCAGTTGACATGTCTTTTGTCAAAAGAAGAAATGAAGGGCTGGGGATGTGGCTCAAGCGGTAGCGCTCTGGCCTGGCATGCGTGTGGCCCGGGTTAGATCCTCAGCACCACATACAAAACAAAGATGTCCGCCGATAACTAAAAAATAAATAATAAAATTAAAAAAAAAAAAGAAGAAGAAGAAATGAAAATAGAGGAACAATTCAAGTGACTCTAGGGGAAAGACTTAAAACTCCTCATTTTCCTTCACCAGTATTATGTGACTAGATCTCTTTAGGTGATGCACAGTCCAACTACCTGCTGACCACTGCCGAAAATGAGCTGGGAGTGGTGGTGGCCCACAGTGAATCAGGTGAATTGATCCATGTTTCCATATCCTTACGCTACCCTGGGAGCTGTGGTTTGGGATTAATCCATTGTTTTTCCTGATTTTCCTTGGTTGGTTTGTTTTTGTTTTTGTTTTGTTTTTTGGTACCAGGGGTTAAACCCAAGGGCACTCAGCCACTGAATCACATCCCTAGCCCTATTTTGAATTGTTTTTTTTTAGAGACAGGGTCTCACTGAGTGGCCTAGAGCCTCACCATTGCTGAGGCTGGCTTTGAACTCGAGATCCTCCTGTCTCAGCCTCCCAAGCCTCTGGAATTACAGGCATGGGCCACCATACCCAGCATTTTCCTTGTTTTTTCATTATCTTAGAAGCAATATGGGTGTAGATACCATCATGTGATGCAAAATGACAAATTTTCGTCAACAGTGGACAATATATACTATGGTGGTCCCATAGATTATATCACCTAGGGCTGGGGGTACAGCTCAGTTGTAGAGCGATTACTTACAATGTACAAGGCCCTGGGTCTGATCCCCAGGATTTAAAATATATATATGGTGATGTTGTAGCCATTTTAGTAAATATACTCTTAAGGTATTTGCAGTGAGAAACATATCCCATCCTTAACACTGGACTGTGCTTACTACTGAGATTAAAATGATTCTTCCTAAGTTTCCTAAGTTGGAGTTCCAGTGGCATAATCAATTAGTGCTTAGTGTGCGGTACTTGCAAGAATGATACTCCCAGCCAGGTGTTGTGGTGCATACCTGTAATCTCAGCATCTTGGGAGGCTGAGGCAGGAGGATCTCAAGTTCAGGGCCAGCCTCAGCAACTTAGCAAGGCCCTAAGCAACTTGGTGAAGCCCTGTCTCTAAATAAAATATAAAAAAGGGCTGGGGATGTGGCTCAGTGGTTAAGCATCCTGAGTTCAATCCCCAGTGCCTCATCCGCTGCAAAAAGAAAAAAAAAAGAATGATATGCCTAAATCTAAGCAAATAGGAAATTAAATTTGTAAGTCAGTGGAACAAAGTTTTTTCTTCTGTAAGAGGTATGGTTCCGTAGGTAACCACTGATAACCCACCCCTATCCTAGTGCTGGGTATGAACCCAGGCCCTTGCACATACTAGGAAAGTACTCTGCACATACTTGGCAAGTAAATGCCAAGCCTAACATTTCATTCTCATACTTAACTGAAAAGAGGTATCTCAGGAAAATATCTGGGGTCCCAGCTCTAACACTGTCTTTTTCCCTCTAGGTGTCCAGATGGTTCCCATCAGTTGGTGTGAGATGCAGTGTCCTAAGACCCACACTAAAGAATTCCGGAAAGTGGCTAGAGTTCAGCCTGAATTTTTGCAGACCTAAGATGCTACATATTACCCCATGGAGGGGGTAAGCTATTTCTAAGAGTATGTGATGAAAATAACATCAAGATGCCATGGTCTTTATTCAGATACCTGGGGTCAGCAAGTGACCACCTCTAGAAAAATCTGCCAGTAATTTATATAGGTGGAACATAATTTTTGTGAACCTTTTAGTAAATTGGATTCTTGAGGATAAAGCTTCTCTTTGGGGGATACCAACAAACTGTAACTTTGGAGATAGCCTGATAGGCCTTTTAAGTATATATTTTTTGCTGTGACAAAACATTTTTATTAAAAAGATTTTATGGTTTCTGTTGTCTTGAACAGGTGAAAGTATCTAAACAGTGTCAGTTATTAGATTAGGGGTTTGTTTGCCACATAGCACCCATTAACTGACGTGTCAACTGCTTGCTTGCTCTAGACATAAGCCTGATTGTTGATCTCTTGTATTTTTTGTGTCGTTTTATATGCTTCTGCTTTCTAGGTGCCTAACACTGGATCAAGCACTTTATACACCCCTCAGTTAGGTACATTATAGAATGTATGTAGTGATCAGGTAGCATGTGAGTAGTTTGGTAAACAAACTGATACAGTGGGTATTCCAGAAAATGTTTCTTGCTTAAAAAGAAGGACAGAGCAGTATCATGCAAGGTAGCCAAGGAAGGATTTGTGTGACATGAGATCAAAAGGAATTAAAGAGCTTGGTATATGAAGTTCTCTAGGCAGAGAGAAGCCCCGCAAAGTGTAGAAGCAAAAATGATGGCATTAGTTTGAAGATGAGAGAGATAAGCATGAAGAGGCTGCAGAGGACATTGGAAGGAAAGATGAACATGAGATGGTTCTTCTTGGAGATGTTGTTCAAAAGCCCATGACTCCAATGTGTTCTGACAGTGATGGAGGGTGAGCTTTGGAGACAGCCCACCTAACTTTATGCCCTCTAGTTACTAACCTTCAACAGATTAGGGAGTTTTTTTGGTTTTATTGAAAATTTTGTTGGCGGGGGGGGGGGGGGGGGGCTGGGGTTGTGGCTCAGTGGAAGAGTGTTTGGCTAGCATGTTGGAGGCAACTGGGTTCAATCATCAGCACATTGAAAAAAAATAAATGAATAAAATATTGTGTTCACCTACAACTAAAAAAAATTAAAGAAAATTTTCCTGAGGTAACTGTAGGTCCACATGCAGTTTTCTTGTTTGCTTGGCTGATTTTGTTATTTTGGGCAGTGGTAGGGATGGAGCCCAGGCCTTTGTGTGTGCCAAGTACACACTCAACCACTGATCTACTTCCCTAGCATGTGCAAGGCCCTAGGTTCCAACTCTAGCACCAGAACAAAAAAGAAAGAATAAAATCTCCAGCCCTGCAAAAAATGAATACAGAGATCCTGTGTACACTTGGCCTATTTTCTCCCACTTATATGACATTTTGCAAAATTATAATTGCTCATTGGTAGAGCACTTGTCTAATCTATGAGAGGCCCTGGGTTCCATGTCCAGCACTACCTAAAAAACTAATAAACTCCAGCATGTTGACATTGATATTAAGCAAGTAGTTTTTATCTGTTTTCTCATCTGAGTAGTAGTGTCTCATAGGATTACTATGAGGAAGAAACACATAGAAGTATTCAGTACCTGCTAATAGTATTATTATATATCATTTTTATTATACATATCCAATTGCCTTCTATCAAGTACTAAGTACCAGGCCTTATGTTAAAACACTTTGTAGATTGTTCATTAATAAATACTTTAACTTCAGTGTATTACAGATAGTGCTACAAAGAAAACTTGTAGGAACTGGGGTTGTTGCTCAGTGGTAGTGCTTACCTGGCATGTGTGAGGCCCTGGGTTCAATCCTCAGCACCACAAAAAAATTTTTTTTTTTGTAAAAAATTCGTTAACTAAAAAAAATTTTTTAAAAAAAAAGAAAACTTGTGTAACATTTATACTTGTGCATGCCCATGCACTACTGATTCCTGGAAGTAGAATGCTGGGTCTAAGAATATGCACAAGCCAGGTGCAGTGGTGTGCACACCTGTAATTCCAGCAGCTCAGGAGGTTGAGGCAGGAGGATCATGAGTTCAGAGCCAGCCTCAGCAAAAAGCAAGGTGCTAAGCAACTCAGTGAGACCCTGTCTCTAAATAAAATACAAAAAAGGGCTTGGGATGTGGCTCGGTTGTTGAGTGCCCCCGAGTTCATCCCTGGCACCAAAAAATATATATATACACACACACATATATATGTATGTGTATATATATATATATATATATATATATATATATATATATATATATCTGTGTTTGTGTATGTATGTGTGTGTATGTATATGTACACACACACAAAGCTATTCAGGAGGCAGAGGTGGGAGGATCATAAAATTGAGCCTAGCCTGAGCAATTCAATGAAATACAACCTTTCAACCAACCAAAAAAAAAAAAAAAAAACACAGAATAAGGTAGTGATTAGATGGCCTTTTTTTTGGGGGGGGGGGGGACTAGGGATTGAACCCAAGGTCTTATGCATTCAAGGTAAACACTCTACCAACTGAGCTATAACCTCCCTAGATGGCCATTTTTCTTTACCCAAACAGTGTGGCCTAACCTGGGCTACCATCTAATGTTTTATTTAAAATCAGAATATATTTGTCTTTCCTATCAGTACTAAAGATAACTGCAAATGAACAAAGTTTATTTGCACTCTGAGTAAATTGTACCCCTCTATAATTATTTCCCACATCTCAATTTCTAGCTATAGTATATAGATTTCACAAGAGTAGCAAATATTTTCATGATATAATTTTGTAGGGTGTAGAAGTGGAGGCCAACTGGTGCCAATTTTTGGTTTATGTGTCACATAACAAACATATGTCCAAAGAGCATTTGGATCAACTAGTTAATAGAATTCCCTGATCTAATACAAAACAAGTTAATTTTCTCAGCAGTAAGCATATAATATTATACAAAGCTGTGTGCCTCATAGCAGTATGAGCTCCTTTTAGGACTATTCTGTTTTATCTGAATCCCCAGGACCTAGTACTTTACACATAACAAGTATTCAATAAAAATTTTGCAGGTATTCTCATAGTCAACTGAGCAGCTGTGCCTAGTGTCAGGAAGGGACCATTGAGTGATAACAAGACCAGGTGTTTTTAAGTTCCACAAGGGATTCTGATGTGTTCAAAGTGAGAAGCACTATCTTGTAGCTGTGGGTTTCTTAGTGTTAATGGTAGCTGATAGAGGTGTTCCATTATTTTCTTGTCATAAGGCAGGTTTAGTCATGACTTATTAGTGTAGGGTCTGGAGACTTCTAGAAACTCACATACTATTAGCATGTAATGATTGTTCTAAAACTCCTAATCATACAAAGCTTTGCTGGATGCTAAGATCCCTCAGAAAAGAAGTGTAACATCACACAGGAAAATATTGCACATCACTCCTTTATTATACTGATCTGGAAAAAAGATTTATTACAGTTATGCTAAATGAGTACTGGGCCTTTGTGGTAGGGCCAAGCAACTGGAACAAGACTCGGAAATCAGACACAGTAAAAGACACACTTGGACATGATCAAGAGGCATTTCACTGCCACAAAACAAGGCAGAGGAGAGATTCTCTAAGATACATAGCAAGATACACTCCTGCACCTTATAGGCCAAGGAGCTTATCCCATATTGGTGTGAGGAATGGCTTAGTTTCTGGTGACCACATGTGGGACTAACCACCACTAGAAAAAAACCCAGAAGGGTTTTTTTTTTTTTTAGTATTTATTTATATATATACTTTTTCTTTAGTGAAAGTAAATGTAACAAAAGTTAGAGTTGATCCCAATATTCTGGAGCCAGCTCCTCTGGGGTCAGGGAGTTGTCTTTCTTAAATCACCATGCAGATTACTTTCGTATTCCACTGGAATGACTAGAGCACCCTGCTTCCCATCTTCCCAGTGACCTGAATACAGAAGAGTACAGAACTGGCTCTTTGAAACACAAACAGGCTCTCTGGCTTCTTCTCATTGGTCATGCCTTGCCACAATTCCTCCCTACTTTTCTCAAGGAAAAAAAACCCAACAACTACAACCTCAACTCTTCTGGATATGAGGAGCCTTCCCTGGGCTTAGATTGAGAACCTGTGCCCCAGAGTTTCTATTCTGATTACAGTCTACAAAGGGAGTGGGTGCAGGAGACAAAATGCTAAAATTAAAGTGGGAGCTACTGGTCCCCATCTGCAGCTACAACTTAAGATGCCCACAGATGTGGTCAGTATGGTGATGCAGGAGAGAGGTGCAAAGGAATGGATGGACAGGGTCTTCCTTGGTACAGTAGTCTGCGATCTTGCCTTTATTTCTTTGCCTTGCCCTGTGCAGCCACGGCTTCCATCGCTTTACGAACGGTCTCTTCATCCCCCAGGAACTGCATGGGCTTGATGGGCTTCAAGTTCTTGTCCAATTCGTAGACAATGGGAATACCAGTTGGCAGGTTCAGCTCCATGATGGCCTCTTCAGAGAGACCTGAAAAGAGCCATCCTGATCAGCCACACAAGGTTTACTCTTCATCCCCCAGGTGAGAAAAGACTTTGGTAGGAATTAAGACCCTTTTCTGATCTTTGTAATAGTAATTAGATATTTATAATAGTAGATTGATTCCATAAGGAGTGGCCTCTAGGACTAATTTCTCAAGCCACTAAACTGAAAAGCAAGGAAAAAAGTGTGAGAATGTACACAAGATTCTGGGGTGGGCCACCAACAAACTACAGAAAGGTGCATACTGCAGATATATCCCTACCTAGTGAGATCTAAACCTACAGTGAAGCATGACTATCCACATCCCAAACATCCTATATAGTCCATCCTTCTGTGAAAATTTGGCACTCTGGGCTTCTAGATCCTCAAAAGCTATGGCACTCTGGGCTTCTAGATCCTCAGAAGCTAAACAATGTAAGATGGAGATTTATATGTGAAATTGAGCCAGGCTGAAACTGAAGAATATTTTATCAATAGTTTCCATCCTCATCTAGAGATGGGCATCTCAAACTATCATAAATATTTTTCTGAACCAGGTCTAGAATAGGACCTGAGGTTCTGCATGTATAACAAGTTGTCAGGAGTTCAGCTGCTACTGCTCTGCAAACAAATTTTGAGAAACGGATAAGTGTCTTATACTTACTTATACCACTATAAGTCAACCTAAATTGTCTTAAGGCTATCAGTATGTTGGCCCTTTCCCAAGGGTCTCCTTTATACTAAATTATGTCCCTAATTCGGGAAGTTCTGCTTTATCCATCCCTGAGGGCCCATCTAAAAAATGCACATACCCTCCAGATGCTTGACAATGCCCCTAAGGCTGTTGCCATGGGCTGCAATCAGAACCCGTTTCCCCTCCTTTATCTGGGGGACTATTTCTTCATTCCAGAAGGGCAGAGCTCTGGCAATGGTGTCCTTCAGACTCTCACAGGAAGGCAGCTGATCTTCAGTAAGGTCTGCATACCTACGATCCTATACAACAACAAAACTTGTTTACCAATTATTACCAGTAGCATTCAATAAATGGCTTTCAGAATGTATAATAATTCTGCCATTCCTCATCTCCTAAGGAGTTAAGGGATGGATGAAGTTCTCTCACCAAGGTTCAGCACATAGCTGCCAGCTTAGGAAAAAGGATCATTATCCTGCCACTCCCTCCCCCACTACTCAATACAAAAGAAATATAACTTAAAAAAGTTATGCAATAAGAATTTTCCCAGTTCATTTTAACTTGTGATTGATTTAGGAAGCTTAAGAATGGGTTTTATAAAATAATATGACAGTAGAGGTACAAATATGGAGATAAAAATTCTTCTGAAATAAATACTCAATTCATATTGTAACCAGCAGTCATTCATTGGTAGAGGAAAGACTCCATTAACTATTTTATCATAAATTATAAGCTCAATGGGACCAGGAAGCTACTAATAAAAGTTTAAAAATAATAACAATAACGAGGCCCTGATTCTAACCTCTGGTTCTAGGTGAAGTGATCAAACAGGTTTGCCCATACCTTACTGATATTGCTGTAGAAGGGGTGATCAGGCTCCATTGGAGGTGGTGGGACATCATAGGAGCGCCTCCATATCTTTACCTGGGCCTCGCCATGCTTGGCAGCAGTTTCTGCTTTATTGAGGCCAGTCAGACCCCCATAGTGCCGTTCATTGAGGCGCCAAGTCCTCACCACTGGCAGCCACATCTGGTCAATGGCATCCAACACTGTCCAGAGGGTTCGGATTGCTCTTTTCTGTACTGAGGTGAAGCAGATGTCAAATTCATAGCCAGCATCTGGAAATTAGAAGTTCCAAGTGCTAAGTTAACCAAGTTCACTCTGAACCATAATTTTTTTTAACAAATAAATCTCTTAAACAGGTATCTGAATTAAAATTATTTGGCAAATATTTTGTATACTTCCATAGTAAATGCGATATCATGCCTTTGAAAAAACAAATTTTGTTTGTTTTTTGGTACCAAGGACTAAACTCCGGGGCACTTAACTACAGAGTTACATCCCAAGCCCTATTTTGTATTTTATTTAGAGACAGGTTTTCACTGAGTTTCTTAGGCCCTTGCTGAGTTGCTGAGGATGAACCGTGATCCTCCTGCCTCAGCTTCCAGAGCTACTGGGATCACAGGCATGCGCCAACAAAATTTGTTGACTTATGTATATATCTCCTAGTAGATCCCTAGTAATGCATTTACCCTAAGACCTAATGTACTGGCAAATTAACCTGAGGCATGTGCTTGTATGCTAATTTCCAAAATAGTGTTTAAACACTTGGGGAGAGTGGGGTGTGCTGGGGATTGAACCCAGGGCCTGCAAACAAGCTATATCCTTAGCCCATGTGTAAACACATTTTAAGAATTTATTTCTACCAGGCACAGGGGTGCATAACGTAATCCCAGCTGTTCAGGAGGCTGAGGCAGCAGGATCACAAATTCAAAGCCAGCCTCAGCAACTTAGCAAGGTGCTAAGCAACTTAGTGAGACCCTGTCTCAAAAAAACAGAAAGGACTGGAATGTGGCTCGGTGGTTAAGGACCTCTAGGTTCAATCCCTGGTACCAAGAAAAAAAAGACACCACCCAACTTAGAATCTCTTCCTAAATAGTAACAGCTAACATTTCCAAAGGGCTTACCATTGGTATGGCACTTTGTTTTACTTAGTCTTCATAACAATCCTATGAGGTTACAATCCATTTTACCAGATGAGGGAAATAAAGATATGAAGAGATAAGCAAATTATCCAAGATTACAGCCATTATTTGGACAAATAAAACCTAGGCTGCAGGCTGTCTGTAATCCTAGTGACTTGAGAGGCCTCAAGTTCGAGGCCAACCTCAGCAACTTAGTGAGGCCCGAAACAACTTAATGAGACCTGTCTCAAAATAAAAACTAAAAGGGGCTAGGGTTGTAGGCAGTGGTAGAGTGCTAGCCTAGGATGTGTGAAGCACTGAGTTTGATCCTCAACACCACATAAAAATAAATAAAATAAAGGTATGGTGTCCAACTACAAATAAAAAATAAATATTAAAAAAAAAAAAAAAAACTAAAAGGGCTGGGGATGTAGTGGTAAAGTCCTCTGGGTTCAATCCCTTATTATGCAACCACCACCACCACCCCCTGCAAATAAAAACAACCCTAGGCTGAGGGGATTCTGAACCCAACCCCAACTCTTTTCTGTGCTGGAACTGAACCCAGGGCCTCATGCATGCCAGGCAAGCACTCTACCACTGAGCCACATTCCCAGCCCCCAAACCCAACTCTTAACTACCATCTATCTCTAGCTATCTCCATTTTCCTAACTCCTAAGGATACTGGTGTTTGTATTAGTTTGAAATATCACTTCTGATACTTATTAGACCTCTAGTTTTGGAAAAATAGGATTTTAAAATCCCAAAAATCAGAACACAGCAAATGCTAAATAAAACTTCAGTTTGTTGCATGAAATTGAATCCTCAGGACAAGGCTGACTAGACTTGGCTATTGTCACCTACTTAACCACCTTTTCCTTTTGGGAATCAGGAAAAGTGTGGAAGTCCTTAATCCATCACTCCTTTTTACCATAGTAAAAAGTGCTAACCTATTCTCTAAGTCTTCTCCCAAAATTAGCAGAAACCATTCAATAAAAAAAGTAAATACTATATTCTGTATGAGTCTTTGCAGTACTCGGAATTAAACCCAGAGCCTCATACATACTAGAAAAGTGTTGTATGACTTAGCTATATCCTCAGCCCTTTTTTTTTTTTGAGAGAGAGAATTTTTATATAAGTTTTCGGTGGACACAACATCTTTATTTTATTTTTATGTGGTGCTAAGGATCGAACCCAGCACCGTGCACATGCCAGGCAAGCGCGCTACCACTTGAGCCACATCCCCAGCCCCATCCTCAGCCCTTTTTGAGACAGGATCTCACTAAATTGCCCAGACTGGGCTCCTCTGCCTCAGCCTCCTGAGTAGCTGGGATTACGGTAGTCATATAGTACCAGTGGCACCCATCTATCTGATTCCTTTATAAATTAATCACTAATTCTCCATACATGTTAGTTATTGTATGTCAGGTTGTAATTAAGAGTTATGTTGGCCCAGCCAATAAGTTACAATGAATCAGTCTTGTTTCATCAAATGATTTTCCCACCTGAATGAGGAGACAACTTTTTCCTTTTGGGAATTAGGAAAACATTCTTATTCTCCACTACAAGGTCCTCTTCAAATTTTAGCACAGATGGGCACCATGACACAGGCCTGTAAGCCCAGAGGCTCGGGAGGCACGCGAGTTCAAAGCCAGCCTCAGCAAAAGTGAGGTACTAAGCAATTCAGTGAGACCTGTCTTTAAATAAAATACAAAATAGGGCTGGGGATATATGGCTCAGTGGTTGAGTGCCCCCAGAGTTCAATCCCCTGTACCCCCCAGCCCATAAAAAGAGAGCCAATAGGGAATGGAAAGATGAACCATCAGGAAACCCACCATCACCATCACCAAGAGAAAAGACCTCAGATATCTTCATTGATCCTCAGGACCAGGCTGAGGAGACTTGGCTACTGTCACCTACTTAGCCACCTCCTCCCTAACCTAAAGGGAAAGAATGACTCCCAACAAAGGCTGAGTCACTAGGAAGTGAATAACTATAGTGCAAACCTCAGCTCCCATGATGAAAAGCTACAGGCTGTTTAATTGCAATTATTTCCACTTGCAATGGAGTATCTATCTCACTTTGGATACATGAATAGTCCCTGAGGAGAAAAGTGCTTCCCATTAGGACTCTTTAAAGAGAATGCTAAAGGATCAGAAGCATAAAGCCTTTTCCTTTGGCTTGCCCATTAAATCAGAGTACAACCAGGGATAGGGTGAATGGTGTAGTGTGGACTCCATTCTCCCCAAGGTACCTCTCCCTTTCTCTACCTTAACATGGCATTGGGGAAACAGTTCTCACTAGATTCCTGCTGAAACCAACTCTTAACCACCATCTCTAGCTATCTCCATTTTCCTAACTCCTAATGTACAAATCCTACTATTAACTGGAGCACAAAGGAATTTAATATATGTATTTAAGATATTTTATATTACTAGATTATTCATAATGATCATCAGTTTTTGCTTTTGGTCTTATTCTAAAATGTAATTATTTGTAATGCACACAACACAGTAAAATTTTTTATCTGATTTTTCTGAAATTTAATACTAACAATATTTTAAAACTGAAATGGGGCTGGGCATGATGGCACAACTGCAATTCCAGTCCCAGGGGGACTGAGGCAGGAGGATCAGGAGTTCAAGTCTGGCCTGGACAAACCAGTGAGATCCTGTCTCAAAAAAAAAAATTTAAATAAAATAAAAAATAACAGCTGGGTGTGCTTGAAGCTCAGGAGAGTATCCGTGGGTTCAATGCCCAGTACCATGAAAGAAAGAAGACTGAAATTGGGTTTGTTATTTTACAGATATTACAAGTTTACCATTTGATGGTCTTAGAGGACTTTGTCCTGGGCTAAGCATCAGCAAAACACCACAGAACTACACAGTTCTTCCTGCCAGAGAACCAGAGAACCAAAGAAAATGGCCTCCTTTACTAGTACTTTTCCTTTAGGGCCTCTCCTAGATGCCGAGTTTAAAACAGGCCATCCCAAAGCATTCATATCTGCCCTCCCAACAGGATTACATTTCTCAGACTTTCCAAAGCTTTGCCCCTTTCAAAAGGATGTACAATGGAGGCCAAGAAGCTAGAGAGGGCAACTTGGGGTCAAATATCAGCACCACATCAACCATGCATATAATCCTTTCATATACCTGTTTTGTCCAGAGATTCGAGGGGACCAGGGCAGGATCTGCCTTAGTCATAAGTGAAAACACTTCAATAAAGGGATTCCTTATTAGAATTCCAAAATCACGGAGATGGGTCAAGCCAGAATAGGCAAGCATTTTCTGGGCCACTTCCACTTTTCTAGGCCTTTGTCCTTGGCCAGTAGCCCGCCAGTTCCTCACACCTACCTGTTACTCCACCCAGAAATGGGGCAAGGACCTTGGACTAATAAGCAGATACGACCTTGAACAAATCACCTTTCCAATCCTCACTTTTCCCATCTATAAAAGGGGGACAAGGAGGGATAGGAAGGAAAGGATTTTTATGGAGCTACTTTAGAAACTATCAACTCAAGTCCTTCATCACTCACTCGGTTGCAATTGGATGTGTTTTGGATTCAGTATTTGTGGCAGGTTACTTAACTGCAAAGCAGTCCCCAAGCACGCGGACTTCTCGGTGTCTTGAAACAGGTTAGGCACCCGTAGCGAGTCTCACTCCGGGTACTGCAGGTAAGAGCCTGCCAGTGGCCTGCCGCTTCGCTACCATCTGCAGCAGTTCCTTAAAAAGGCCAGCCACTGGAAGGCACCAGGCACTTTCCATGAGCCCCACGCCCTGGGAGAACCCTACAATGGCCTACCGATCGCAAGCGGCCCCATCTCCAGTAAAGCCACCCCTGAAGTGTAAATTCTCAGGTTAAAAAGGGAGAAATTGCGTTTAGGCGATGTCCCCAACTGCGCAATGGGCTGCGAAGCAACCAGCCGCGTCCTTCTCCCAGCACGGCCCCTCACACTCCACTGGGTGACCTTGAGCAAGTCGACTCCCCACACTGTGTCCGCTTCCCCAGTTGCAAATTAAAATGCTGGAGAGAGGCTGCGCAAGCTATCGGCCCTGTTCCGGGGCTCGCACTAGGGGTGCCTCCGAGGCCGGGCGCCTGACCCTTTCACATCACCCCCCACGACCAAGCCCGCTCGGTACCTCGCAGAGCCTGCCCGCCGCGCTTCGCCTCCTCGTGGCCCGCCGGGCTCAGGTCGGCGTCGTACCAGCCGCTGAAGCGATTCTCTAGGTTCCAGGCGCTCTCACCGTGCCGAATCAGCACCAGCTTGTAGGCAGCCATGGCGGCGAGGTAAGGATGCGGCGCAGACTAGAGCTTGCAGAGATTCCGGAGTCAGCCCGCCCCCCGGCCGCGCCTGCGCGCTCGCAACCCACGCCCGGTTCCCGCGCGCTTTCTCTACTAAATCTTTCCACTTTCTCTGGAACGCCCTCCGCCCGCCAGGTGTACGCATGCGTTCTATGCCGCAGTTGCAGCCAGTTTAGGGGGGGCGCGCTCCGGAACACAAGAGCGCATGCGCTCTCCATCGCCGGCCCCGCGTCCGCCGCGGCGGTCACGGAGCGCACGTAAGCACGAAGGGCGGCGGGGCCTTAGGCTTGCACGCTGCCTGGTGATAGGGTTGGGCGGTGCTTTTGATGTGGTCCTTCATGAGCCCCTATCCTTTGAACCGCTAGGTAATCCCAAGTTTTTGTTCCATCTGTACACAGTTTGATTCACAACTGCGTTGAGTCTTCATTCATCCATCTTATGTACTTTGAATCACCGACAGGTCGCAAAACTTATCTCAGCCTGGGCTGAAAAGTGGACATGTGGTTCTTACCTGGTACCTGAATCGATTCTGCCTGAAAGTGCTCAGCATACGGTGGTAGTCGCGCCAGGCATGGTGGCACATACCTGTAATCCCAGCTACTTGGGCAAGACCAGTCTGGGAAACTTAAGGAGACTCTCAAAATTGAAATAAAAAAACAGGATGTAGCTCAGTAGTAGAGTGCTTACCTAGCTTGTGGAAAGTTCTGTGTTCAATCCCCAGTACCACGAAAGAAGAAAAAGAAAGTTGTTGCTGTTTCACGTCAGTAGGATACTGGTCTTTTTACTTTACAGATGAGGACCCTGACTCTGCTGATTCCATAACCCTGCTCCAGTCTTTGTCCACAGCTTCTTGTTGATGTTTCCCCCTACAATCATGAAGCAAACGCTAGGCCCCTTCAGACATTCTGAAAATTGGTGGATTCTGGTCACTGCCAGGGCCCATTTTTGCCCCAATTAGTAATTGAAAATATCTGCCTGTTTGGGCCGCCTTCTCCTGCGCACATCCCTTCCTCCTGGTTTATTTCAATCTAGCCACTTTAATGAACACTAAACATGTGCCAAGCAGTGAGAAAGTCGAATTCCTGCCCTTCAACACAGAGGTCAAAGAAGACCCACATCTGAATAGTGAACAAAAGTGTGCTGCTTGCTGTATTTTGACAGGAGAGCTAGAAGAGTTTTTAGCCAGGGAAGGTGGTATACACCTGTAATCCCAGCAACTCTGCAGGCTGAGGTAAGAGGATTGCAGGTTCAAAGCCAGCCTCAGCAACTCAGCAAGGCCCTAAGCATCTCAGCAAGGTCCTAAGCAACTCAGCGAGACTTTCAAAATAAAAAGGACTGGAGCTGTAGCTCAGTGGTAAAGCACCACTGGGTTGAATCCCCAGTACCAAAAAATAAGAGACAAAGGGGGCCCTGAGGATGTGGAGATATAGCTCAGTGATACAGCATCCCTGAGTTCAATCCCTGGTACCAAAAAGAAAAAGGAAAAGAAAAAGATTTTTAGCATGCACTGGTAAAGCACCTACTATATGCCAGGCAGCCTTATTAAGTGCTTTAAACACTAACTCATTCAATCTTCCTATCTTCCTAGGACCCCTGAACAGGCACTCCCCACTTATACAGAGGAGGAAAGTGAGAATAGGGTCATTTGAACAAGGTTACTGGAACCAGGATCCAAGCCTAGGCTAACTGACTCCCAAGTCCATGCTCTCACCTATACACCAACCTCCATTTTTTTTTTTTTTTTGCATTTTAGGTATTTGTTGACCCCAAAGAGTGGAAGAAAAGATTTCAGAGGTAAAGAAAAGGCCCTTTAGGAACTTCAAAAATCAAAACGTGGACTGGGGCTGGGGCTCAATGGTAGAGTGCTTACCTAGCATTTATGAGGCATTGGCTTTTATTCTCAGCATCACATATAAACAAATAAATAAAATAAAAGTCCATCAACAACTAAAAAAAAATATATATATATATATATATTTTTTTTTTTTAAATCAAGGGGCTGGGGTTGTGGCTCAGCGGTAGAGCATTCACCTAGCACATGCAAGACCCTGGGTTCGAGCCTCAGAACCATATAAAAATAAATAAATAAATAAAATAAAGGTATTATGTCCATGTACAACTAAAATTTAAAAAATAAATAAATAAATCAAAACGCATATGACAGGTTGTAGATAAATTATTATAATAATTATTATAATACCTACTGTTTGTAGAAGTTTAACATGTTGTGTTTATTATCTCAACCCTCCAACAATTCATATAATGTAGCTACTCATACAATTGTGTTCCACAGATGAGGAAACAGAGAGAAAGACAATGCACACAATCACAGCAGGAAGTGGAGGAGACACCAGGACTCAAACCCAGGCAGTTCAACGGCCTAGTCTGCACACTAACCACAGCACCCCATTGCCTCCCTCTTCTGCAGCTGGGAAAAGATGGAATTTAGTGTCAGAGAGGTGACTGGAAGGAGAGCAGCTCTAAAAGTTGCACCAAGAAACTCATGGGACTTCAGGGCTGCACAGCTGGAACTGCCCTTCCAGCAAGATGCCTGATAGGGGATGAGTAGCCTGCAGGAAAAAGAGCAAGCAAGATAACTAGAATTCTTTGGCAGGAGGCCAAGGGCATCTGTGCCACCAGCCCTGGGAAAAAACTAAGGAATATGCTTTATTTCCTTCACCAATCCCCTCTGCCTCCAGAAGGAATCTCTCATCTCCTTGAAACTATGATGAACTCTGGAAATTCTGTGCCTCACAGAGTATTTACCTTGGATTAAATTATCTCAGAGTTGTGTTTTTTGCTGTTTTGTTTTGTTCTGCAGTACTGAGTATTGAAACTGGGCTACACACATGCTAGGCAATTCAATTACTCCACCACTGAACTACATCCCAGCCCTTATTATTTTGAGACAAGTTGCTTCTAAATTCCCCAGGTTGGCCTGGAACTCAAGATCCTCCTGCCTCTGCCTCCTGAGTACCTGGGATTACAGGTGTACCACCATGTTTGACTACCTCACTCTTTTTCATGAACCTATTCAACTGCAAATTCCTTGAGGATGAGTACCACATATTTACATATTTCATACACCTACACACATGCAGGTAGCAATATGCTTTGCCCTTTGTAGTGTCCCTGAATGTCCCTGAGTGTCAGAGCTGGGTGAGGCCTCAATAGTCCTCCACTGCAAGTGCCCATCTCCTGTCACTCCAGTTCACATTGGAAAGATGAGGAAAGTGAAGGGAACCATTCGAAAGAGCAGGAGATGAGCAAGAGACCAGATTTATCAGTAACAAGTCAGAGACAATCCATGGGGAAGGGCCTCAAGGTTGGGACTTGCTATGTGAGAAGAGAAAGGCAGGTGCACAGAGATCCAGAGAGAGAGAGTAGATGGGAGGCCATGCCTGCCCATAGGACCCTGAAGGCTGTGCAGCCAGAAACAGAATTCCTGGGCAAATATGGGACCCTAGTCAGTGTCTATCACAGCATCTCAAATCTAAGAAGTTTAAAGCTTATCAAACCAAGATTTCTTAAATGTTGGTAAAAGGTAGGAATAAATCAGTGTACGTCACCCTCCACTATTTTTTTGTTTCGTTTTTAATCTTATCTCTTTTGAACACAAGACACAAAGACACGGGTCAGGACTGACTCCTGAGCTGAGGATTCGTAACAGTTTTCCCAACACAAGGGTATGGGTTAGGACAACTCAGAGAAGGATAATCAGAAGTCACAGCCATTACCCTCCACTGTCCCTCCAGAACAGAAAATGCTTCCCTGAGCCTTCCTTCCCCATTTATTTTCCCCACTGAAAAATAACTTCCTTATCAAGTACTGAACATTCAGTGAAGGCCCAGATTTAGAATGAGTGGGGCGAGCCTCGTCTCCAAGGGATGGAAGAGGGGTGGTTGCTGTTCAGCCCTGGGACTCCCTGTGAAGACACCACATGTCTTTACTTGCAGAACCATCTTGCAAACTCATCACCAGATGTTCAGCTCTCTGCGTCTGAGGAGAGGATTTATGAGAGGGAGAGAGGGAGGGAGGGAGGGAGGGAGAGAGAGAGAGAGAGAGAGAGAGAGAGAGAGAGAGAGAGAGAGAGAGAGAAGCCAAACTGATGACTGGCTTCTAGGAAAAGGAGCTGTCCTTTCTGTCGGGTTGAAATGCCATTGAAAAGGAACAGAGTCAGAGGAGAGTTCTGGACACGGTAGTGGCTTTCTCTAGGACGCCCCCGACAACACCCCCTCCCCCAACCTCAAAACCACTCATCTTCAGGCTGGAGTGTTCTGCTCAGCTTTGGTACAAGCCCTTCTCTCTAAATTATGGAGTTTGGTCTCTGAGAAAAGACTACAGGGTTTGCACCATACCATCCGCCATGACCCTGTGTGCAAAGCCAAGAAGATGACCATGCTCAAAGCGTGGCAGTGTACAAACCTTCTTGTTCCTTCTACCCTCATGCACATTCAACTGTTTCCTTACTCTATATTTTCTTAGATTAAATTCTGAGTACAAAACAAGTACTTTGTTATTTGCGCTAAATGTGTCTGGAGTTTAGTGACTGGCTAGCAGTTGGTAGTGTGTTAGTCCATGATCTCTGAGAAGCAGTTGCCAAGATAGGACTTGGAGGAAGGGTGTCAGGAGAATTGCCTGTGACAGGAAATGGGGAGGGGGAACGCAGTGGCACTCTGAGTGAAAGAAGGTTAGGTGGGCGGAAGCATCTTAGACTGCAAGTGTTTTCTGAGGAAAATTCAGCAGTCTATTTGGGAGTCCTTTTTTTTTTTTTTAAACCAGAAATGTAGAGTTTTTGGTTTTTGTTTTTTAGAGAGAGAGAGAGAGAGAGAGAGAGAGAGAGAGAGAGAGAATTTTTAATATTTATTTTTTAGTTTTCGGCAGACACAACATCTTTGTTTTTTTTTTTTTTGTATGTGGTGCTGAGGATCGAACCCGGGCCGCACGCATGCCAGGCGAGCGCCCTACCGCTTGAGCCACATCCCCAGCCCCTGTTGGGGAGTCCTTGAGTCAAAGTCACCCTGTCTCCTTGGACGGGGACTGCCTGGGTATCCTGTTGTGGGGATGTTAAGTCATGGGTGAAGGCAGCCCATGGGCAGTGCAGTCTCTGGGGGGATTTCAGAGTGAAGCAGGTGGGGCCCTGGTCAACCAGCTTCTTGCTATATCAGATCAGAAGGCTGTATGTATTCTCCTGGCCACCACAGTACACTTTATGTTTCTCAGAAGAGCCTTTAGGTTAGCACTCAGTGAATACTGACTGACTAAGGAAAGCCATTGTAGGTAGACATCAGATGATGGCAAGGTCACCAGATTTCCATAGGCCTATTAAAGATTTTGCCAGAGTGCAGCAGGAAAACTGATGGCCTTTATATTTCTGACTGCAGTGGAAGAAAATGGCCTATCTGAGCTGGCACTAGGAACAGGTTCAGGGTTGTTCAGCCTCAGAAATGTGGACAAGAAAGAACAACAAACAGAAATCCACATGAGTTCCTTAAATTGTTAAATGAGTCCACAGGACTTAGCAAGTCCACTCTTAGCTATACACTCAAGATAAATTAAAACATGTCTATCCAAAAGCTCATACATAAATGCACATGAATGTTTATGACAGTTTATTCACAACAGCTGGAAGATGGAAACAACCCAAATGTCCATTAACAGGTGAATTGACAAAATATAGGACATGTACACAGTGGAATGCTATTTGGTCATAAAAAGAAATGAAGTAGTGACGTAGAGTACAGCATGACTTAGCCTCGAAAACATGCTGAGTGAAAGAAGCCAAGCACAGGGACCTCAATTTATATGACTACACTTATGTGAAATATTCAGAACAGGCAAATCTATAGCGACAGAAGGAAGATTAGCTTCTGGGGCTGGGAGGAGTGAGGTTATAAATAAGGAGCACAGGATTTCTTTTTGAGGTCATAAAAATGTTCTCAAATTGACTGTGGTTAAGTTGTACACATCTGTGAAGATATTAAAAACAAATCGTACACTTTCAGTGAGTAAAGAGGCCTATAATCCAACTCTGGAAACTGATACAGGAGGATCACAAGTTGCAACCAACCTCAGCAATTTAGTGAGACCCTGACTCACAGTAAAAATAAAAAGAACTGGGGCTATATATAGCTCAGTGAGAGAGCCCTGGCATTCAATCTCCAGTTACAAAAGCAAAGAGGAAAAAAAGTGTGTATGATACATGAATTATATTTCAACAAACCTGGTTTCTTTAAATATTTATTTTTTAGTTGTAGTTGGACATAATACCTTTATTTATTTATTTTTATGTGGTGCTGAGACTCGAACCCAGGGCCTCGCACATGCTAGGTGAGCACTCCACTGCTGAGCCACAACCCCAGCCCCATCAACAAAGCTGTTTTTCTTTTTTTTTTCTTTTTTTTTTTTTTTAGAGAACTTTAATATTTATTTTTTAGTTTTCGGCGGACACAGCATCTTTGTATGTGGTGCTGAGGATCGAACCCGGGTCGCACGCATGCCAAGCGAGCGCGCTACCGCTTGAGCCACATCCCCAGCCCCAACAAAGCTGTTTTTCAAGAAGTTGTAAGTAATTATTTTTTTTTCTTTTTTTGTAAGTAATTATTAAGAAACAAAATCCACAAAAGCCCTTGCTCCATGGGAGGAAGTGGGCAGGCGGCTCTGGGGAACCTAAAATGGTGGCCCTGCTGTGGGAAGACGGCAGTCAGCGTTCTCTGGTGCAGCTCAGGGATATTCTCAGGAGTGTGACTGGGCAAGAGCAGGAGGTTCTCACCTGAGTGTGGGGACACATTCCTTGCTAATAAAAATTTGAAAGGGCCAGGATGTAGCTCAGTTGTAGAGCACTTGCCTACATGTGTGAAGCCTGTGTCCAATCCCCAGATCCACAAAAAAAAAAAAAAAAGTAAAAAATAAAAATAAAATAAACAGAAGACAACACAGGTTTCTGCTCACTGGGAGACATAAGGAGAGATAAAGGAAAGGCCTCAGAGAAGAAGGGGCAAAATGTGGCCATGAGGTCTGGCCAGGGGAGCCACACTACCCACTGATGCCTCACATCTCCCTTACAGGACAAGGGACTGGGAATCAGTCTTCTGAGTTCCATTTCTGATTTGATGTTCCCCTTCCCAGCCGCTAATTTCCCTGTGCTGGGAACTCCCTGGCCCCAGGGGTTAGAGAGGTAACAAATGCAACCTCAGGGGCACACCCTGGGCCAGGCCAAAATTTTATAGCTGCCAGCCCAAAAACCTTCCTTCCATGAGCAAAGGATCCTTTGTTAAAGCAAAATAACTCCCAGAAGAGGGAATGTTTTGAGCTACCAGTTACCTGGCAGGGGGACAATTCCTACCAACAGAAAGACTGTTCTGTTGCCATGACAAGAAGTCACCTCCATGACCAGTTTTAAATCATTTAATGAGGACAACTTGTCTCCATGTGGCCCAACAAGGACAACTTGTCTCTGTGAACATGGTCTGAAAGCCAGCCCACTGGCCACAGTCACCCTGCTGTTGACCAGCCAGCCCCACCTCTCTTTCCTCCCAGGGCACCCCCCACTGAGCCTAGCACTTTCCACACCCTCTATGAGGTCACTTCTGTCGTGCACTCCTAAAGATGGGACCCGACTTGCACAGCTCCGCCTTCCTCAAGCAAGAAATACATTCACACCTTCAGCTCTTTTTTTTTTTTTTGGTGGGGGGGGGCAGGGGTAGGGCTGGTACTGGGGATTGAACTCAAGGGCACTCAGCCACTGAGCCTCATCCCCAGCTCTATTTTATATATTTTTTTAGAGACAGGGTCTCACTGAGTTGCTTAGTGTCTCACTTTTCCTGAGGCTGGCTTTGAACTCACAATCCTCCTGCCTCAGCCTCCTGAGCTGCTGGGATTATAGGCATGTTTTTTTGCCTGGCCGTCACCTTCAGCTTTTTATTTCAGGACTGCTGGCCTCCTGCAGTAATGGTGTGCCAGGCATTTTACGTGCATCACTTCATTTGAGCCTCATAACAGCAACCTATTTTCAGATGCAATGCTGTGGCACAGAAAGTTCAGCTGCCCACCCCAGCTCACACAGCCGGAATGTGGCTCCAAACCCAGGCTAAGTCCAAAGCCTGGACTTTAACATCACAAGCAGCTGCAACTGTGCTATGTGCTGCCTAAAGTGCTGCTGGGATGACAAAGGCCCTCTCCCTTTCCCAGAGCTTGAGCCCTAAGTTAAACACCCAGGCCATCTGCTGCTGCTTTGTCTTGGGCAACAGGCTGACCCTCAATTTCCCTTCTTCCTGCCCAGTTTTGTAACAGATTACAACCCCAATGACCTAAAATTAGCCTTCCTGCCCCTCCAGGCCTCAGTGCTTTGGGTGTGGCAGCTTTGTTCCTTCCAAATGAACCTTGCAAACAGGTTTTAGAGCAGTTGCTATGGGGGGAGTTCCTGGCAAAGATTTGGATCAGTCAACTCCTGCCCCATCAGTCAACTCTGTGCCTTTGGAGGTGTTACTGAACCCCCCTGGAGCCATGTTTCTCCTCTGTGAAATGAGGACACCTACCAAGTCCTCCTCAGATCATAGGTGAGAAGGTATTTTGCAATCCCTAAGAGTTTTGGGGGTAACATGAATACATTACATTTATTACCTGCTCATTGCACACCAGGCAGTGTGCCCAGCACCTAACATACATTAGCTTATTTAGTTCTCACAAACCCTATGGGTAGGTGTTCTTATCATCTCCATTTTATATGTGGAAAACAGATTGAGAGAGTTAAGTGTCCCGCTGAAGGTCACACAGCCAGTGGTTACTTGAGTCCCAACCCAGAGGGACTAAATGCAGTATCTATCTTATGGCTAAGAATGGTATTTCCTAGGGGCTGGGGTTGTGGCTCTGCAGCAGAACGCTCACCTAGGACATGCGAAGCCCTGGGTTCGATCCTCAGCACCACATAAAAATAAATAAGTAAAATAAAGGTATTGTGTCCAACTACAACTAAAAAATAAAAAATATTTTTAAAAAATGAATGGTATTTCCTAGCATATGTAGCCGACCATGGACAGGGCTAATATTCCTAGGTTGAAGTCATCACTGGAATTCAGAGGTGGGAGTTTGTCCTTCACCATGGACATGAAACCTGTGGGGTAGTGGGAGAAAATATGCTCAGGATATCTGGATGCCTCTTGTCCCCCCTCTTCTGGTGCCATATGGTTCCTGGAGGAGGCTCTAAGCAGATACTTTCAAGACAGAGGCCCGGTAAGTGGCCTGTGGCTGGCCCCTCAAAGCCCATTCTACGCTGGTGATTCATCCAGACACTATATCTAGATATCTTGAAGACTCATTTTGGAGGTAAGCAGATTTCCGTTGACCAGGAAAAGTGTGGGAAGGCTGAGCCTCAGAATCTCCCCATCAGATTTTGCAAAATCCCAATCTTCTCAACAGCATTGCTTTCTTTCTATAGGGGTTTAGCCAAACAGGTTGTTTGAAGAGCTCCCTCTGATGGACAAGGTGCACCACTGCATCCTTTGCAAAGTCTCACTAGTAACTGTTCATATTTTGACATAGACACGTTTTCAAATTGAACCTTCACAGTAGCCCAGTGGATTTAGTATTATTATAGCAGCTTAAAGAGCAAAAAATAGACGCTTAGAGAGTTTAAGATAAACCCAACACTTTCTCTGCTTTTTCTTAGCAATTGTCCCCAAGTCTCTGGTGTCTAGCACTATCTTGCTTGCAATAGTTTCCACACTGTGTGTCCCCTTCCTCCCTAAACCACCAGTTCCCTTTTATCAGTCCTACCACCCAGGTCTCAGCCTGGGTCCCAGGAGTGGGGCCCGTGGTGGGGGTGGAGCTGTTTCCTGGGGCCAGAGGGACTGGGGCCCAAAGCTGGTGCTGACTTCTGTCTTCTCTGTATTGATGCTTTCTTACATTAACAGTGTTTAAGCTCCTTCTTCTCTGTGTGCACAAAATCCTTTCTATTTTCAGTCCACCTAGATAGTGTAAGATTTATACAGACAAGAATACAAATTATAAGCTCACAGCTCAATGAATTATTTCTCAGTGAACATATCCACATAAACTCCAAAAGATGATGAAATAACTACATCTTTTATACTAACTCTGTTATTACCACCTCCTGATAATCTGTTGTTCTGACTCCTAATGTAGATTAGTTATGCTTTTCAACTTTATCTAATGGAATCATGCAACATACATTCTTTTGTGTCTGGAATCTTTCATTCAAGTTAGACAATAGGTGCCGTTGCACATAGTAGTAGTTTGTTCTTTCTCATTGCATTTTTTACTATGTAGAAGTTAATATGTATGGTTGAATGCTATAGCAATTCATTATATATCAATAAACTATTAACAGTAAAATGGATAAAAATTTATTTTATTATTTCCAGTACTGGATTATTATGAATATCCTCTTCTTTCTCTAAGTAAGCTTCTCTATTGGTGTATATACAAGAATTAATTGCTGGAATGTAGAGTAGGACTATGTTCAGTTTTAGTAGACACTACCACATAGTTTAACAAAGTGATTGTATCAATTTTATACTCCCACTATATAGATAGCCAGTTGCTCCATATCCTTACCAACATTAGTATCACTTATCATTTTTTAATTCTTTTTTTTGGGGGGGGTACTGGGGATGTTTTTTTAACTTTAAATTTTTTTTTTGAGTTGTAGACACAATACCTTTATTTTATTTACTTATTTTTTTTATATGGCGCTGAGGATCAAACCCAGAGTCTCACACATGCTAGGCAAGTGTTCTATCACTGAGCTACAGCCCTAGCCCTGGGTACTGGGGATTTAACCCAGAGGTACTCTACTACTGAGCCACATCCCCAGCCTTTTTTAAAAAATATTTTGAGACAGGGTCTTACTAAAAAAAAAAAAAAACCCTAAGTTTCTTAAGGCCATGCTAAGTTGCTGAGGCTGGCTTTAGTTTATTGTGATCTTCCTACCTGAGCCTCCCAAGTCTCTGGGCTTACAGGCATGCACCACTGCACCAGACTACAATCAATAATCAATTTAATTTTAGCCGTTCTGGTGGGTACGTAGTGTCATTTCATTGTAGTTTTAATTTTTACTTTGCAAAGCAAATCTAGAACACAACTGGTTGCTTTTTTTCTTTCTGCAGGCCAAACTCATGTTCACACTTTCAGGTTTGGACAGGTCTCAACCCTTTCGAAATCAGACTTTTTCTAAAGTAATGGAAATGTAGATTTTTTTTTTTTTAACCTTCAAAGGAATTCCAGTTTTATAAGGCTCCCTCCTAGGGCCAGGAGTCTCTTGGCGTGGCCCTGGAGTAAGAGACCAGAGAATTCCTAGCAACAGAACTTCTTTTCTAGCAACACCTCTACTCCGGGAGTCCCCCGGGCTCTGAAGGAAAGAGCAAACGTAAAACCGGATGTTGACTGTTTTGCCATAGTAACGCATGCAATTCCGGAAGTAATGCCAGAGGAAGAGGAAGTGAGGCGTACCGAGCACCCACGTGGATTCTCTGCGTGTTTCTGCGTCTCTGAAACCCGGTTCCCTGGGCTTGCTGGGAACCACGGTTTAGTCAACATGGGTCGCTCGGGGAAGTTGCCCTCAGGTGTGTCAGCTAAGTTGAAGCGCTGGAAGAAAGGCCACAGCAGTGACAGCAATCCCGCCATCTGTCGCCACCGCCAGGCTGCCCGCAGCCGCTTCTTCAGCCGGCCCTCAGGTAACCGGTCCCTGAGACCCGGGCAGGGCCGCCTCCTTGTTTTGAACTGGCCTGAGTCTGGGCGGGTCCGGGTCCTCTCGAAGTCCGGGGCCCAGGTATAGGGACTTTCACGTCTTAGGTTGTCTGATCTGAAACTCACTGTGAAGGCAGCCCTTCCGTTTCACAGATGCGGAAACTGTCCACAGTGGAGAAATGACTTGTCCAGGGTACCGCGGGTGTCGGAGTTGGGACGCAGGACTGACTAAACTTGGGGGCTGGGGCTCAGTGGTGGAGCGCTTGCCTCGTATGTGTGAGGCACTGGGTTCGATCCTCAGCACCACGTAAAAAAATAAGCAAAATATAAAGTTATTGTGTGCATCTACAGTTTTTTTTTTTTTTTTTGTACTGGGGATCGAACCTAGGGCCTTGTGCATGCAAGGCACAACTAAGAATATTTTTAAAAAGTAAACTTAGGTGGCTCTCCAGAGAGGCTTTCATCTTTATATGTTCTCCCGGCCTCTGAATTTAACTCCCGGACGACTCCCATGGACGCTTATGCCATCCGTACAAGGGAACTTGTTGGGGAGGGTTCCCTTTCGCATTGGCTTTCTAAGTTTTAGGCACACCGTGGGCCGACAAGGCAGATCGTGTTCAGAATTCAGCCTCGCCGGGTAGGGGATAGGGGACCGGACCAGGCTGCTTTGTTTCACAGGGTTGTCTGTTTTGTCTCCAAAAGGAGGTTTGGGTTGAAGTGCGGGGCCTTACCTTGTGCCTCTGGTTCTCAGGCAAGAGCGACCTGACAGTTGATGCTGTGAAGCTGCACAATGAGCTGCAGTCAGGATCCCTGCGCTTGGGCAAAGGTGAAGCCCCAGAGACGGCCATGGACGAAGATGAGGAGCTGGCTCTTACCCAGAAGTCCTCGGGCACCTTCCTCAGTGGCCTCTCTGACTGCACAAATGTCACCTTCAGCAAAGTACAGCGCTTTTGGGAGTCCAACTCAGCGGCCCACAAGGAGGTAGGGAGGCTGAGAAGAGGCCAGGCTCATGCGTTTTATTTTCCTCCAGTCTTGGTGACAGCAGCTGGTTTCTGAATGATGTGTCATCTCTCCTACCCTTTGTGTCCCTTACATATTAATTCCTCCTAGGGCAGGTTTCACTTTCCACTTTTTGTAAGAACATTTTCCCTGTTGAAGTATAAAGTTCTGAGGAATATTTTCCAGACATTTGTCTCCACACTATACCTAACCCAGGACATAGAATATTTTCAAGAAACATTGAAAATATGTCAATTGTTGAATTAATTAATGCTGAGTGAGAGTGATTATAAAATGTCTTATTTAGCAAAATTAAATTTTATTTACCTTTATAATTCTATTTATACTTTAAAGTTATGTGTATCTGTAATTTTCATTGTTTAAATGAAAAATGTTGAAATTTAAGGTGATGTCAATAGAATAAAATGTGGTAGTTATTCTCCCAATTTGACTCTTCCCCAATGGCTACTGTATATGGGTCATAAATAAATGACCTAGCCAGGCATGGTGGTCCGTGCCTGTAATCCCAGCAGCTGGGGAGGCTGGGGCAGGAGGGTCATGAGTTCAAAGCCAGCCTCAGACAAAGCAAGTGCTAAGCAACTCAGTGAGATTCTGTCTCAAAATACAAAATAGGGCTGAGAATGTGGCTTAGTGGTTGAGTGGCCCTGACTTCAGTCCGCAGGACCAATAAATAAATAGACAGCACAGTGATGTAAAGGGAGCCACGTGTATAATTGAAAATTTTCTAGTTAGCTACATTAAAAAAAAAGAAACAGGTGAAATTAATCTGTTTTTTTCCCCCCTCAATTTTCAGTGAGTATTGAACCCAGGGATATTCCACCACTGAGCTATACTCCTAGACCTTTTGTTTGTTTTTTATTTTGAGGCAGGATTTAAATTGCCCAGGATGGCAATCCTCTTGCCTCAGTCTCCCAAGCAGCTGAGATAACAGATATGTACCACCATGCCTGGCAAATTTTAATATATTTTATATAAATATATTTTATTTTATTTATTATTATTATTTTAATATACAACCAATATTTTAAAAAATGAGCTTTTTCCACCCCACCTCTAAGAGAGGGTCTTGCTGTGTGGTCCAGGCTGGCCTGAAACTTCTAGGCTTTAGCAGTCCTTCCGCCTCACCTTCTGAGTAGCCAGGACTATAAGCATATGCCAATATACCTGCTTCAAAAAAAATGAAAGGTACATTATTTTTATGATATTAAAAGTGTGGGGCTGGAGATACAGCTTAGTTGATAAAGGGCTTGCCTCACATGCACAAGGCCCTGGGTTTCATCCCCTGTACCACACACACACACACACACATACACACACTATGTAACCAGGCATGGTGATACATGTCTGTAATCCCAGTTGTTTGGGAGACTGGGGCAGGAGAATCTAAATTCAAGACCAGCCTGGGAAACTTAGCAAGACCCTGTCTCAAATGTAAAATGAAAAATAGAAAGGGCAGTGGATATAGCTTAGTGGCAGAGCACTCCTGGATTCAATCTCAAAACAAAACAAAACAGGTGTATAATTTACCTTTACTCCTGTATTTTCACATTTGCATATTAAATTTTTATTGGAGCTGGGCCTGGTGGCACATGCCTGTAATCCCAGTGGCTTGGGAAACTGAGGCAGGATGACAGATTCAAAGCCAGCCTCAGCACCTTAGTGAGGCCCTTAGCAACTTAGCAAGACCCTCTCAAAATAAAAAATAAAAAGAGCTGGGGATGTAACTCAGTAGTAAAGCACCTTGGATTCAGTCCCCAGTACCAAAATAAAAAATTAAAAAAAAAAGGAGGGCGGTTTATTGGAAATACTTGATTTTAACATTTACAGTTGCAAAAGTAGAGTTACATACCAGATTGTTCTAAGTATATGTTTCCCAAAAACTGGATCAAGTGTTTGTTGTTTTTGCTGGTTTGGTGCTAAGGATTGAATGCAGGACTTCACACATGCATGCCTGACAACTGAACTACATCCCTAGCCCAAGTATTAGTTTTTAAATTTAATTAGAATTTAAAAAATATTCTATTCTTGGGGCTGGAGTTTTAGCTCAGTGGTAGAGCTCTTGCCTCACATGCATGAGGCCCTGGGTTCGATTCTCAGCACCACATAAAAATAAATAAATTAAAATAAAGATATTGTGTCCATCTGCAACTAAAAAAAATTAAAAATAAAAAAAAAAAAAAGAAAAAGAAATATTCAGTTCTTTCGTCCCAGCAGCTACATTTCAAGTATTCAGTTCTTGTCAACATTACTGTTCTAGGAGTTTTTTTTTGTGTATTTTTTACCATATTTGGTTATCTGGATTTACCAAAATATAATTGTTTTATGTCCATTGTTCTCCAACTTTTCCCCATTGAACAGTATAGAAAGTACACTGAAAGTACATATTTGTAACTCATTCTTTTCAATGACTGTACGGCATTTAAATTTGTCATTATCAAATAATAATAGTAATTATTAATTCACTGTTGATGACTGCTTGGGTGTTCCAATTTGTTGTAGTGAACATACTTGTGCAAAAATCTTTTACACCTTTATGCAGGTATTTCTATAAGAAATGGATTCTTTTTTTGAAAAAAAATTCTAATTATACATGATAGTAGAATTTATTTTGACATATATACATGGAGTATAACTTCTCATTCTTCTGGTTGTACATGATGTAGAATTACATTGGTCTTATAATCATATATGTACATAGGATAGTAATGTCTGATTCATTCTACTGTCTCCTATTCTCATTCCTTCTCCCTTTCCTTCATTAGAAATGGAGTCTTTGAAGTGAAATTTTAGCATTCATGTTCTGAGTTTTTCAGTTTGCTAGACCTGTGGGGTGTACCCCAGCTCTGAGTGCTTGTCCATCTCTAGGCTTTATGATTTTAGTTTGTGAAGAAAGGGAAGCCAACCCAGATCGGAGTAGTTTCTAGATATATCACAGGTGCCTTCTTCCTCTTGCAGATCTGTGCAGTTCTGGCTGCTGTCACTGAGGTGATTCGCTCCCAGGGAGGGAAGGAGACGGAGACTGAGTACTTTGCTGCTCTGGTGAGTGGGTGCACCTGGGGGTTCAATAGGTTAGTCAGACTACAGAGAGCAGACAGGGGTCCCTGGCCTATAGGGACAGAAAAGGACAACTTTGAACAGGTGAAAGTGCTTCCATTGTGCTCAGGCAGCTTGGTAAGGCTGTAGGTATTTTTTCTTGTAACACAAAAGTCCACTGTTCTTCCTCCTGCCCTCTTCCCCAGCCCCCATACTAAGGATTGAATTCAGGGGTGCTTTAGCACTGAGTACATTCTCAGCCCTTTCTATTTTTTATTTTGAAAGAGGACCTTACTAAATTGCAGAGGGTTTCACTGAATCACTGAACCTGTCTCAAACTTTCCAACCTCCTGCCACAGCTTCCTGAGTCATTGGGATTACAGGCATGCACCACCATGCCTGGCTGCTACTTTCTTCTTTCTTTACTGGTTCTAGGGATTGAACTGGGAGTGCTCTACCACTGAATTGCATCCCTACCTCCACCTCCTTTTTTTTTAGGCAAGGTCTCATTAAGTTGCCTATGCTGGTCTCGAATTTGCAATCCTCCTGCCTTAGTCTCCTAAGTAGCTGGGCTTGTAGGTGTGTGCCACTTTGTCCAGCTGATTTTTACATTTTTTAAGGATTATTAAGCATATACAAAAAAGAATATGCAACAAAGATCATATGTTAGCCTCTAAAGTATAAAATATTCATTATTTGGAAATAACTTTTTTTGACGGGGGGAGTTGCCAATCCCTTTTCCAGAAAAATGAAGTAAATAAGATGGCAGTATAGGGTTTATCATGTGCCAGGTAATATTCTTAGTGTTTTACATATGTTAATTCAATTGAACCTCACAACTTATAAGGCTTGTAGCATCGTCATGTGTCACTTAACAACAAAGACACCTTCTGAAAACTGTTGCTGGCCAATTTCCTCATGTATGAACGTCATAGAGTGTACTTACACAAACTAAGACAGCTCTAGTATCACTAGGTGATATGATCTTTTGGGACCATTGTCCTATATGTGGTCTATCATTGACTGAAATGTTGTTTTGCAACTGATACTATTCTCACTGAGTCACAAATAGGTTAGGGTACTTGGCCAAAGTTACATAATGGCAGAGCTGGTATCTGAACTTCTGCAATCATGGTTCTGGTTCATAACTATTTTTGGGGGGCATGTGGCTATTCCCTCTTGCTTTCCTGTTGAGTAGTGTGACACTTTATCCATTCACTCCCTCAATCTGGCTTTCAGATGACAACAATGGAAGCAGTGGAGTCCCCAGAGTCGCTGGCTGCTGTTGCTTACCTACTGAACCTTGTCCTGAAGCGGTGAGTCCCAATTCCTGCTTGAATGCCAGGTCTCTTTGTGGAGGGGGTTGGGAATGAGGACAGGAGGACTAGAGTTAGGGAATTGTTCTTTAAATAAGGTACTTGATTTTCAAGATGAAAGTGTTTTGGAGATTGGTTGCACAATAATGAAAATATACTTAAAACTACCAAACTGTATGCTCCAAAGTGTTTAAGATAAATTCTGTGTATGTGTATTTTAGCACAATTAGAAATTTAAAAATAAAATCAGAATTTAAAGAATATCTGGTAGCATTCTACAACATTGGGCTCTGGACCTGACTTGGGCTGTCACACATTGGAGTGAATGCTGTTGCCTGGGGAGGGGGTAACCCTGGAGCAATGAGGAGGGCAGGAGAAATGGACTGGAATGTTGGTATCAGGCTCTGTGGAGATGTGCAGCTAGAGAGGGGCTGAGAAGACTCAAGTGAGCTTATAGCGACCCATCTTGTGGGTGCTGGGGGAAGGTGAGGGAATTGGGACCTCAGGTATCTTCGAAAGTGTGCCAAACCCAGGGTAAGGAAGTATGACTCCAGTCAACTAGCTGAGTGGCTGGGCCAGCCGTGCCCTTTCCTGGGTCCAGCTTCCTCCTTTGTACCACCAAAGCCTGCACCAGCTGTTCTTCAGATGCCTCTCTGGGGTGACCTTCTCTGTTGTTCCTACAGCGTGCCCAGCCCTGTACTCATTAAGAAGTTCTCTGATACCTCCAAGGCCTTCATGGACATCATGTCTGCCCAGGCCAGCAGCGGCTCCACCTCTGCCCTCCGATGGGTCAGTGTCTGTGTGTTCTAGAGCCCATTGGGTTTGGTTAAAGTGTAGCTATCCCCTGGGAGGTGTTTAGACACTCTGTGGATCCTTAGACAGATCCCTTGGGCATTTTCTTTAATTGGTGAGAATCCGGCCTCTTTTCCCTCCTGGATGAGGCTGGTGGAGCTGAGAAACTCTGACTTTCTTCTTCAAGGTCCTTTCCTGCCTGGCCACCCTTTTGCGGAAGCAAGACTTGGAAGCCTGGGGCTATCCTGTGACCCTTCAGGTGTACCATGGGCTGCTGAGCTTCACTGTACATGCCAAGCCCAAGGTGAGACTGCTAGGTCCCCAGAGAATGGGGAGGAAAGCTAGCCTCTCTGAAGAGATTGGGGAGGAGCCCCTGAGGAGCTTTTGTTCAAGGCTATATTTCATGTCTCCAAGTCAACCGCATGAATCTGGAAGATGAGGGACAGCCCCTTCTCCAGCAGCAAGTTCACTGTCAGGCCCTTCTGAGTCTCTCTGGTACCTCTTCAGGCAGTGATGAGACTGAGTGACCTGTTGACACATCGGTCTCCCAACATGTTTCTTTACCTTGGCAGGGAGGATAGCACTGTAGAGGTTCTGGAGTCACCGCTGTGGTGTCACCTTGGACAAGTTAAACTAAAGTCTTTAAACCATGGCTTCATGATTATAAAATAGGGATAAGAATCCCAACCTTGCTGCAGGGTCATGGGCACTCTCCAGTGTTCACAGGCCTGGTGCTATTCCTGGCTTATAAGCAGGTATTTAGAAAGTGGTGATTCCTCTCTCTGTTTCCTCCAGAAATTTAAGGCAGAAGGTATATAATAATAATTATTGCCAGCATTCCCACTGTGCTAAGCACTGTGAGCCCAGAGTCTCATGCCTCCTTACATATGTGTTCACATCTTTCCCTCACCAGATTTAGGTCTCTGCTTGATATGTTACTTCACTGGTTGATACTTTCCTGACCACCCTATAAAAAGTAGCAACCCTAGGGGCCGGGGTTGTGGCTCAGTGGTAGAGCACTTGCCTAGCAAGTGTGAGGCACTAGGTTCGATCCCCACCACCACATAAAAATAAATAAAATAAAGGTATTGTGTCCATCTACAACTAAAAACAACAACAACATAGTAGTAACCCTATTTTATTATCTTCAGATTACTTCTTCTCTTCTGATGTATATTTGTTTTTTTTCTTTTTTGCTTCTGTTGGTACAGTATAGTTGAACATAATAATTGAGTTCATTTTAATATAATCATACATGCATGGAATTTAATTTCCTCTGTTTCAGTCCCTGGTGACCCCTTTTCTCTCTCCTCTCTCCTATTCTCCTTTTTTTTACTCACTGTCTACCTTCCACTCAATTATATATTTTTAATTGGTGATTTATAGATACACATAATGGTAGAATTCACTGTGGTATATTTATACATGTGCATAATGTAACGTTTTGTCTTTGTTGTGTTTTGTTTTGTGGTACCGGGAATGGAACCCAGGTCTTCATGCATGCTAGGTAATGGCTCTCCCACTGAACCATATCCCCAGCTGCTTTTGCTTTTTCTGTCTCAAGTAGAATGTGATTTGTCTGCCCTATTCACTGCTGGTTTGCTCACACCTAGAGCAGTGCCTGGCTGGGTGACACTCAGCATTTGCTGGATGATTGAATGAATAAATCTCTATCTAAAAGGTGAAGACACACTCAGAGATGAAATAGTAGAGAGCTCAGGAGTCAACCACAAGAAAGCCCTGATATAGCACTGGGTCCATAGTACATAGTCAGTCAAAGCTTGGTGTTGAGCCAGGCACAGTGGCACATGCCTATAATTTCAGCTACTTGGGAAGCTGAGGCAGTAGGATCATAATTTGAGGCTAGCCCAGATAGCTAAGCAAGATCTTATCTCAAAGCAAATAGGGCTGGGGGTGTAGCTCAGTGTTGGAGTGCTTGCTTAACATGTACAGGGCCCTGGGTTCCATCCCTCATACTGCAAACAAAACAAAGCTTGGTTGTGATTTTGCCAACCACCCAAGATGTTGGCATAATGCCAATTGGCCTTGTCCCCCTTTTTCCTTGCTCCTCAGATCCGGAAGGCTGCCCAGCATGGAGTGTGCTCAATTCTTAAGGGCAGTGAATTCATGTTTGGTGAAAAAGCCCCTGCTCACCATCCTGCTGCCATCTCCACTGCCAAGTTCTGCATCCAGGAGATTGAGAAGTCTGGAGGTGGGAAGGCAGCCTGAGGGAAGGTGGATGGGAAGTGGAGGAGGATCAATAATAAAAATTCCCCTTGATCTGCCAGGCTCCAAGGAGGCCACCACTACTCTGCACATGCTGACGCTGCTGAAGGATGTGCTGCCTTGCTTCCCAGAAGGCCTAGTGAAGAACTGTAGCGAGACTCTCCTGCGGGTCATGACCTTGAGTCATGTGGTGAGCTAAGGCCACAGGAAGGAAGGGGGGCCCATAGTGGTAGTATTTGGGGAGCTTACTGATCGGGCAAAAAGTGGATGTGATGGCATGTGCCTGTAGTCCCAGCTACTAAGAAGATTGAGGCAGAAGGATCAACTGATCCTAGGAGTTTGAAGCCATTCTGGGCATACTGAGACCTTGTCTCCACAAAAAAGCAGGACCAGGGATCTCCTTGCCCTGACTCTACTACTCTTATGCTAAAACAAAGACACCTTATCAACCACAATGTTGGGACCGGCTGAGCCATCTGAGCCCTGGTACAGTTGAAAGCTCCTCTTAGAGATTGGGTCAGAATGAGGTTGGATTGGTAGTGGGACTTGTAAAGCATCAGCTCCCTTCAAGCTCTTCTTCAGCCAGAGTCATAGTTATATCTGCTTTAGACCTTTTTTTTTATTCTTGCTTATTTGCTAGCGTGTCAGTATAGCAGCTTTAGACTTAGAAACAATCCTATTTCACCAGCCTGGCAGAGTTGTGTTGAAATTTGTATATTCTCTTGTAGTGTTCATATATGCATTTAAAAACCTTTTTAAAAAATATTTATTTATTTATGTATCTTTAATTTTAGGTAGATACATTAGTTTGTTTTTATGTGGTGCCGAGAATTGAACCCTGGGCCTCATGCATGCTAGGCAAGCACTCTACCACTGAGCCACCACCCCGGCCCCTTAAAAACTTATTAATGACACGATCATTATTTCGAGAGGAAAAAAATTACTTGAAATTATATGGAATAAAAAGTAAGCCTAGTATAGTGTGTACATCTATGATCCCAGCAACTTAGGAGGCTGAGGCAAGAGGGTCACAAATTCTAAGCCAGCCTCAGCAATTTAGCAAGATCTTGTCTCAAAGTAAAATAATAATAAAGGCTGAGGATATAACTCAGTGATAAAGTGCCCCAGGGTTCAATCCCCAAAACCTAAAAAAGAAAAAACAAATTATTTTTTTCTGGTATCAGGGATTGAACCCAGGGGCACTTAACTACTGAGCCACATCCCCTTGCTGAGGCCAGCTTTGAACTTGTGATCCTCCTGCCTCAGCCTCCTAAGTAGCTGGGATTACAGGTGTGCTTCACTGTGCCTTATCCAAAAAAAAAAAAAAAAAAATTGATATATTTGGACATGTTCTCTTTGGTTAAACATATATTAGAAAATATTTAAATATAGTTATAATTATGGTATACCATTTGTAGTCTGCTTTAGTGTGTGTGTGTGTGTGAGAGAGAGTGTGAGAGAGAATGGTGCTGAGTTCCAACCCAGGGCCTCACGCATGTTAGGCAAGTGCTGTGTCACTGAGCTATGCCCCAACCTGACTTTTTTGGTTTTAGTTGAAAACATTTGTCATTGTTTAAATTTTTTCAAGATTTGAATTGGTTTGGTTTTATTTTGTGAGGCATTGGGATCCACATGCAGGACCTTCTGCATGCTAGGTACCAGTGAGCTTCATCCCCAGTCCCTAAATTGTTTAAAATCTTTTCTAGTGGCTGCCACCCTGTCCTTCTAAAATGACAGAGCATCTGGGTATGGGGCCATGTTCAGGGTTTTAAGGGGCCTGTGGCTTCCTTCTTAGCCCACTAGGTAGAATGGGAGGTCAAGGGATCTAGGACAGCCTTTGCAGTTTCCTCTAAGCGTGTTTGTCTTCTCCAGCTGGTGACAGCCTGTGCCATGCAGGCCTTCCACAGCCTGTTCCATGCCAAGCCCAGCCTGGGCACCCTGTCTGCAGAGCTCAACGCGCAAGTCATCACGGTGAGGCCTAAATGGAGATGGGGGTGATTGCTGGGTGAGCCCCTTAAGAGGCTGTGCTAAGGGTTCTGGCACTGCTGCTTGCTTGCAGAATGAGGGTGAAATGATCTGGGCTGCTACGGTGGAGGAAGACAGGAGACAGGCCCTTAGTCAGGAGTCTGGCCACCGAAGTTAGCATCAATATCCACAGGAATTGGGGCTCTGACTCTCTTGCCTTTTTCTCTCTCTTTTTTTTGGAGGTGCTAGGGATCCAACCCAGGGCCTGTGCACACTAGGCAAGCACTCTGAGTCACATCCCCAGCCCCTCCTGACTTTATTGAACTAATTAACCCCATGAACTCTAACCTGACCTGTTCACAGTTATCTGGAGCAGTGCTGGTAACTTGAGATCTGTGGGTGGGTTTGGGAAGGGGGCATAAATCCCTCAAAATTGTTGGCAAAATGTGTGTGTACTCACATGTGTTTCACCAGAGAAGGGCTCTGGTTTTTGTCAGATTCAAAGGGTGTGTGAGACACCAAACTCCTGCTCCTGGAGCTCTGCTTCCAGAGCATTGGAACCAGCAGGACTTGATGGAGCAGGAAAAGCCAAGGGGGCTTGAGTTCTGGCCAAGACATTCCTGGTGCCCTGAGGGTAGTAAGGGGTCATCATCACTGGGTCTGCTGACTGTTCTTGCTCAGTCTTCTGCTTATTCTGTCTCCCCCTCCAGGCCTTGTATGACTACATCCCAAGTGAGAATGACTTACAACCACTGTTGGCCTGGCTTAAGGTCATGGAGAAAGCCCATATCAACCTGGTCAGGTAGGGATGAGGTGGGGGAGGTCTCGGGGCCTTCCTCCAGGCTGTCTGCTCTGTGACACAGCTGTTAGGGATGTGAACTAGAAGCTGGAGAGGCCACTCCACTTCCTGAGGTCTGCTGGTTTTTCCTTGTCAAGTGTGCTGGAGACGAGTGCTTATTTTTTTGAAGCACATGGTAGGGCAGCACACTGATAGCAGAGTTTGGTTTCTCTCCTGCAGTGGAGAGCATTGTATTTAGGCTAAAATCCATCCTGGTCCTTGTTGCTCCTTGGTTGTGCCATTCTGTGTGCTCAGTTTCTTTGTCAGGACCCTTTTCTGTGGTACCCCGCCCAGGCTAATATTTTCCTCCTCTGGGTTTTTTAGTCCTGCAAACTCCCTGTGAGGCAGTTTCTAGGTTCTGCTTTCTATTTCTGCATTCATTCATGACCACTTAATAGTAATTCCACTTTTATGGAATAAGGTTGGAAGAAAATGATGGCCTACATGCTTTGCCTGGAACGAGGGTCTTGTAAGTCCTATAGCTACACCGGGCTGGTTCTGTCTTTCCCTCACATGAAGGATTCCCATACCTGCTCTGGCCCAGGCGCATACTGAGTGCTTCACATCCTTTGTTTTACCTCACTGATCAACCTTCCCTATGAGGCAGGTTTTAGCCCTGATTTTTAAACCAGAAGCTAAAGCCATGCGAGATAACTCCTCACACAGCTGCTAAGGAGCCTGGGAGGTCTCCAGCCCAGGTCAGCTAGGCCCAGGTTCTTTTTCCTACTCCAGACCACCTTTCATGTGGAAGGGCTGGAAATGGCAAAATCATCCCATTTGTTACTTCTCAGGATTCTGCCGGAGCATGCCCACAGTGGTGTCCAGGACATGTCTCAGGATATTTGTTGTAGTATTAGGTGTTGGCAAAAAAGCTAGTACTAAATGTCTCATAGGGGAGAGGTTAAATACAGACCTTGAAAACTATTCTGACATTAGAAATGTGCTTCTAATGAAAAAACTCTAAAATATATTGAGAAAGAGCAAGATGCAGAACAGTAGACATGGTCGATTATTTATATTTATATGCTCTGGACCCAGGTTGATGAGATATGAAACCTGACCTCATTACACCAACCTGTGTGGTCTTATGCAAGTTATTTGACTTAACGTTTCTCTGTGTCTCAGTTTCTTCATCTGTAAAATGGGAATTATAACAGGACTAATTTCAGTAGTTTTTGCAAGGTTGAAGTGAATGAGTGTATGTTGTTATTTCAGTGGTTGGTAAATATTATGTACAGGTTAGCAATTGTTGTTTTGTGTGTTGGTATATGTGTGAAGACTTCTGGAAGAGTGTTTAATAAATTTAACTTTGATTTTCCCCTGGGAAGTGCATTTAAGGGTCAGCCCAGAAGGGTGTAAAGGAAGGCATGCCCTTCATTCTATACCCTGACAACATCTTTGAATTTTTTTTACCACATGTAATTATTACTTCAATGAGAGTACCTTTTTTAAATGGCCCATCAGAAGGGCCCTACAGAGTCCTGCAGTCAGTGGTTGGTTTTGGATCTGGGCTGTGAGGGTTGAGTCTTGGTTGCTTAGTCTCTGAGGCTGAGGACCAGGCCCAATAAAAAAACTTTTGTCTTGCCAGGTTGCAGCGGGACCTGGGACTGGGCCACCTCCCTCGTTTTTTTGGAACTGCGATGACCTGTCTTCTCTCCCCTCACTCACAGGTGGTGACAGCTGCCACCCAGACTCTCAAGGTACTGCAGCATCCCCAACCCCATCTGTAACTAAGGAAGTGGAGAGCAGAAGTGGTTCTGCCACCTCACCTCAGACCACCAGTTTAGTCTTGGTGGCATTCTCACAGTGGAAGATAGGTTTCTCAGAACCTTCCAGAAGTAATCATCTAGCAGGGATGAGTGCTCCTGGGGCTGCCTGGGACTTAGACAGCTTGTGGTCTTCTTTTTTTTTTCCCCCAGGAGCTACTAAAGGAATGTGTGGCTCCACACATGGCTAACATCGGTGCTGTGACCGTCTCAGCCTCAGGTCCTGCCCAGTATATTGCCAAGATGTTTAGGTGAGCATGTGGTGTCCATGTTAAGATTGCATGAGGAGCTGGACCTGGTTCCACACACCTGTGATCTCAGCTACTTTGGAGGCTGAGGCATGAGGATCACAAGTTCAATGCCAGCCTCAGCAAATAGCAAGAAATTGTCTCAAAATTAGAAAGAGCTGCAAATGTAGCTCAATGATAGAGTGCACCTGGGTTCTATCCCTAGTAACCTTCTCCCCTCCAAATAAAAAGAAGGCATGAGGGGTGCTGTAGTAGAATGTTCTACATAGTGCTTCACTTACCACTTACTGTGAGCTTGGTGCCTGGCATCAGGCAGTCCGGGATTTCAGGGTACCTGTAGTTGGAGCACTGCTTGTGTCAGAGTGCCTACACTGGGAGAGGCACCATAATATGAGGCATAAGAGTATGGATTCTAGATCCCTGCCCCTGGAGCTCCTACCATGGAGCTGGGATTGATTCGGTTCTTAACTGCATAACTCTCTAAATCTCAGGGTCTTCATCAGCCAAAGGGGAGTAGCAAGAAGGTGAAGACTGAATGAGGTAGCTCTAGGAAAGCTCTCAGAACAGTACCTGGCACATGGTCAAGCTTTCAGTAGCTGTAACTACTAGTGATCTACATGATGCTAGGAGATCTCTAATACCCCCATCTTATAGACAGGAAGTGGAGGTTACCCAGCCAATGGTAGGCTGACCTCAGAGACCTCTCTTTTGTCCATGTGTTGCACTGCTCTCCACACTATGAGAGGAGCCATTCACAGATACAGCCACCAGCCACCTTTGATTCCCAGCAGGACAGTGTGGAAACTGAGTGCCAAGCCCCCTTGAGCAATTCCAGTTAAGAGGCTAGGGGCCTGGGTGTTTCTTTTGGTTCTGTTTAGCTTCATGATCTGGTGCTATGGTGACTCTTCCATGGTGGACAGAGGCCTGTTTCTTGTCCATCTGGGATAGGGTTTCAGGAAATTTCAAGAACTTCAACTACCTCACAGCCACATCCCTTTCCACACTGTCCCCTGTCAGTTCTTCATGCTGAAACCTCCAGTGGATGGACATCATGGGGACATGGTGCAGATGAAGGTGTGCACAGCCTGGAAAGGGCTAGCGGCTTTCCCCTCTGCCCAGGCCACCCGTTCTTATCATACATTCTGCCTTAGGTCAAAGAAGGTATGGGATAATGACAGACAACAGTCTGGGGAGACCCAGTGTGGTAGGCCCAGTGTGCCTGTGAATGGCTCCTCTCCTCCTCTCACAGTGTGGAGGGCAGTACACTGACAGAGTGACCCTGGGCCTCAGATTTCTGATCTGAAAATGGAACAGATTACTTCCTCACAGATTTTTCTTGAAGCACTAAGAGTGTGTAAATTCAACTCAACACAGGGAACATTGTGGACATTTTCCAAATATTAGTTGTCCCCCTTGCCTTTGCTGGGGCCAGCCAAATGTTTGTAGCCATTGACTTTTCTTGGTTGGTGCATGGGTGAATGTGACCATGACCCTAACTCTGCTTGTTCCCTGGCAGGGCGGTGGAAGAGGGCTTGACGTACAAATTCCATGCATCCTGGAGCTCCGTGTTGCAGCTGCTATGTGTCTTCTTTGAGGCATGTGGGAGACAGGCTCATCCTGTGATGAAGAAGGTGAGCTAGAGAGCTGCTGGGCCCCTTGAACTAAGGCTCCTAGAAGGGGAACGGGAATTTGCTCTCGGCATACCACTCCCCACTCCCACCATGATAGTGCCCATGCAGGTACTGTGTCCCCAAGAAGGTAATTGGACCAGTCAGGGAGGAGCAGGAAGAGAGCTAAGAGGTACCTCGCCACACAAATGTCTGCTCACCCGTCTTTGCTGGAGTTGATGGTTTTGCAACTTAGGAAATCTCTATGATTCTTCCTTTCCTGCCCTTGCCTTTGATTTTTCAATTCTCTAATTTTTGTTTAATGAGGGAGTATGGTGTTGGTGTTTTAAATAGCCTTAGGCTCTAGGGAGATTACTCAAGTCTAGAATAAATCATTTAATGATCCTGGATCACCCAGGGATCCTGAGCAGATCCCAGCTCCAGGAGCGGGTGGGAGCCCAGACTCCTGGTCAGCAGGTGGAATAGCTGCTGACCTCAGGGGCCTTCCTCACTGACTCCCCACACTGTTGGTTGACACAAGGTGTCACCCTGAGAAGGAGGGTCTTGAACAAATGGCTAACCTAATTGAGGTTAGCAAACTTGGCTTCCTCCACAAGACCAGCAAGGTCCATGAGAAGCCACACTGGGGAACTGGGAGCCAGATGGCATAGCTCTCTGTCTCCTCAGTACCTGTTAGTTCTCTGTGTTGCATGTGAGTCTGCCTTTGCCAGACCTACCATTTTTCAAGGTAAATTGGAAATTTACATTTGCATGTGAAACCTCCTAGTTTTAACCGTTAATTGAAACCAGTTTTAAAAAATTCTGGGCCTTGGGGGAGGGATCAGACACATCAGTAGATGTTATCACTGTGTGTGAGGCATTTACCCTGGGCCCAGAATCCCAAGCCCCATTCTTTTGGAGACTGTCTGGTCTGGGTCCCTGCTCACCACATTGATCTACAGTAAGGTCAGATAAGAGAAAAAGGGAAATTTTTGCTGATTTAGTTATAGTCACCTTGTGAGCATTAAAAAACACCTGTACTTTATTATTTTGGATTTTTTTTGTGGTGTTAGGGATTGAACCCTGGACATTGTCATGCGAAGCAAGTGTTCTACCATTGAGCTACACCCCCAGTTCAACACCCATTTATTTTGTGCATGTGTGCACACACTTGCACTTATTGATAATGGAGCCCAGGACCTCTCACGTGCTAGGTAGATAACCTACCACTGACCCATGCTCCAGCTTTGTGTGCACGTCTCACTGTGTAACCTCTCATCTTTTTGTTCCAGTGCCTCCAGTCCTTATGTGACCTGCGCCTCTCCCCTCACTTCCCCCACACAGCAGCCCTAGATCAGGCAGTGGGGGCTGCAGTGACCAGCATGGGACCTGAGGTGGTTTTACAGGCTGTGCCTCTGGAAATTGATGGCTCTGAGTAAGTGTGATCTTGTTTGGCTTTGTAGAAATGCCAGGAGTCGACGTCTTATTCTTCCCAGGGAAAGAATTCTGCCAGTCTGTGTAGAGAGGCCCTCAAGCAGTCACCTCCTCACTGTGTCCTTCCCTCCCTTCCAGAGAGACTCTGGATTTCCCACGAAGCTGGCTGCTGCCCGTCATCCGGGACCATGTCCGGGAAACACGACTTGGTTTCTTCACTACCTATTTCTTGCCCCTGGCCAACACCCTGAAGAGCAAAGGTTTGGAACCCTTTCCTATGTAAAGCCTGAGGCTCCATTATCCAGGAGCTCTAGTTGAAGGGGCCAGAAAAGGCTCTGAGTCCAGCATACCAGCTTTTAGAATGTTTGACAGCATCTCTATGCCAACACCTGGCCAGCCAGAGCTTGAGTGCCCTCCCCAGCAGGGCTTATCCTCCTCTCCACTCTGAGGCATGGCCAGGCCTCTGTCCCTGGGACAGAACTTTGCTCTCTGCAGGCAGACATTGGCCTCCTTCCAGCTGAGCTGCCACCATTTGGGTCTTATTCTTCCCTTGTGGATCACAAGAAACAGTCTTGTTCTTTCTTCCTTGTGATAGCCCTTGAGATGAACTTTTCAAAATGTATACTATATTTGTTTATACATATACAGTTGGCCTTCTGTATTCCTTGCATTCTGCATCTGCAGATCCAACCAACCACAGATGAGAAATACTCAGGGAAAGAATTATGTCTCTACTGAACATGTACTAACTTCTTTTTCTTGTCATTATTACTTAAACAATACAGTGTCACAACCCTATGTGTTATTATATTAGGTATTAAGTAATCTAGAGATAAAATTTTAAAGTATAAGGGAAGGATATGTGCAGGTTGTATGCAAATATTCTGCCACTTTATATAATGTAGAGACTTGTGCGTCTGCCCATTGTAGTATCCACAGGAGTCCTAGAACCAATCCTTTGTGGATGCTGAAGGACAACTATTTGTACTTCTGTATACCAAGAGATGCACTTGCATATGTATTTTAAGTATTTGAAAATGATCATTACTTCCAGGGAGTGTCCTTCTGGCTGCATGTCCTCAGACTCTCTCCCTCTCTCTCTGGTACCAGGGATTGAACTCAAGAGCACTCAAGCACTGAGCCACATCCCCATCCCTATTTTATTTAGATACAGGGTCTCACTGAGTTGCTTAGTGCCTTGCTTATCTGAGGCTGGCTTTGAACTCACAATCCTCCTACCTCAGCCTCCCAAACTGCTGGGTCTCTCCCTTTCTTTTGGGACATGGTTTCTCGTCCCATCATTTTCTTGTTCTCTCTCTGTATACTACTCGTGTCCTATGGTACATAGACCCAGACCTATATGAGGGACAGGACTAGCACTAGATCACATTTCTTCACATTTCTTGGCCTAGTGATGACTGCAGGAGCTTTTGTTTTCATTGGATTTTGAGGGTCTAGGGCAGCATTGGTAAACTATCCTGCCTGTTGCCCATTTTGTTAATTTAAGTTTTATGAGAACACAGCTATGCCTGTTATATTAAGGCTTTTTTGTGTGTGTTACTGGGGATTGAACCCAGGACCTTGTGCAAATGAGGCAAGCACTCTACCAACTGAGCTATATCCCCAGCCCTCATACTGCTTTTTAATGGCAGACAAAGTTAAATAGTTGTAAGAGAAATGAAAGGACCTACAAGGCTTAAAATATGGGCCCTTTACAGAAAGTTTGCTGCCCTGGTCTGTGACAGTGGTTCTCAACAGCAGGATGGTTTTGCTGCCCACAGATGATTTGGCAATGCCTGAAGACATTTTTCATTGTCACAACTGGGAGAAAGGTCTGTTGGCATCTAGTGGGCATAGGACAAGGATACTGCTAACCATCCTAAAATGCACAGGATAGCCCCACAACACAGAATTATGTAGCCAAAAATGTCCATGGTGGTGGCTGGGGATGTGGCTCAAGCGGTAGCGCGCTCGCCTGGCATGCGTGCGGCCCGGGTTCGATCCTCAGCACAACAAAGAAACAAAGATGTTGTGTCCGCCGAGAACTAAAAATAAATAAATATTTAAAAAAAAAAAAATGTCCATGGTGTCAAGGTTGAGAAACTCTTTTTTCTGATTTCAAACATTGTTTGAATATACAGAAAACATTTAAAGAGGAACATAAAAAAGCACTCAATTCCCCCAACCAGAAAGAATTAAAGAATTACTACTAAAACATTAATGTATTAAAGAATTATTACTGTGGCTGGGGCTGGGGCTCAGTGGTAGAGTGCCTGCCTTGCATGTGCGAGGAACTGGGTTCCATCCTCAACACCACATAAAAATAAATAAAGATATTGTATCTATCTACAACTAAAAAAAATTACTAAAACATTAATGTATTTTTTCTTTCAAATTTTTCTTTTTTTCATATATGTAAAATATAAGGGACTATAGACACTGGCAGCAAGATTTTTTTTTTGTGTGTAGGCTGGGGGTTGAGCACATGCTCCATTACTAAGCTCCATCTCCACCTCCAGCCCTGACAGTGTTCTTTGTGTCTATATAAACTGGTGTGTAGCTATCTGTTTCCTCAAGACAGATGTATACTCCCTTTTATGTACATGCAAAGATGTTTCTAGCAGTGTGGTTTCTGTTAGCAAAGAATCTGACATAATCTGCATGTCCTTCAGTGGGTTCCACTTAAGTCAGCTCTGGTAAAGTCTTGCTTTGGGATGAAGGAGGGCTGGGGATGTGGCTCAGTAGTAGAGCACTGGTTGAGCATGTGTGAGGCCCTGACTTCAGTCCCCAGTACCACAAAAATAAAGCAGAACATACAAAGAAAGACAAACCAGTAGGTAGGGATAGATGGCCTAGAAGATTGTGGTTAAATAAACTAGATTTAAATTTCAACTTGGCTAAAGCACTGTGACTTTGGACAAGGTTATTTAGTTTATTTAGTTTGCCAGGGTTTGCACCTCATCTGTAAAATGGGCAGGATAATTACATTGTGAGGATTAAATGAAATAACCATATAAAATGGCCATTATAGACTGCCATGTAGAATAAGCTCAATGAATGTTACCAACTTTATCATCACATTAACAAGTTTACAGAAAATATATGTATAGTTCAGTCCGGTTTATGTCTTATGTTTAAAGAAGTATAAGAAAAGTCACAAGGAACAGAAGCCAGCCCTGGGGAGTAAGATTATAGAGAGACATTATTCTCCATGTTATTGTTTATAATTACTCTCCAATATTGTTTTCCATGGGTCTAATATTTTAGAATGAATAAGTATTATGATATAATTTATGGAGAAGGGAGAATCACCCATATTCTTGTCTCCCTGAGCCTTTGGTTTTGGTAAAATGAGGCCATGATGGTGCCCAGGTTCACACTGTGTCTTTTTCACATATTCCAGCAATGGAGCTGGCCCAGGCAGGCAGCACCGTGGAGTCCAGGATCTATGACACACTCCAGTGGCAGGTAAGGGTCAGTGGGGAGAGGCATGGGGAGGAGAGCACAGGGGCATGGGTTGTTAGTGTTATTCTCTCCTTTATTATCTCCTTTTCAGATCTGGACCCTATTGCCTGGGTTTTGCACAAGGCCCACGGATGTGGCTGCCTCCTTCAAAGGTTTGGCAAGAACACTAGGCACAGCCATCAGTGAGCGCCCGGACTTGAGAGTCACTGTGTGCCAGGCCCTGCGCACCCTCATCACTAAGGGCTGTGAGGCAGGTATGTGTGGGCTCCAGAGGTGGGGTGGGCACTGGTGAGAGGGTGGCAGGTGTCCCTGGCCCCATCTCCGGGCCTGCAGTGGCTCATTTGATAGACATAACTGCAGAAAATAACATTCTGTGCTAACTTCTGTGTTGCTGCTTTTGCTGCTGCTCTTGAGATGCACAGAGTTAGTAGGAGGCCCTTGCTCATTTACCTCTGCTCCCAGGGTGTAACACCTGCTGCAGAATCATGGTCAGCGTCACAGGCCCCTGTGTAGAAGCTACACAGGAACCCAGACCATTTCGGCATCTGCTCTCTTTACCTGGCCTTAGCCTATCCTGGCACAGAAAACTTCAAGCCCACTGCTTCCAAATCCTGCCACAAGATCCCCTGAACAGATACCTCTGGGCTGCAACCCCAGTGGCCACTGAAGTAGGGTCAGCTCATGTTCCTTCACTGCAGAGGCTGACCGTGCTGAAGTGAGCCGCTTTGCCAAGAACTTTCTGCCAATCCTCTTTAACCTGTATGGGCAGCCTACTGCAGCCGAGGACACTCCAGCCCCTCGCCGGGCCGTGTTGGAAACCATCAAAACCTACCTCACCATAACTGAGTGTCAGGTGTGCTGGTGGGGGAGTGGGAGAAATGCTCTCAGGTGAGCATCATTGGGTTGGACAAGTTGGAAAAGATGAGTCCCCACCTACCAAAGTCACATGGGTCTCTGCCATCTGGAAGATGGAACCACATACAGCTCTTGTGGCTTGGGTTGTGCCTGAGGCTCCTAAATGGTGGGGAAGTAGCTCTGGGACCTGCTGCTACTGCTCCTTTTTTTTCCCTCTGGATCTGCTAGTTGGTGAATGGTTTCCTGGAGAAAGCCAGTGAGAAGGTGCTTGACCCTGCCAGCTCTGACTTCACCAGGTAATGTGTTCAGGTTTCCCCACTTGAACTGGGCAGCCCAGGGAGCTGGAGTGGCATATGGCAGAAACCCTATGGATCCATTGTGAAATTCTTTGGGGAAGATATTGAATGCCCCAGCTATACTGAGAGGTTGGACAGTTCCTTTTTCCTGAGAGGCCCTTTTGCTTGCAAGGGAGAAACAAGGACCCTGGAAACAACTGCCTGCATTCAATTCCCAGTTCTACCACTTATGGGTTGTGTGGCCTTGTCAGATGATTTACCCACTCTTTGTTTCTGAATTCTGATCTGAAAAGTGGGCATGATAATAGTATCTGCTCTTGGATACTTTCTGAGGTTTCAAGGAGTTGGCATTTATAAAGCACCAGAGCTATGACTGGTATGTTGTGAATGCTTGATTAGGTGCTAGTGATGATTATTGCTCACAAGTTCCTTAAAGACCCCCTGTCCTCACCCTGACTTCTCCCACGTTCTTGTAACCAGAACATAAGAACACTGATAGCTTACCTCTTCTCCAGCTTCACTTAAATTCTTTTTTTGTCTCCTATTTTGAGCAGATTGTCTGTTCTGGACCTGGTTGTGGCCTTGGCTCCTCATGCTGATGAAGCTGCCATCAGCAAGCTATACTCTACCATCCGGCCCTACCTAGAGGTAAGCCCCACACAAGCTCATCTGTGGGGAGATGAGGCTTCAGAAGGTGTTTCTGTCTTTATTCTTCAGCCTTTGCTCCTTGCCCAGATCAGTCTAGTCTGCTGTTTTCTACAGTGGCTTCGCCTTGTACTCTGTCCTGTCCATCTATCAGTGTAGGTGCCAAGGCAACTAAATTGCAACGTCTTCTGCTAGGGTGTCTCTTGTAGAACAGGCCGTGCTCCTTTGCCTGCTCACTCACTAGGCCCTTCCTGGCCTGGGCTGACCTTTATCCCTTCCAGTTCTCCACACCCTCATCCCACTGCAGCCTCATGTGGCTGCTTTAAGAGTCCCAAATAGAGCAGGTGCCACATGCACCTTTGCATATGCTGGTTCCTTCACCCTGTGACTGACCGCCATTCAGAACTCAGATCAACGGTGCTATTCTGAAAGCTGTCCCCACTGCTGAAGTTTAATAGCAGTTAGGATGAAAAGTGTCTTGGGATGGAACATGAAGGTGGACATAAAGATCCGTGTCAGGGTTGCTCCCTGGTATCTCAGGAACAGTGGGAGTCAGTGGGACGGAGGAGAGCAGTGCTGCTCCAGCTAGAAAAAGTAGCAGGTCACAGGCTGTGCTGCTAGAATGTGCGTCATTTAGAGGTGGTGAGTGGAATAACTCTGCCACCCACTGTCCCCATGCCCAGCATAGGAATTAGCCACTGGTAGAATATGGAATGTGTCCATATTTCACCAGACCTCTTGTCAGACTTCATGAGCTCCAGACTAGATGGGTAGGACTAGCTTCTTCTCTGAGTTCCCTCAAGTGCGAGCCACAGTGGACACTCTCAGAATGTCACTGTAAGGAGGGGTGGATACAAGTCTCCTTCCTCATCTGTCCCTGTCCTCCATGCACTGACTACAGAGCAAGGCCCATGGGGTTCAGAAGAAGGCCTACCGTGTGCTGGAGGAGGTCTGTGCTAGCCCCCAGGGACCCGGGGCCCGTTTTGTGCAGACCCACCTGGATGAGCTGAAGAAGACCCTGTTGGACTCACTGCGGAGCACGTCTTCTCCCGCCAAGAGGGTGAGGGTGCCAGTCTGCCAGCTCTGCCAAGGGAGGACGGGTTATTTCCTGGGAGGACACTGGGAGAGGAGCCACTGGAGACGTTTGCAGGCTGTGGGCTGGCACAGAGGGGCTCCTGACTGTTGTTCCCTGCCCACAGCCTCGTTTGAAGTGCCTCATACATATTGTGAAGAAATTGTCATCTGAGCACGAGGAATTCATCACTGCCCTTGTCCCAGAGGTGAGGTGTGGGATGGGTATATGTGCATTTGGTGAGTTTCCTAAAGGATGGTCCCCAATAGCCTGTCATAATATGGGCAGGGCAGTGAGTGTGGGCTCAATTTGCCACCTGGGCACATGGGTGCCTTTATTTGCCCTTATACTCTGGGCAACCCACCCCAGGGTGGCTGACTCAGAGGGTACGTGCTAATGGGACTGTCGTGGCCAGGTGATTCTATGCACCAAGGAGGTGTCGGTGGGTGCTCGGAAGAATGCTTTCGCCCTGCTGGTGGAGATGGGCCATGCTTTCCTGCGGTTCGGCTCTAACCAGGAAGGTGAGGCTTGGGTGATGCTAACCAGGGGGATTCTTTGCTTATAGTAAGATGGGTAAGTTTCCCTCAGAACCGCTGTCAAAGGGAACACGTGGAGCAAGCTCCCTGCCCTGCCATGTCCCAGGCAGGCTGCTCCTCTCTTTGGGGGCCCTGTCCTCATGTGACTCATTCTAGTTTTTGCCCCCAGAGGCTCTACAGCGCTACCTCATCCTGATCTACCCTGGCCTGGTGGGCCCAGTGACCATGGTTAGCTGTAGCATCCTGGCCCTGACTCACCTGCTTTTCGAGTTTAAAGGTAAATATTTACTTCCTTGAAGGCTTGGGAAGCCCTTAAGGTAGGAAGGTGTTCTGGGACAGGGTGGCTACGAGAATGGGGAAACATTCCTCCTGCCTCCCTGTCTCTGTTCTCACATAGCTCTGCCTTCTCCCCTGGTGGGTATGCTGAGGCTGCCTCCTCACACCTGCCCCAGCATGGAACAGTGTAGCTCTGCTACTCTGCGTCCCCTGTCAGTTGTGAGTAGGATAGAGTAGGCAAACTTCCAGTTTTTAGTTCTGCTCCTGGCTCCTGCCAGCCATGTAAAGTGTTGAAAAACTTTACTAACCTATTTTAAAAAAAAAATAATAATAATTTTTTAATTGTAGATGGACACAATACCTTTTATTTTATTTATTTATTTTTATGTGGTGCTGAGGATCAAGCCCAGGGTCTCACATGTGCTAGGTGAGCACTTTACTACTGAGCTATGACCCCAACCCTAGAATCTCCATTTTTTATCTTGAGTCATCCACCATGGGTGACTAAAGGGTACAAGGGCACTCCATAGAATGTGATTAGAGGGCTGGGGATGTGGCTCAAGCGGTAGCGCGCTCGCCTGGCATGCGTGCGGCCCGGGTTCGATCCTCAGCACCACATACCAACAAAGATGTTGTGTCCGTCGAGAACTAAAAAAAATAAATAAATATTAAAAATTCTCTCTCTCTCTCTCTCTCTCTCCCCCCCCTCTCTCTCTCTCTTTAAAAAAAATAATAATATCTCCTAGAATAAAAAATAGAACTAAAATGCCTTACATAGCATGTAAATGGGAAGAAAAAATTGCTCCAAAGTTCTTAGCATTCTAAGGATGAGGGTATACATTAAAAAAAAAAAAAAAAGAATGTGATTAGAACTGCCAGTCACACAAAAATCTTCAAATGTTTGCTTCTACTAAGTTTTGACTTGGCAAGGGCAGGTAGAGCTGTCCTTGGGCAGACTTAGGTCCAGGTGGGGTCCTGGTATCTCTTGACAATGGTTTCTTCGTCTCAGGGATGATGGGGACTAGCACAATAGAGCAGCTGCTGGAGAATGTGTGCCTACTGCTGGCCTCCCGTACTCGTGATGTGGTCAAGTCTGCACTGGGCTTCATCAAGGTGGCCGTGGTGGTCATGGATGTGGTGCACCTGGCCAAACATGTGCAGCTGGTGGTAAGGATCCCTTTCCCACAGAGGGTGGCAATGTCCTTTAGGGTGTCATGCTAGCCTTAAGGCTATCAAATTAAAAACTTTCTCTTTAGCCCTAGCTTTGTGCAGAAGCAGGTCAGTAAGCAGCCCTGGAAGGGACTTGGTATGGAAGTGCCAACTTGGTAAAGGCAAGGGAGGGGCACAATGCCCAGTTTGCCTTTTACCTTGTGTCCTCCATGGAAGCTACTGCTCTGCAGAGCAAAGACCAATGGGTAGAGCCAACCCCTCCTCATACAGATGAGGAAACAGGCCAGAGATTTCCAGGGTCACAATCTCAGGACTCAGACTCTGGTCTCTGCCTCTGCAAGGCCACTTGTCCTTTTTAAATTTTTTTTTTTTTTAATACGTGTGTGTGCTATAGTTTTTTAAACTGGGCTTTGAACCCAGGGGTGCTTTACTACTGAGCTATGTTCCCAGCTCTTTTTATTTTTTGAGATAGGATCTTGCTAAGTTTCCAGTCTGGCCTCAAACTTGCAATCCTTCTGAAGATCCTCCCAAGTATTTGGGATTATAGATGTGGGCCATCATGCCCAGCTCGATTCCCAGTTTGGAAAGATTCCTTGGCACAACCCTGCTGGGGCACCTGCTAGGTTGCAGAAAGGTCCGAAGGACCCTTTGTTAGTGGGTAACTGACCTGTCCTGCCCAGAGGGAGCCTACCAGGCTTGCAGCAAGCTGGGACAGAGCTCTAACCCATTGCACCCACTGCCCAGTTTCTCCCATCCAGCTGAGTCATTAGACTGCCAGGTCCTTCTTAGCTATCTTTGGGTCTGGTTATGATGTTAGGCAAAGTGGGCTCCATGGGCTCTACAAGTAAGACTCCTGCCCCTGTGGCCACTCAGCAGCCATGTAACACTGTTCTTTGGTTTCCTCATCTATAAATTGGGAGTCATAACATCTGTCCCATTGTGTTGTAAAGTGTCAGAGAACGTATGTAGAGTGTAAGCACTGCTCAGAAAGGCTAGAGCCAGTCAGGTGTGGTGGTGCACACCTGTAATCAGGTGTTGAGAGACTGAGGCAGGAGGATTGTGAGTTTGAGGTCAGCCTGGGCAACTTAGTGAGACCCTTTTTCAAATAAAGGACTTAAGCTGTCATCTTAGGAAGGGTGGTCATTGATTGTGTTGTGAAGGGGGATTTATGGGAAAGATGGGGCTGCTCAGAGTTCTTGGAAGCACAATTGAACCAAGGGGTAAGCCAGGAGAGCTACTCAAACCTTCCCCTTTTAGCTGGATCTGGTTGCTTTGTCTCTGGTGTGGACATCAGTGAGAGGTGGGTGGGATGGAAGGCATAGCACCCTCCTGACACACTGGTGCTCTGCCTGGTAGATGGAAGCCATTGGGAAACTTTCAGATGACATGCGCCGGCATTTCCGCATGAAGCTTCGGAACCTATTCACCAAGTTCATCCGCAAGTTTGGGTGTGTGCACTTGAATGGGGGTGGGGGTGGAGCAAGCCCGGAGTTGAGGATTTCTAGTCCCCCCAGGGACTGAAGGGAAGAAGGGTCCATGATCCCTGAATACCTCCTACCTCTGAGGAGTGCTCTCTGGCCAGTGCCTCTCTTTAGCCCTTCTTTGCCATTCTCAGGTTTGAATTGGTGAAGGGGCTGCTGCCTGAGGAGTACCACAAAGTCCTGGTAAATATCCGGAAAGCTGAGACCCGTGCCAAGAGGCACCGTGCCTTGAGCCAGGCTGCTGAGGAGGAGGAAGAAGAGAAGGAGGAGCCTGCCCAGAGTAAAGGTGACAGGTAAGATCATGGTGGGGTCCTGGGGACCTGGTTTCCTCCAGCCCAGAGTGTCCAGGCATTGCCCAGTTGACCCCTGCATCTCCAGGGAGTGCTCTGACTTGGGGCTTCTCTATCCTTAGCATTGAGGAGATTTTGGCTGACTCAGAAGATGAGGAGGACAATGAGGTGGAAGAAAGGGGCCGGGGCAAGGAGCAACGGAAGCTGGCACGACAGAGGAGCCGGGCATGGCTGAAGGAGGGAGGAGGGGATGAGCCTCTCAACTTCCTGGATCCCAAGGTGGCCCAGCGAGTCCTTGGTAAGAAAGAAGTGGCTGGCCCATGAGCTTAGTGGGCCCGTGCTGGGTTTGCCCTAGTGCTGCGTTCCTGGTGGGTGGGCAGGGGCTAGCTTCTGTGATAGGCTAGTAGATAGAAGCTGAGAGGCTTCCAGTTGGGAGCATAGACTTGGCGTGTTGGTTCTAAGGAGGGTGCCAGTGGGTTAGGACTGGGCTTCCTCCTCCTCATGCCAAATTCTACCATACCAGCCACACAGCCTGGGCCTGGCCGGAGCAAGAAGAAGGACCATGGCTTCAAGGTGAGCGCTGATGGCCGGCTGATCATACGGGAGGAGGAAGACGATGACAAGGTGGAAGAAGAGGATACCACTAAAGGTGGGGCCACATGCCCATCCTGGGAATGCAACAGCTTCTGGCCCAGGCCAGGGATGCTCTTGTTAATTCGTTCAATCACTTGATGTTCATCTACCTTTCCATGCAGTGATCATTTGTTAAGGAAGCATTGGTAAACACAGGAGAGCCAGGCGTAGTGGTGCATGTCTGTTATCCCATCACTTGGGAGACTGAGGCCGAAGGATTTTAAGTTCAAGGCCAGCCTTGGTGACTTAGCAAGACCCTGTCCCCAAGAATAAAAAATAAAAATGGCTGGGCATGTAGCTCAATGGTAGAGTTCTTGTCGAGTGTGTGTGAGACCCAGGGTTCTATCCCCAGCACTGAAAAAATAAACTCTACCTTTGAAATGCTTTGGTTCTCATGGCTGAGCTACAGGCTCTTGACTCACTTGCCCTACTAATTGGCACTCGCAGGGCTTCCCCTGCACCTCACTTGCCAGCTGTGTGTCTATAGACACTTATTTAACATCTCAGCTTGTATGTCCTTACTCCAAATGGGCATGATGCCAATATCTACTTCACAGGGTTGTTGGGAAGATGAAGTTATAGAATATATACAGTACGTGCATGTTTCTGTAGCTGGTCTTCTGCTCCCCTCTCATTGCTTTACTCTCCTGTCCTCTTGGTCGCTGGCTATTCCTGATGCTAAGGAAGTCCCTTTCTGCCTTTCTACTTTTCCAAAGCCTCCCCACTCTTTAGGATTCAGCTCAGGTTCTCGCCCTATCTTTAGCATCTAGTCACAGGGTGTGTTTATTTTTTTGGTTATTTCTTGACTTTGCCTGAATCTCTTTCACCTCCAAATGGTTGGCTTCATACTTCTTTATGTGCCCACAGGGGAAAGAAAAGATTTTTCAAGCTGGGAACTGTGGAGCATGCAGCTACCAGACAGGCTTACTGAAGGAGATTTTAAGTGGGAAACTAGTCTGGGCTACTTAGCAAGATCCTGTCTGAAAATTAAAAATAAAAAGGGGTAGGGGTATAACTCAGTGGTAGAGTGCCCCTGGGTTCAGTCCCCAGTACTACAAAAAAAAAAAAAAAAAAAAAAAAGGCTCTCAGGTAGGAAAATGAAGCAGTCCTATCAAAGTGGAGCATGTGTGGGTCTGGGCAGTCTCTCCAGGAAACCTAGGACTTTCTTTGTTCTCAAAAAAAAAAAAAAAAAAAAAAAAGCTGTATTCACTTCTAAAGTTGGGTCACTACTCCTTCAGGAGCCATCATCCCTGCAGCCTAGGATGGGAAAAGGGGGCAGTGTTCAGAGGTCTTATCTCCCTTAAAAGGACAGGTCTGGGGAAGGCAGTTTTCTGGGGTTGGAGTTGGTACCCCTCATCCTGGTGAGCCAGGAGGAAAGGGTGAGTTGGGGGTGCCGTGAGTGTTCACAGGGCTGTCTTCTTTTGATGTCAGGTGAGGATGAAGAGATGGCTGACCTGATGGAGGATGCGAGTGTCAGAAGTGTGAGTAGTTGCTGTTATCAGAGGGCCTCAGACCTCAGCTTGGGCCCCACAGCTTCACACCTGTTCCCTGGGGATATTGTGCCTGCTCTGCTCCTCAAATACTCAGTGGGTCCTCAAGGGTTGGATGCCTTGAAGCACCCCCAAGTGACCTTCAGCATTGGCTGGTTGTCCTGTTGAAGAAAAAAATGGCTCTGCATCTGTGAATGGCATGTGCTCTGCAGGCTGCAAGGGGAGTGGTGGCCCAAGCTCCAAGGGCAGACACCATTTCTGGAAACATGCTGGAGAGGTGTCTTTGTCTTTGTTCTTCCAGACTATGTCCAGCTCATCCAGCCCCCCGGGCATCATTTTAGGCTGTAGCTGCCTAGTTGGGGGTGCAATAGTATTGGAGCTAAAGAAGAAGGCTCTGGGGTCACATCTTGGCCTCAGGCTAACCTTCCAAGCCCCAGTTCCTGGCCTGTAAAATGGGATTCTAAGTAGATCACCTCATAGAATTACTAGGACATTGTGATCAAATTGAGCATGTAAAGTACATTTTTGACCTGTGGTAAACTTCCCCAGTTTCCCCACATACCTTCCCAGTGCCCTCTGCCTGCCTCTTCCCAAGGAGCTACTAAGTGTTGAAACAGTGCAGATTGCTGTTTGGAAAACTGGGTGAAAACCAAGCAAAGAGACTTTGGTATCAGAGAGTGACTAAGGATCTTAGAAGACTCTGATGTAAGAGGGCTTGATGACCTGTGATCCCAGGTACTCAGGAGACATAGGCAGGAGAATTACAAGTTTGAGGCCAACTTGGGCAACTTAGAACCTATCTCAAAATAAAAAGGGCTGAGGATATAGCTCAGTGGTAGACCCTTGCCTAGCATGTTCAATTCCCAGTGCTGGAAGGGAAAAAAAGAAGAAAAGAAAAAAAACGAAGGCCCCTCATGCAGGAAGCCCCTCTGGGTGCTCTGGAGAAGTAGTATATTGCTTCTGCTTAAAAACTCTCCCTGCCTCCTCCTGAGCCTGTTTCAGTGTGGCATATCTCCCTCACCTGGGAGTTCTTCCCTTCCCTGGTCCAAGATCTGGCCTTCCATGGCACCTTCAGCCACCATGTGGTTTTATTTTCCAGGCAGCAGTAGTAGCCTGCAAATGAGTGTGTCCCTGACCCCAGACTGCCTGGGCTCAAATCCAGGTTTCTCTGTGATGTGCTTGGCATATGGTGAAGTTAAGTCAGTCACAGCTCTTCTTTATAATCATTACTCATTTTTCTTAGAAATCTTGATCTGTCAAGGCTTCCCTGATTCCTTCAGCATGTCCTGTAGTCCCTCAGCAGCCTACTCGTTCCTGGCCAAGGGAATGAGGATGGCCCATGAGCAGGGCATCTTGTCTTGAGATGACAAGATGACAGCTCCTGCACTGACCACCCAGTGGTTTTCTTGTGCCATTGCTGAGTTCTCCTCCCTCCAAAGTTGTGGGAGCCTGATGTGCTGGGGTGCCAGTAGTGGCCTCAGTGGAAGGCCAGTGGGATGGGCTGGCTGGCCTTGTCTTTGTGTCAGCTGAACCACAAACCATTTCAGGCATCATCCTCCCCAGAGAAGCCTGAGTCACACTTCCTTGGAACACTTTCCTTTCTCCACTAGGTATCCGCTGTGCTGGGCGACGGCCAGTGCAACTGGTGCCCTATGCTCAGACACGGCCTGTGTGCTCCAACCTGTTCCTTCTGGTCCCTCTACCTGGCACCCCTGGCCTTGGAGCTTATATGCCTTTGGAGTCTGCAGTTTTGTCAGGCTTCCAGTGGGCAGCATAGCCCCAGACTGGCCTTCCTCCCTGCACAGCCCTAATGCAGCCCTGGGCGGGTGTTCATCGCCTGCTATAGAGTATAATTGGATGACTCCATGTGACCTTATTATTGGCTCATAACTGCTAGGACTCTAATGTTGAGGGACTGTAGCGACTAGCTTGGGCAGGGGTCTCCCACTGGAACTGGGTCCTGTTCCCCATGTCCCCAGGCCTGGCACTGAGTGAAGGATCAGTGCACTAGTAACCAGTGAGAAAGTTTGAGTGGAGTTTGTAAGAATTGAAGAGCTGGTGAAGGCCTTCCCTCCAGAGAGGTCTAGGACCTCATTTTCCCTGTTAGGAAATAAGGGGCTGGGCTGGCTTTAGGGTGCCATATGGGTACCCGTGTTCCTGGGGTGGAGTTTAATGTGGAGAGGCAGGCCTGCGGTCAGGATAAGGACTAGAGCCTCACTGTGTAACCTGCCCTTAGGGCCTTTTTTCCTTATCTGTAAGTAGAGGATGGAGGGACACTCATGTTCAACGTAGGTTGCTGCTGTCAGTACTGATGTCATCAGTGAACATGTTACGTTCCTTTTTACTGACTTCCTGCTTGTTACCTTTTTTTTTTTTTTTTTTTTTTTATAGAAGAAGAGGCGTAAGCAGCAGAAAGAGTCTGAGGAGGAGGAGCTGGAGATGCCCCCTCAGTACCAAGGTGAGGTTTCCACTTCTTTCTTTTGGGGCACTGATTCCTGTCATCTACACCAGGCAGAGGAGTGGCAGGGAGGGATGCAGAGCCCTGAGTTTGCATATCCGGTTTGTACTCAGTTGGCACCAGCATAGATTAGCTGACAGGACTGGGCTGGGCACGTGACCCCCACTCTTCCTGAGGCCAGTGCTGCCCACCCACCCAGGCCTTTCTTGTCCAGCCCTGACTCAGGCCAGGTCCAGGTTGACAGGACTTGGGTAGATTAGTGTTGGGCCTGGCCCTTCCTGGGTTCCCTTCTATGTTTGTCTCTGAGGCCCAGGTTAACCCCCAGAGAAGCTACTAGAAATGCCAAGGTGACTTCTCAGCTTTCTTCCTTCCAAGGTGCCCCTGCAGGGCCCTGCCCCAAAGCCCTTGCACCAGAGCCCTTGCTGTACATGTAAAGGCCAGGGGCTCTTTGGGAAGACTTTTATTTTAAGAGTGGTCCCATAGCATCCTGACCCTGGTGGAGAATCTTGTGACTCCTCTTCTGTCCCCACAAGCTGAGACGCAGCTTACCTACTGTGCACTGAGATGATGTGGTGGGGAGAGGAAGCAGTACCAGTCAATGGGGCAGGAGGATTCAGGTCAGCTGCTGCTTAGCTGTGTAACCTTGGTCCAGTCACACTGCCTTTCTGTCTCATCTGTAAAAAAAAGGATTCATGTTAATCTTCTCAGAGAGTCCTCTGGAGTTGGCATTGTAGAATTCCATCTCTGATTAAAGTCTAAGCTGAAAATGAGCTGACTTTAGACAAGACCCTGATTTCTAATCTCTGTTCAATGGGATTAATAGCTGCCTTTGATTCTCAGAGTACAGGTGTGAGCCCAAATGAGAAAAGAGTGGGAAATTTTTGTGGGGTTTTTTTGGGGGGGGGGGTGGTACTGGGAAGGGTACCAGTGATTGATCTCAGGGGCACTCGATCACTGAGCCACATCCCAGCCCTATTTTGTATTTTATTTAGAAATGGGGTCTCACTGAGTTGCTTAGGACCTCGAATTTGTTGAGGCTGGCTTTGAATTCACAATTCTGTTTTAGCCTCCCAAACCCCTGGGATTATAGGCATGCACCACTGCACCTAGCATAAAGTAGGGAATCTTAAAATGAGCTGGGTGGCAGAGCTGAGGGTTGAACCTTGGTGCACTGACCACAAACCCTATGTTCAGGGGGATGACTCTACTGAGGATGTATCTCCGCAGTCAAGCACTCGCCTAGCATCCTAAAGCCCTGTGTTCAGTCCCCAATAGTACAAAAATAAATAAATAAAAATCAAATTATTCTAAAATAATTGGAGCAGGTATAACTTTGGAGAATGTGGGTCATTTTATGTTGGTCGGGAATACCAGAAATCATTAGTAGGCCTCTCGGGATTCTGGGTCAGTCTGAAGAGCCTAGTGGTCTGTCAAGTCTCTGTGCAGATGCTCCCTTAAGGGAGGACTTTGCCCTTGCTTGGTAAGGATAGAGTTGAGTTCCTCACCTATGCTCATCTACTCTCCAGCAGCCCTCTGGAGAAGGGGTCCCTTGTCCCCCAGAAGGGTGCTACCCTTGCTGTGCCTGACTTGTAGTCTTTATTCTCCCCACAGCCGGAGGCTCTGGCATTCATCGCCCCGTGGGCAAGAAAGCCATTCCTGGGGCTGAATACAAGTCCAAGGTAATGGCTGCAGGTGGGGTCTCCTGGTAATGAATGGGTGCCAGGGAGGGAGAGAAGGAGCTATGCCCATCACTGTCCTCAAGAGGCACTTTCGTGGAACCAGACAGGCCAGGGAAGAAGGGGCATACCCATGTCTTGTTGGCCTCTGAACTTGGGAGCCTTGGTAAATGATTTCCAGGGCCACAGGAGCTCTTTGGTGCCATCCAAAGCAGAGAATGAAGGAAAGGGAGGTCATAGGCCTATGAAGGCAGTATGGGAAGCAATGGGAACCCCACACTCCCAGCTGACTCTGTTTCTCTGGATAAGCAGAAGGCAAAGGGTGATGTGAAGAAGAAGGGTCGGCTGGATCCCTATGCCTACATCCCCCTCAACAGAACCAAGCTCAACCGCAGGTATGGTGGTGTGGGGCAGGGCAGGGCATTCTGTGTTCAGAGCGCGCCCTCTTCTCACTGAATTATCAACTCAGTTGTTCAGTTCTTCCAGAATTCTTTTTTAGCATGTACCTGCAAGTAGTTGGTATCTATTTGTATGTGGATTTTTTAAACATGATTTTGCAATTCAGAGATTTTCTTGTATATATGTATTTTATATGCTCGTCATTTCTATAATAGCTCTGGGTAATTGCTTTTCTAATCCCCTTGTTGGGAAATGAGAATCATTTCCACTTTGGGCCTTAAATAGGGTTCTTTGAGTTAAGTGTGAGAGCCATACAAGATGCCATGTAGGAATACTTGGCAAATGCATGTTACTCGTAAACAGGGTTCTAAACTTCAGTATGCTGGCTTAAAGTCAACCTTTAGAAAGAAGGATGGGTGGATAGAGTGAACCTTGTCCTTTTTGTCCATTTGAGGAACAGTGAGGGGAGGACTGTTCCAGGTGGGATTGTGCCAGAGTGGAACAGCCTGGGCAGGACACATGCCATGTAGAAACTGGGGTTGCACAGGGTTGCCCCAGTTTATGTGCTGCCCACCCTGGCAGCCCCCTTCTTCCTGTCTCTGCTTTTGCTGGGGGTGGTCATCATTTGACATTAAGAGGAGATGAATCCACCTGTTAAGACCCTTCTCTTCCTTGTCCCTGCAGGAAGAAGGTGAAGCTACAGGGACAATTTAAAGGTCTGGTGAAAGCTGCCCAGAGGGGGTCCCAGTTGGGACACAAACTCCGCAGAAAGGATCGCAGGCCCTGAAGCTCTAGTGCCCCTACGCTGCTCTATGGTCCATCCTGAGGCCCCTTTTCAGTTCCCACGCTGCTTGACATCAGCTCCAAGTGCTCAGGATTGGCACAACCTGGACTCAGAATGACTTTTTGGAACCAGGACTTGGCTCCCAGAAACACCCAGGATTTTGGAAGTTCCAAGTGGAAACTGTTCTTTAGGGACATCCCCAGTTCCTGGGGATGAGACTGTGACCTCAATGCCTCTGAGTAGGCCCCACAAAGCAGTGCTTCCTGCCATAGTGACCATGAGCAGCTGAGCAGTGATCTTTTCCTCCAATTGCTCATAGCCACATGACAGCCTCAGCCTGGCCATGATCTGCCTGTGTGAGATCTGCTGTGATTAGGTGCAGAATAAATATGCATCACTGTGTTTTAGCCCCGACACTGTTGTATAACCTTCCCTACTCCAGGGGTAAGGACATATCTGGTTACTGGCTGCAGTGACTTGATCCCTTTCCTGTGCAACTCCCAACATGTAGTCCAAGGCATAACTTTGCTCTGCCCATAGGTCAGGCCTTGCAACTTGTCCAGGAGTACCAGTGGCCAGAGGACTCCCTAGTTGCACTTTATAATCCCCATCAAAAAGTGACGTTTAGTGGGTAGGAGGGGAAGTGCATTCTTGTGGCTGGACCCTAGAACTGTGGTCGAGTACAAGGGATTGGAACAGAAGGGAAGTAGTAGCTGAGAGCTGTTAGAGCTGCAGCTTTGCCTGCATCTGGGCACAAGGCTCTGCCAGCATTTTTGTCCATTGATTCAAGTGTTTTGCGCCCCTCCATGTGCCCAAAGCAGCTTGGTTTATCCATCTCCCTGTTACCACATATCTGTTTTCCCAGATCCTGTTGTGGTGCTGTGTGATTCCCACTAGTCCAGCTTTTGTTGGTCTGATGCAGACCTTCTGTGCTTGAGGTCACTTATCGCATAGGCCCAGAGTCCTCATTTTTTTTTTTTTGTACTGGGGATTGAAACCAGAAGTGCTTTACCGCTGAGCTACATCCCCAATTCTTTCTATTTTTTTATTTTGGGCATTTTATCACTGAGTTACTGAGGGCTTCACTAAATTTCTGAGGCTGGCTTTGAACTTGTAATCCTTTTGCTTCAGCCTCACAAATTGCTGGGATAATAGGTGTGTGTCACTGTGCCTGGCAGCCCAGGGTCCCCTTGGGTATGCTTTGCAACATCAACAAGAAGTAAAGTACTATGGGGCTATTCCTACGCTCCAATGAGGAATATGTTTTGTCCCCTGACACTTGATCTGTGAGTTTTTCTGGCTTATTCTCCTTGTGAGATGAGACCATACACACATTCCTTGATAGTTTCCATTCTGATTTAATGCCTTTGGTTCCAGTAATGCTTCCAAGAGGTGCTAGGTACCTCTTAGTAGCATGTCCCTTGATATATTTTATTCATTTTCCAAGATGTGAATCTTAACTGGACCCAGTACCCCCAAAGACCTCCTGATGGTCTTGGGCTGAGAATCAGAGGAATCACACTTCTCCCAGAGATGGCACTGTTCGCATGCTTTGTTAATAGAATTCTGAGATTGGAGAGTAAGCAGGAAAAATGGTCAAAAGAGGTGAACATTGTGGGGCATGGTGGCACACACCTCTAATCTTGACTCAGGAGGCTGAGGCAGGAGGATTGAGTCCCTAAGTGGCTTAGTGAGACCCTGTCTCAAAAAATAAGCTGGGGATGTGGTCAGCAGTTTAGTGCCCCTGGGTTCAATCCCCTCTACCAAAAAGAAGTGACCACTAGGATTTGCAAAGGTGATCTAACTATGACCGTTATTAGTGTACCCTTATACATAAGGTGTGTCAAATTAAGCCAGCCCCAGTTTTTTCCTATTTATGTCCTTTCTCAGGTAATGAAGCATACACTAGGAAACCTCATGAAGTGGGGACAGATATGAGCCAATTGTCCAGTATTGACGTCATTAAGAAAGGAAGTTTGAAGCTGGCCTGCTTATTATAACTTATTTCCCAAGAAGCTTTGTTGTCTTTCAAAGGTGGGAGGGGCAGGTGACCTAGAAAGGTTGGTATTAGTGATGTGCCTGACTCCATATTCTTCTGGAAGTAGACTTTAAATGTAAATTATTTTGCTGCAGAGGCAAAAATTAATCTGCCCCAGAAACTTCAAGTGCTCAAAACGTGTTGCAAAAGTCAATGCTGCTTTTGGGTCACCAGTAGGAGTGAAGGGGGATCTTAGGAGTGTTCATCAACACAAGAGTCATTTAGTTTCAGGGCAAAAAGAAAACTTGAGAGCTTCCACTAAGATCCAGATTTACTGTTTTATGTTTTTTGTGATGTCAGACTGTTGAGGCTTTTCTGGGTCTACCTATCATTTGTTCATTCTCCGATAACAGATTACATCTTGCCTGGTTACCAGAAAGGCCAAGGTGGTCAGGCACTAGGGATTGGCAAAGGCAGACTGAGTGTGCCCCTGTCATGACACTTCTGAACATGGGCAAGTCAGGTTAGGCCAGTCCTCACCCTTCCCTGTTCCCTTGTGGTTGTGGCAGAGGTTTGGTGGTGGCTGTCCTGCAGGTTCACTATTACCAGTGGCCATCTTATTAGGTCCTCAGTCTTCTTGCAGTCGCATCAGCCAAGGGAGGATTTTTTTTTTTTAAGAGAGAATTTTTTAATATTTATTTTTTAGTTTTCGGTGGACACAACATCTTTATTTTTATGTGGTGCTGAGGATCGAACCCAGCGAGCTCATTACCGCTTGAGCCACATTCCCAGCCCAGGGTGTTTACAACACATGAGAAAATTGTTTATGATGTTTCAATAGCCTCCGAAAACAGGCTATTGAAACATCCTCAGGGTCCTTTCCCAAAAGCGTCCCTTTTGGTTGCTTATGTTTCTTCAAAAGATAATCTAGGGCCGGGGATGTGGCTCAAGCGGTAGCGCGCTCGCCAGGCATGCGTGCGGCCCGGGTTCGATCCTTAGCACCACCAACAAAGATGTTGTGTCTGCTGAGAACTAAAAAATAAATATTAAAAATTCTCAAAAAAAAAAAAAAGATAATCTAAAAAATTAAATGTCTTCTAATTTTGCTATAAAAGCAATAAATATTCACAGAATATTTAGAAAAGTCAGAAAAGTAAAAGGGGGCCTAGAATCTGTCCACCATTTTTTTTCTATATAGGGCCTATTTTTGAATACAAAAATATAGTTTTTTAAAGTTTATTTTCTAAATTTGCACTTGACTATAACAGTTTTTACCTTACCTATGTAAACAGTTCATAAATATAATATTCAATGGCCCAGTTTAAAGTGTCTGCCCAGGGGACATAGCTCAGTTTATTTATAAAAGATCTTTGAGTTCGAAAGTATGTCGCTTCTTGCTTACGCAGGAATTTAAAGCCATCACTAGATGCTAGATCGTGGGCAAGCAATATTTAGAAAATGACATGATGAATACTCCTTATTCTATTTTTGATATACATTATGATGAATAAAAAAATGACTGTACTCCAGAAAATAACCCTGATTTGGGACAACCTAAGTTGGTTTGCCATTTCCCGAAATCATGCTTAATGTAGCTGCTACCATTAGAAACAGTTACCGTGTTGTTAAGGGAACAGCTGAGTCATCCAAGGCCAGGGCCACAGGGGCAGGTTTCCTCTTCCCATCCTAGGTTCCACTGACTGATAGAAACACTAGAACAGGATTTTGAGGCTGTGGCCAATCAGCAAATATGAAGATGTAGGCAGAGGGTTCAAAGGTTTGCTACCACATACTTACTGCAGAGCCCTGTGATTCTAAAACCAGGATCAGGTTCAGAGGCAAACCCAGACCAAGGGGCCTACTCAAAATTGCAGTTTATTAATTTGTAATGAGAAATATAACTGCCCAAGATACTCGGCAACTGTTCAGGAAATATTTTACCTTGTGTTGGAGATCAAAAACTATTGTTGTATAAAATGGGACAAAGGGAGTCCTACAAGTGATATATTAATAATGTCATTGAGAAGGGACAGTTTTATCTCCCTGGGGATTTCCTAGACATTGGGCCCGTTTCTCACCACAGCCTATTGGGGCTACCCTCTGGTGGTTTGTGCTCCAGAGCAGGCAGATCCTTCCTCTCTGGTGTTTCATAGACTCTTTGCAGCCACTTTCCTGCTGCAGAGAAGCTTTTCTGAGATTTAATTAGGCCCCTGCTTCCTTCACATGCAGGCATGCCTGGATTGAATTTCCAAGCACAGCTCTTCCGGCTCTCACCAGGGAGACAGCATGTTCCCTCTGGAGCCTTGTACAGATAACTAATCCTGTCCATCATGTGTGCACTTGAAGGGTTTAACTTCCAGAGGGCAACATGATTTCCAAATTCCAGGGATGTCACCCTGAAGACCCATATGTACTAATTACAGAGCTGATCATTTAAAGTCACAATTTCAGAGAGGATCTGAGGCCCGGCTGGTGGGCAGATGGTTTTGTGAATGGTGCCAGGAATAGGCTATGCAGGCCTCGTGACTCCTCTGCAAGTTCTGCCAGCTCTTGAAGTCTTGCTTTTAACCAGAACTGTGTTTCCAACATAGATATTGGACTTGAGGCCATAGAGCCTGAGTTATATACACAGTAGATAACCTGAGACCAACCTTTAGTTGTAAATATGCTCATAAAAATGACAAGGCACAGTATAGCCCCAAGCAGATTTTACACAGCATGTGTATCAATTGGATCATTGCCCCGTGATTCTTATCTAAAAATGTTTTCTTAATCATTCCAGCAGCAAGTCCAACTTGCTTACAGTAAGCAGGCAGACTACTAAGGCAAACAGTCATTCATAAAGTAGCAAAGGTGATATCCAGTATTTTAAGGATAATTTTTCCCCGCCCACATGAGGATTGCCAGATGGTCACATGCGTCCTCTTCCTCAGAACCTTGCACAGGGGCCTGGTGTCTGCTGTGATCGCGGGCAGTCACACCTGATCTGCACTGCCGGATCCCAGTCTCATGTGCAGATACAGTGGCAATTGTAGCCTAAGCTCCCACAGAGCTCTTTAGTTTGCCCAAGGCATTTGCACCCACTTTCTCTTTCAATATGATAGTAATATCTGATTGTGGTTGTCATTAGGATTCCCAGCCAAAGACAAGAGAGGATGAGTGGTTTGGGCAGAGTCATACAGGTGGCATAAAGTGGCACCCATGCCCCCAAAGTTCAAGTTTCCACTGTGCAATGCCCTGGGGAAAGCACAGTGTGATTAGGCATCACTGTGAATTTCCATATGCTGCATGAGGTTGGGACACCAGTGTCTGCTCTCCTTCCTGCTCATTACCTTGCAGGTGTTTTGCTCTGAAATCCCTACATCTCTGGGATGAAATCCGATTTTACAATTCTCTTTGTACAAGGTGAGAGGAGTGAGGAGTTGTGCCAGGGTTGACTTGTTGTTGTTGATAAAACTTTATTTTCATTTATTTATACATGGTGCTAAGAATCTAACTCAGTGTCACACATGCTAGGCAAGCGCTCTACCACTGAGCCACAACCCCAGCCCCTAGGGTTGACTTTTGACATGAAGGGTGGAGCAGAGCTGTGCTGGGCTGCAAGTTCCTCTTCTGCCTTCAAGGAGGGGATACAGTTGGCCTGTAAGTTTCCTTTCTTTCCATCATTTTCTTCATCCACATTCCTTATTTTCTCTCCCTCTTTCATACACACACACATACATTTTTATTGTGAATTTATTCTGAGCAAAGGACTTCCAAAAAACATTTTGTGAGACATGGGAGATACTGTAATGAGCAATACAGAGAGGACACTTGCCTTGACAATATCTATAGAGGAGACACTAAAACAATAAAACCTAACTAGAAGAGTGGTACGAAAGTTTAGCACAGATGCCACTGGAGGACCTGAGCTGGACAAAGGAACTGTGGAAGGAGGGCCTCCTGGCAAAGACCTGAAGGATGAGTAGGCTTTAGGGAGCCAAATAACCAAGGGTCCACACTTCCCAAGTACTGGAGCCTAAAGGTAACTGGTTGGAAGATGGGCTTGGGTTGGGCCGATTTCAAGCCTCCATTGCACACCAGGCTCACTATTTTCCTTAAATTGTACATTCATGTGTGTGTGGTTGCTGGTAGAGGGCTCCTCCACTTTGGAGCTTTGCTGTTGTAGGCAAAGAAGGGGAGAAGGAATGTCTCAGACTAAAGAAGAATATGTATAAAGGCCCTGCAGCAGAAAACCACTAGCTTCTTCAAGTAAATACCGGGAGGCCAGGGTTGCCCGAACAGGGTAGCAAGGAAGAAAATGAAGTGGCCAGGGCTGGTTTTAGTTCTCACACTGTCTTGGATTATCCCAACTCAAATTGGAGGATGGGCTGGGTAAGAGACTGACCTAATTCAATTTGGGAATTTTTTAAAAATTTTTTATTTTTTGGTTGGGGAGTTCTGGGGATTGAACGCGATACTCATAAATCTACAGATGTTTTATTCTTTTTAAATTTTGAGATAGCGTCTCAGTATGTTGCCCAGACTGGCCTTCAATTTGTAATCATCCTGCCTCAGCCTCCTGAGGTTGCTGAGATTACAGGTCTGCACCCAACACCTACCTTGCCTTGGGTTTTTAAAGAATGATTGAAGTCTGTGCAGAAAATAGACTGTAGAGGGTCCAGGGCAGCAACAGTGAGACTAGTTAGAATTTTTTTTTTTTAGTTGTAGATGGACACAGAACTTTTATTTATTTTTATGTGGTACCAGGGATCAAACCCAGTGACACACATGGTAGGCAAGCACTCTACCACTGAGCCACAATCCCAGCCCCACTAGTTAGAATATTAATGTATTATTCAAGCAAAAGATGATGGTAACTTGGACCAGAGGCTTTGTAGTAAGGTGCTGGGCAGCAGTTGGATTCTGGATATGTCTTAAAGGGAAATTGGATGTGGGATGTGAAAGGAAAGAAAGGAATCGGGGTGACTCTTGGCCTGAGTAATGGGAATCATGCAGAGAGCGTTCACCGACCGAGCTGGGGAGACTTCAGGCAAGTCAAGCAAATAGAGTGGGATATCAACAGGTGGATGATGTAGACAAAGAGGAGAACAACTCTAAGGCCCAAGCCTGGGATACTCCAAGAATAAAGGCCAGTAAAGGAGCAATAGCTACTAGGGTAGAAGAAATAAAACAAAACCAGGAGGATGTGGTACCCTGGAAGCTAGGTGAAAGCGACATGTTAAGGAAAAGGAGTCATGAAATTTATGGAACCTGATAAGAAGTCAAGTAAGATGATTATTGGTCTTAGGGACAACGGAGTTTCGTGAACTTGGCAGTTCAGTCCAAACTTCTCTCTGAAGTTCATTTAAAGAGAAGTGGGATTATATATATTTAAAAAGACAGTGTTGGGGTGTAGCTGTGTGGTAGAGGGCTTGCCTAGCATATGCAAGGCCCTGGGTAAAATCCCCAGCACTAAAAAACGAATAAATAAACAAAAGACAACACTTAAGAGCAACAAAGAGCTAATAGAAGGCAGGTAATGCACAGCTATTGGGGAGGCTGAGGCATGAGAGTTCAGCGCCAGCCTGGACAAATTAACAAGATCCTATCTCAAAGAGTTCTGCGTATGAAGCTTAGTAGTAAATGGCTTGCAGAGCAAACGTGAGGCCCTGAGTTCAATCCCTAGCAATCATAAAACAATAACAAACCTAGCAGAACAGTGAGGTATTGCCCAGCTGAGACTAGAAAGGAGAGATGAGGCCCACAAGAGAGGGGCAGGCATGATGGCATAGACCTGAAATTCTGGCTACTCAGGTGGCTGAGGCAGAAGGATTGCAAGTTCGAGGCCAGCCTGGGCAATTTAGTGAGACCATGTCCTAAAGTTTAACACATAAAGGGTGGGGGTATATTGCCGAGTGGTAGAGCACTGGCCTAGCATGCCCAAGGCCCTGGGTTCAGTCCCCAGCACCACCACTACTGCCACCACAACAGAGGAACTTTTGTCTAAGTGGTGGTGGTACAAATAATTTAGAGTCAGTTGTAAAACTGAAATGCACTTTTGGTGGCCTCAAGTGGCTAAGGGAATGAATGTTTGGGAACTAGCAGGAGTGGAGACCCAAACATTTTAAACATACACACACCCTCCTTAGGTCAGGGCCCTCTCTAGTGTTCTACAATCTAGAAGTTAGGAGTAAGATGAGTGTTTTAGACTGTCTTGAGAACCATGATCATGTCATCTGGGGTGACCCAGGGAATCTTGAGGCTAGAACTCAGACGAAGTTGGTTCTGAACTGCTAGTATTCCCATGTGCCTAGCAGAGACAGATAGATCCTCTATGAAGGATGGCAACACCATTCTGGGTCCCTCATTATTTCTACAAATATGATATCTTGTCATCAAAGATAACTGGCCAGAGCCAGGCACAGTGACGCACACCTGTAATCCCGGGGACTTGAGAGGGTGAGTAGGAGGATCCAAAGTTCAAGGTCAGCCTCAGCAATTTAGCAAGACTCTTGCCTCATAATAAAAAGTAAAAATGACTGGAGGTGTAGCTTAGGGGTAAAGCCCCCCTGGGTTAATTTCCTAGTACTAAACAAATCAATAAATAGCCCTATTAAGGACAGTAAAACATGAGCAAGAAAAAAACAGAAAAACCAAAGAACAGGCTCACACTATGTTATTGTTCATATCCCTTTTTCTTTTTGTGGTACTTGGGGATTGAACCCAAGGGTGCTCTGCCATTGAGCTATAACCCCAGCTCTTTATTTTTAAATTTTGAGACAGGGTCTTTGTAAGTGGCCCAGTCTGGCCTTGAAGTTGCCTAGGTTTGCTTGGAACTGGGGATCCTCCTGACTCAGCCTTCTGAGATGCTGGCATCACAGGTGGCTGCACGGGCCCGTGTGTCTCCTTTTCAACCGTGATCATTTCTTGGCTGCTTCCCCAGCATCCATCCGGTACTTTTCCTTTCCCAGCACTCTCCACGCGGGGTGTAATGCAGCACTGGCGAGGCTGACCCTGCACTGGCTCTCGGAGGACTGCATGTGAGCTCTCCACGGAGTCTAATGGCAAATCACAGCCCCTTTGAAAAAGATGCTGTTACACAGACTGCATGCTTTGAATTAGGAAGCGTGTTCCCATAAGAACTGCTGCGTTGAGGTTAACTAGCTACAGGATAAAACCAACACCTTGAAGAACTGAAAAGAACCCAGGTCTTTGGGGGCATTTTTTGTTTTGGTAGTGGGAATTGAATCCAGGAGTGCTTTACCACTGAGCTACATCTCCAGGTCTTTATTTTATTTTTAAATTTTGAGACAGGGTCTTGCTAATCTGCTGAGGGTCTCACTAAATTGCTGAGGCTGACTTCAAACTTATGATTCTCCTGCCTCCAACCTCCCAGGTTGCTGGGATTACAGGCATGCACCACTGCACCATGCTTGATATTTTCTTTTCTTATTGGTCATTTTAAAATAATGGCTTTATTGAGATAGAACTCACACTCCTGCACACTAGCCAAGTGTTTTACCGCTGAACTACACCCTCTGTCCAAAACTCACTCTTTTAAGTGAACAATTTATTATTAATATATTCACAATGTTTGTTTGATAGCTGGATTGAACTCAGGGGCACTCGACCACTGAGCCACATCCCAGCCCTATTTTTTATTTTATTAGAGACAGGGTCTCACTGAGTTGCTTAGAGCCTCACTTTTGCTGAGGCTGGCTTTGAACTCACCATCCTCCTGCCTCATAACTATCTGATCAAGAACACTTCTATCACACATATGTACCCATTAGCCAGTCATTCCTCATCGTTTACTCTCTCTTCCCTCCAGCTCCTGGCAATTAGTTTCTGTTTCTATAGCTTTGTCCACCGTGGACTTTTCACATAAATAAAATCATACATGTGGTCTTTTGTGCCTGGCTTTGTTCACTTAGCATAATATTTCAAGTTTGACACAAGCATAATCAGTAATTCATCCCTTTTTACAGCTGAATAATATTCCATTTTATTACATACTCTTTTTTGTGAATCAGTTCATCTGTAGATAGACCACTGAGTTGCTTCCACTTTTTGGCTATGGTGAGTATCGCTGCTATGAACACAGATGTACAATATTTAAGGTGCTGTTTTCAGTTCTCTTAGGCAAATACTCAGAAGGAGGATTTCTGGATTAGATGGTAATTCTTTTTTTTTTTTTTTAAAGAGAGAGAGAGAGAATTTTTTAATATTTATTTTTTAGTTCTCAGCGGACACAACATCTTTGTATGTGGTGCTGAGGATCGAACCCGGGCCGCACGCATGCCAGGCAAGCGCGCTACCGCTTGAGCCACATCCCCAGCCCAGGATGGTAATTCTGTTTCATATTTTTGAACTTGCAGTCACTGCTGCAGCGTAGCGTTGTACTATTTAAGGACGCTTGGCCCCAAGTTTCTATCTGACATTTCTGCAGGCTGTCTACCTTTTAAAGAAAAGATTTTCCTTTTGTGCAGAAACCCTGGAAACAATATGTTTTAAAATGGTTTTATTTGCAAAGAAACAAGAAAGGCCCTGGTAAGGACGCAGGCTTACAGGAGTGGAACCCACCTGCAGCGGGTAGGAGGGTGCTCCTTGCCCATTCACTTCTTTGGCCTCCTTTGCTCTTCCTATGCTGCGGGCTCTCCAGGCAGAGGGCTTACCAGCAGGCTTAGCAGCCACTGAAGCACTGGTCAGAGTCAGAAAAGTGGGTTCTGTCCTTCACCCTCCTGCTCCCAAGTCAACTCCCTTCCTCCAGAGAGCCAGGAAGTGCTTTGGAGAAGTATATAATGCTTTCTCAAAGCTATGGTTTTAATGTGTCTCCCCAAATTTCACGTATTGGAAATTTGCCCCCCAGCACACCAGTGTGGAGAGATGGGCTTTTGGGAGGTGACTGGGTCATGAGGGCTCTGATCAAGAGAGTGGCTTGCTCTGTCTGGCCATGGGATGGCCTCTGCCATGTTATGATGCAGCAGGAAGCCCCCCTCACCAGATGCTGAGCAGTTGCCAGAGCCATGCACTTGGGCTTCCCAGCCTCCAGAATCAAGAGCTAAATTTATAAGTTATTGTTTATAAGTTACCTGTCTCGAGTGTTTTGTTTATAACACCAGAAAATGGACTCAGAAGTTGGGTGTGGTGGTGCATGCCTGTAATCCCAGCAGCTCGGGAGGCTAAGGCAGGAGGATGGTGAGTTCAAAGCCAGCCTCAGCAAAAGTGAGGCTCTAAGCAACTCAGTGAGACCCTGTCTCTAATAAAATAAAAAATAGGGCTGGGGATGTGGCTCAGTGGTCGAGTGCCCCTGAGTTCAATCCAGCTATCAAACAAACAAACAAAAAATCCCTGGTGGGAACTAGGGGTATATCTCTGTGGTCCAGGGAGTGAGTGTGTAGCAGGCACAAAGAAGCCCTATGTCTCCCTCCCCCAGCACTGCAAAATGACTGAACCAAAAAACTCAGTAGAAGAGAGAAGAGAATGAGCCCCAAATCGAGGTGGACAGGTTTTGAGAAGTGTGCCTCCAGAAGGCTTAGGTAAGTGACAGAGGCCATGGTTTCCTAGGGGCTGGGAGCCCACAGGCTCTGCCCCGCCTCAGAAGATCTCTCGAGTTGAGTTTTTTTATTTTATTTTTATTTATTTTTAAGAGAGTGAGAGAGTGAGAATTTTTTCAATATTTATTTTTTAGTTCTCAGCGGACACAACATCTTTGTATGTGGTGCTGAGGATCGAACCCGGGCCGCACGCATGCCAGGCAAGCGCGCTACCGCTTGAACCACATCCCCAGCCCTGTTTTTAACACACCCATTCAACAGAGGAGGAAACAGGGAGCGCGGGGAAGTGGCCCAGTTCTCCTGTCAGTTTTGGAGGGCCAGCTGTCCAAGGACCATGAGGAAGGGCTAGAAAGGATGGGCCTGGGCTCTACAGCTGCCTCGCCAACCCAGCATCCTAGAGCCAGAGAACCTTCAGGTATGAGTCTGGACTCGTTGCTGGGTGAACAAGCAAGAAACCCTGGGGCCCAGAGGGAAGCTGCTACTCAACACCAGGTGCTGGAGAAATCAGGGCTAGAACCCAGGTTGCTGACTCAACCTGATGCTCACTTCCAAAGCTGGTCAGGATGACGCAGGAGAGGACCACAGACAGCTCACCAGGCCTCGGGGCACAAAACGAACTTGATGCCTGTAAGGCTGAATTGCCAGATGGCCAGGTAGCTCTGGTGTGTGTGTGTGTGTGTGTGTGTGTGTGTGTGTGTGTGTGTCCCCACACCCGCACACAGGGCTCCTGCATGTGCCGGGTAGCGGGAGGAGTGTCATGTTTTCCCAGGTGAGGTTCCGTGAGGTCTGTGGATGAGACTGCTGCTGTCTCCAAGGAATCTGGGGTCACCCACAAGAATCTGAAGTGGGAAAGAGAGGGCCTAAGTGTGATTGCGCGGTGGAGTCTGCAGATGGAATTGCCTGCCCCTTCCCCTTCCCTGTCCACCAGAAATGGGAAGCAAAGCCTCAAGGGGGCACCCTTAGGTGGCCTAATTGAAGCCACCTGCCTTCTTTAGGAGACACACCCTAAGATCTTGTGAAATGGAAAGCCTGTGGGACCTGGGAAACAGAAAGGGGAGACTGTCCCAAATGAAGCCAACATAACTCAACTGGGCTGGGGCTTGTCAGAACTGCAGGTGATCAGAGGCCACTGCCTTACCATCAGTCCTGCCCTGGCATCTGGCTTCCGTGTTCACTTCTTGGAGGTTAGTTTCCTCCTCCCCTGGAACTTCTGGGGGTACTGCTCTTTTAAAAATGCAAATAAGGTCTCCTTGGCCACCTACACTCCACCTGGCCCTATGTGCGCCAGCCATATTGAATTTTTCCAAGCTGCTGGGGTGTGCTGCTCTCTTTCCACTCCTCTTTTCCCTGTTAACCTTCACTCTTCTGTATCAGTTGGGGTTATGCTAGAAGTTGTAGCAAACCTGAAAACTTCAGCACTTAACAAAATAAAGTTGTTTTCAAATTCTTGTAACAATCTCCAGTTGGCCCGCCACCACATCATGGGTTCTGTATTCTCAGATTCAACCAAGCTCAAATCAAAAACATTGGAAAAAAAATAACAATTGGGTTTTCACCAAGCAGATATTTTTTCTTGTTGTCATTATTGTTCCCTAAACCATAGGTATAGCAAAAAACAAATTTCTTTTTGATACCAGGGATTGAACCCAGGGGCGCTTAACCACTGAGCTATAATCCCCAGCCCATTTTTTATTTAGAGACAGGGTCCTGCTGAATTGCTTAGGACCTTGCTAATTTCTGAGACCGGCTTTGAACTTGCAATCCTCCTGCCTCAGTCTCCCAAGGCACTGTGATTACAGGCGTGTGCCATTGCACCTGGCAAGGATGATTTAAAGCATACAGGAGGATGTTCTTTCATAGGTTATAAGCAAATACTATGCCATTACATGTAAGAGACTTAAGCATCCGTGAATTTTAGTATCCCTGGAAGGTCTTGAACCAGTCTCCATAGATGCGGAGGGACAACCATATATAGATTTTTCTAGTTGCTGTGTGGTGGCATTGCTACCTTCCAAAGTGGCTTCCAAGATTGCCCTCAATATTGATATCTTGTTGGCACAATAGGAAAGAACGCTTCATGATCATGCAAGAGAAATTCTTATGGTCAGTCCACCTGACCTTCTGCTCACATTTCACTGGCTAGACCTTAAGTCACTTGGCCACTTTATCTGCAAAGGAGATGGGCAGCATGTTCTAACTGTGCTTCTGGCGAAGAGAAAAAAGGGGTTTCGTGGATACTCTGCCACACTGCCCTTGAGGTGCCAGCTGGGTCACTTTCTTTTTTTATTTTTGGATACCAGGAATTGAACTCAGGGGCACTCAACTGCTGAGCCACATCCCCAGCCCTATTTTGTATTTTATTTAGAAACAGGGTCTCACTGAGTTCTTAGTGCCTCATTTTTGCTGATGCTAGCTTTGAACTCATGATCCTCCTGCCTCAGCCTCCTCAGCAACTGGGATTACAGGTGTGCACCATGGTGCCTGGAAGCTGGGTCACTTTCTCCAGAACTATTTCCTAACTCATTATGCATGGCATTTTATCCATTTTTCCAGCCTGCATCTTTAGCACAAAGGAGAGAGGCAGGTGACCCAAAGAAAGCTTTGGGATGAGAAGGATTACTTAAGATCATCATCAGGCCCACTGTGTTTCCCTGGCTGCCTCTGGACTGCCATTCACTTCTTTGCTGAGGAAAAATGATGCCCCAGTTCACCTTGGTCAGAAAAAAAAAGAGTAACTGGAGACCAGAGTGAGAGAATCAGGCAGTGGAACCTTTTTTTTTTTTTTTTTCAATTCTGGGGATTGAATTGAGGGGCACTTTATCACTGAGCTACATTCCCAGTCCTTTTTATATTATTTTGAACAGGGTCTCGATAAGTTGCTGAAGCTGGCCTTGATCTTGGATCGTATTACCTCAGCTTCCCTGGTTGCTGGGATTTCAGATTTTGTACCAAAATGCCTGATTAATGTGTTATTTTCAATGTGACCTCAAAGTTGAAAAAGATCAGCCCTGCATTGGAAACATGGTGAAAATGTGATTATTGCATATCAGCAAATAAACTGTGGTTCTAATCACAAAGAATGGATCAAATAACAAATACGAGGGCTGGGGATATAGCTCAGTTGGTAGAGTGCTTGCCTTGAATGCACAAGACCTGGGATTCAATCCCTAGCACAAGAAAAAAAGAAAGAAAAAAAGAAAAAAAAAAAAGGAAAAAAAATCATATATATCTTTTTTCATTGAGGTAAAAGTTACATAATCTAAAACTAACCATGTTAGGTAGGCTGGTGATGTAGCTCAGTGGTAGGTCACTTGTCTAGCATATGTGAGGCCCTGGGTTTGATCCCTATCTCTGGGGAAAAAAAAATTAACCATTTAAAAAATGTTCAACTCAATGACATTTAGGGCACCACCAGCTCCATCAAGTTCCAAAAACTTTTCATCACCCCAAAAGCAAACCCCTCACCCAATTAGCAGTCACTCCCCTGCCTCAATTCCTCCCCTGGCCCAGCCCTAAAAAAAAAAAATGCTTTTTATCTCAAGATATTTTGTGTAACTGGAATCCTACAATGTGACCTTTCATGTCTCTCTTCTTTCACTTAGCATAATGTTTTGGAGGAGAATGTTGTAATATGTGTCAGTACTTCTTCTTCTTCTTCTTCTTTTTTTTAGGTTAAATAAAATCCGACTGTATAACTATAACCACAATTTGTTTATCTACCCATCCACTAATGGACTAGAGCTTAGAATTTGCCCCTTCTGAATTTAAACATGCCTAAAATTGTTTCTGTTCCCAAGAGTCTAACTCAACTCCAGCACCACCCACAAGGTCCACATGGTAAGTCTTCCAGAACACAGTATCCCCCATTTTACAGATTAGGAACCAGAGGAAAAGAAGGAAGAAGTGACCACATCAGACGGGATTCCAAGCCTACTGTCCATCCCATGTTACCCTTGCTGGTGTCTCAGATAATTTAAAACAAGGTCCCCATGGCAAACAAACTCCCAGGGGGGATTTCAGTGCAGTCTGCCTGAATGCAGGAGCCCCTTGAATCCTGTGTCCTTCCCCAGTGTTTCTGAATGCCCTCAGTGTCTCCTTCCAGGCAGTCAGCCAGTGGGCCAGGCACGCAAGCTCTCATTGCTTCCCTTTTTGATACCTTCTCATTACTTTTAATTGCATTGGAGACTTTGGCATCTTATATTTTGCTTCTTAATCCAGGGCATTTCTTCACCTCCCACTGGTCCAGCATAGCACTTCCCTCTCAGAGCTCTCCAGAGGAGTGCCCCCAGAAAAGGGAGCGGCCTCCTGTCATGCATTCATCTCTATAATGAACAGTGTAATATCCATGTCTAGGCATATTTACATAGCAATCTGCACACAAAAGCCACATTACAAAAGGAAGGGTTTTTTTTTAAGGAATGCCATTTCAAAGCTCCATTTCCTATAGTAGTAAGAACACTATTGGAATTATCCTGACAGGAAGACAAAACAACTTCCAGGGATGCTGGGTTAGAGACAATAGCTTCGCCAGACCCATTAATGTTTAAAGTCAATGGAGCATAAAACTGCTTCTCTCTACTTACAGTCAGGCATCATCTTACGGAGAGGAGGGGGAAAAATGGCCATTTTTAACTCTACTGAAATCCATAAGCCCTCCCCTAATTTCCATTCCCCTTGAAATTCTCCAATAAGTATCATCAGAATGAAAATGAGACTCTCTCTCTCTCTCTCTCTCCCTCTCTCTCTCTGGGGCGAATGACTTCCCACCCTCATCAGTGAAGTGTGTGAAGAACTCCAACAGAAGTGGAGGTAGGAGCTGCCTGCTGGGAAAGGTTTCATCACTGGAACCTGCAGAACTAGTTGTGGTGACACACCTTGGGAGCCCTGGGACTGCCTTCAGGAAGGCTCTAAACAATTCCAGCTCAGGGTGGACTGAGGCAGAATTTAAGGGACCCCACCAGTTCAAGGAAGGAATGCCTCCAGTGTATACTTTACTTAGTGGGCTGCTGGGGGGGAATCTCATCATTAATAGCTGTTTCCCTGGGGAAATCGCTGGAATGGAGCCAGGCCTCTGTTAGTAAACCACTGGACCTAATCCCTCAGTACATTTGTGTAATGCCTGACAAAGCCTGTTCCCATTATCTCATTTGATCCTGAAAACAATCCTCAGAGGGAGGCAGGGCAGGGATTATTTTTTCCATTTTACAAGTGAAAACACTTGTAAACTGATTTGCCAAGAGTCCCACACCCAGGATGTAGCAGGAATGAGACTTGATTCTAGGTCTTTGTGTAACCTGTTCAGGGTTCTTTTGACTCCACACAAGAGACTGGTCAAAATATTCCCAGCCCCACCCAGTCCTCACAACCACCAGTTTAACCAGCAACTGGGAACTAAAAGACAGGAGTGGCTGTGTACACTGCCCACACACCTCTGCCCTGGTTGGCAAGCTCTCAGGGAGGAAAAAAAATTAATTTCATGTCATCTCTCTGCACCAAAGACCAAAATTAATCCCAGATGGATTTGGGGAAAAAAAAAAATCCAGGCATTAGAAAAATCTAAAGAAAATAGAACTGAATATTTAATAACTTTCTGAAGGCAAGGAGACTCTAAATTTAGCATCATGTTAGAAGTCTCAAAGGAAAGGATTTTATAGATCTGACTACATTAAAATGTTCTGTTTAACTGGTAAAAAAAAATTGTAGAGAGTCAACAACAACAAAAAAACCCTGAAGAAATATTTGTAGTAAAAAGTGAAAGCAAAGGGTTAACCTCTGGTACACAGACATAGAAAAACTCTAGGAAAAACTTATTAGGAACGATTTACAAAAAGGAAGTACAGTTGGTTAACAAACATTTAGAAAACTGCTCTAACTAAAATAAAAAATTATAAACTGACAGAAGATACCAATTCCACCTATGAAATCAGCAAAAAAAAAAATTTCAGTAACAATTAAATGTTGGTGAAGGTACAATAAATAAAGTACACTAGCACAATGATAGGGGAGGACATTTACCCAAATCTCAGAAAGTTATTTCATGTATTTATCAAAAACATTAAAATAATATCCATATCCTTTGACCTAAAATTCTACTGGGAACACGCTCTAAGGAAAGAAACATAAATATGGAAAAGTTTGATGGACAAAAACGTTAAGTCACACTCATTTACAACAAGGGAAATTAGGGAAACAGCAAACGTTAAAGGAATTTAAACAATTACATATATTTAGTGGAAATGTACGTAATCACTAAAATATTTTCAAAGTGCATGAATAACGTGAAAAAAGGCTTCTGGTTGCAATACAAAGTTAAAAAATGTGTAACATTGTACACATGGTTGTTTGTAAAATATATTCTTTATAGAAAAAAATCCTGAAGAAAAAAGAAACCTAAGGGGAAAAAAATTGTTCAACCATGTTTTGAGTCCTATAATTGAGAAAATTTCCACAGCTCCTATATTTCTATTTGAATTGTAGTAGGGACAAACGAGGCAAGGCATCCAAGATAGCAGGAAACAGTCTTATTTGGCTGCAGCCAGGTTCAGAGGGCACAGCTTTTGCTGTAATCAATCAATCCCCTGAACCCAGAGCTCAGGTAGTTTCAAAGTTTTATACCCAGCATGTAAGGGTAGGGGCTCAGAAGTTCACAGTCTTCAGACGTTCACATAAAAGCAGCTTTTTCCTTCACTGTTCTGGGCAAGTTAACCCTTCAAGGACAACACCTGAGAAGGGGAGAGCTTCTTCTCCCCTTTTTTTCCTCCCCCTGCCAGCTGTTACCATGGAGCCCAATTGATACCTTCTCTTATCTTAGAAACGTAGACATCTCTGTGAAGCCCAGCTCAAGGCCAGAGGCCTGGTTTACACATTTCTACAAACTACTGTACTGGAATCATGTTTGTGAGAAACTAGTAGGGGGGTGTCCAGGACCTGGAGTGCTAGTTTCTTCCTGGCAAGTGGCAAAGTAAAACAGGGCGACACGAAAATAGGAAGTTTATCTACATTGAACTCTTGTAGAGACTCTTTTGCTGACAATCCTAAAATCAGCCATGGTGAAGATTTCTGGAGAAGCCCAGTAAAGACTTTTCTGTGGAGAAAGGGGGTGCCACTTCAGAAACTTAAAAACAAACAAACAAACAAAAACCACAAGCAACTCTCCAGGCAAGCAAGCGGTAGTCGTTCCTTGTCTGGCTTTGTTGCCCGGGAGGTTTCAATGATTGGGGATGGGGAAGTATCTGTGACCCCCACCTCCGACCTGAAAGCAGATCGATCACACCGGAAATAGAGGTTCAACCACGAGATTTATTGGAAGCAAGAGATGGCTGCCCACCTGCTCGAGTGGGGACAGCAGCCTGCCTCCATCAGCACCGGGTGAGGTAGGTCCGTTAGAGGACGGGCACGAGCTGATCGGGCCTGAGAATTCAAAGGGCCAATGCTCCCTCGTGGGATCCTGCTATTGGTGGGTGGAAGGCGGGGAGGGTGACATACTGTGTTGTCAATGACCTGGTTGTCACTAGGCGGGAATGGGTGGTGGAGTGGGAAGGGGCAAGGCTTTTCCTGGGAAATGGAAACTCCCTCGTACCTAACATTCTTCCCTATTTTGCTTTAAATTGGGGATGGGGGCACTGACTTAGTTTGGCTACTTCCTGCTGAGGTGGGAAGATGTGGGAAAAGGAGGGGAGGGATGTCTGGAAACAGAGAAGAAGCATCATTGTGAAGACCCAGGCACCGAAGCCATAAATTTCCTCTGGGCTGAAATCCATGAAAATTCCCTGAAGCCACAGATCATGGATAGTCTCCATCCAATCCTCGTCACTGCAAATGAGGGAATCAGCCAGCTGTCCTGTTAGAGGGTCTCCATGAACTCCACGAATTGGGTGAGCCACATGATGAGCCTAAAGACACCGAAGACACCCGAAGGCAACGAGAAGGAGAAGAAAGAGGAGACACAACATTAGCTTCTGGCAGGAGGTCCAGCAGAGGGACTGGCTGAGAAAAGGCCAGCGGTCAGGAGGAGGCACCCGAGGGCGAATGGGCCTAGAAACCCTGGGTGAGAGGCTAGTGAAGTTCCTCCAGTTGTGTTTCCAATTTGTAGCTCCATATTCAAAGTGATAAAGTTCCATCAGCAGTTGGTGAGGCCTTCCCATGAGGAATAGGTGTCTTCTGAGGTAGCAAATAGTTGGTAATCCTGGAGAAGCTGGTTAAAGGTCTGATTAGATATTCTGCCTATTTGATTTTGTAGGAATTTTATGATACAGGATAGAAAGGCACAAAACAAACAAAAAATCCCAATTAGAGGGTCAAGTAATGGGAGGACCCAACTGATAATAGAACCTGGAGACATATTCCATAGAGAGGACTGGGCCATCTGTTGTTTCCTTTTCTCTAATTGCTCTTGTAGTTGTTTGATCTTATTTTTTGCCACTCCTGACTGATTAACATAAAACAGCATTCTTCCTGAAATGATATAGGCAAAGTCCTCCCTTCTCCTCTGTAAGCAAGTGTAAGCTGCGGTGGTTTTGTAAGAATCTAGCTGACTTTGGAGAGTGAGATAGATTTGGCTAGACAGCTGGTGGTAGTAGGTAAGGGACGTCGTCATCCCTGCTGTGCCTGTAGCCAGTCCTGCCGTTATTTCCAGAATAGCCAGTAAGGGGATAAGTTGGGCGGCTCATTTGTGACTGGGTTTATGTGAGCCGTGAGGGGGATGGGAATATCCTTGTCTCCTGAGACAACATCTATGGATGGGGATAAAAGGGTTAGTGTGGATGTGCTGCTCCATCTTGGGGGCAAGCATGGTACACAGATGTCCCGCATAAGAAGGATGCCTCAGGGGTCGGTGGACAAGAGCGCTTGGGAGATACTTCATGGGTAATTATTTGAGCACACTGTTCATCTTGTAAGTTACTGACAGACATATTCCTGGAGGAGTTGAGACATGTGTCGGCCGGCAACCTGATAAAGGGGAACCCCTGAAAGTTTTCGGGAGATGTCAACTGTTGTGGAAGTAGTTTCGTTGAGGATCAGTGAGCCATTGACCAATGAGGAGTTTAGTTGTATTGGGCTGGGAACTAGTGAAAGAATCCTGCCTTGAGGCACAGCCAGCATCCCTGAGCCAATGTGGAGTTAGTCAGTGGGATAACCCAGTGCCTCAGATGATGAGTGGTGTTAGTGATCTGGATTAGAAGGGTGTCCTTGAGTAAGGACTCCCATCTGACAGATTTAAGAGCTTTCTGGTGGGATGCAACATGGTGGCGGGCCTTATCCTGAACCCCTCCCCCATCTGACACTCCAAAACATAGGTGGCTGCCAGAGCTATGAGACAGGGAGGTCCATCCCAGTTGTTTGGATAGATAGGCTACTAGAGCAAATGTTGGTCCCTGCTGTTGGCCTAGCACCCCTAGGACATACAGAACAAGGAATCTATGCATGTCAGGTAGGAGAGCGTGGGGGCCTCGAGGAGGACCTACCAAAGTTTGTGGAATGGAGCTCGGATGGCATTAGGGGTGGTCGCCAATGATTTTCCCCTTGCTGTATCGTATAGTGGGGCAGCTAAAAGGAAAAAATTGAGGATCCAGGCTCGGAAGTATCCCGCCAGCCCCAGGAAAGAGAGAATATCTTCTTTGGTGAGTGGGATGGGCAAATTTGGAATCAACTGTTTCTGGTCCAGGGTGATGGCCTTTTTTCCCTGAGACACCTGGACTCCTATGTAAGTAACTGCTGATAGTGAGAGCAGGACCTTTTGAGGGGAGACCCGGTAGCTCTTTTTGGAGAAGAATTTTTTTTTTTTAATTTTTTTAAGTTGTTGATGGGGCTGGGGAGGTGGCTCAAGCAGTAGCGCGCTCGCCTGGCATGCGTGCAGCCCAGGTTCGATCCTCAGCACCACATACAAACAAAGGTGTTGTGTCTGCCGAAAACTAAACTAAACTATTTAAAAATTCTCTCTCTCTCTGTCTCTCACTCTCACACTCTCTTTAAAAAAAAAAAAGTTGTTGATGGACCTTTATTTTATTTATTTGTATATGGCGCTGAGAATCGAACCCAGTGCCTCATGCATGCTAGGCAAGCGCTCTACCACTGAGCCACAATCCCAGCCCCTGGTGAGGAAATTAAGGAGGGAGACAGTGTCACTCTTGGAGATAGGTAGGAAAGGACTACAGAGAGTAAATCATCCAAATATTGCAAAAGGGTGGAACGGGGAAGAGTAAGACCCCAAAGGTCTTGTGCCAGGGCTTGGCCAAAGATATGTGGACTATCTCTGAAGGTTTGAGGGAGGACCATCCAGGTAAGCTGCTGGGAATGATGTTGTCTTAGGGTCGGTCCAGATGAAGGCAAAGATGTCCTGAGAATCCTGAGCAAGGGGAATGATGAAGAAAGCATCCTTCAGGTCAACAATTGAGAAATGGAAAGAGAAGCAAGAAATGGAAGAGAAGATAGTGTAGGGATTTGGCACCAGAGGGTGAATGAGTCTGACCGCCTCATTAATGATTCGCAGGTCTTGTACAAGGCAGTAACATCCATTAGGTTTCTTTACGGCCAAAATAGGAGTGTTAAAAGGGGAGTGGGTAGGTCTTATTAAGCCCTTGCGCCATAGGTCCTTAATAATGGGCTGTAGGCCCTGAAGACTGCTAGTTGGAAGAGGGTATTGAGGTTGACAAGAGAAATACTGAGGGTCCTTAAGACGAATTCTGAGAGGGACACATTGAGCCAGAGAGGGGGGTGGAAGTGTCCTAAATTTGAGGGTTTAACCTCCAGAGAGGGAGAAGGAGGGGAGCCTGTGGACATGTGGGTTGCTTCTGCAAGGGTGAGGATAAAAGAGAAGCTATGATGGAATGTAAGGGAGGCATGGAATTTGGCTAAGATATCCCTTCTCGATAGGGGAATGGGGCATTAGGGAATTACCAAAAATTGGTGGGAGAAAGGATGGTGGAACCTACAAGAGAGAGTGGGGGTTTTGCGGGGAAGGATTGTTTGTGCCCTTACCCTGAAACAGCATGGAAGAGTGGGTCCCCAAAACTCCCTCAAGACTGAATAAGTGGCCCCTGTGTCTAAAAGGAAGTTAATTGGGCATCCATCCACCATAATAGTGACCCTGGGCTCCTGAGAGGTGATAGTGGTCATCGGGGAGGGAGTCCCAAGGCCCATTCAGTCATCCGTGGCCAGTCCTAAAAGATCCAGGCCTGGGCTTGGGGCAGACACAGCTCCCCTTTGGGGGCCGGCGCAGTCCATGGCCCAGTGACCCCTTAATTGGCATTTAGGGCATGGACACGTAGGTAACATGGGATTAGGGCACTCTCATGCCCAGTGTCCTTTTGTCCCGCACTTAAAGCAGGGCCCAAGAGGCATCTTTGGTGGTGGGCATTTGGCCAGAAACGAAGAGGTCCGTGGGGGTAGGTCCCCATAGAGCCTGTACCAGCAACTGGGTTTTTTTTCCTGGCCTTCTCATCCCAGTTATGGTATACCTTAAAGGCTGTGGCCAGGACTTCAGTATGAGGGGTCAAGGGGTCTGAGGGGTCCCCGTTCCAGTTTTTTAAGTTTTGCCCTAATGTTGGGGTAACTCTGGGAGAAGAAATAGGTCATTAGAAGCTGTCTCCCATCAGGGGTTTCAGGGTCTAAATTAGTATATTGCTGGAGAGCCTTAGTCAGTCTATCTAGGAAGGTGGAAGGGTTCTTGTTTTTGTCCTAAATGATTTCTCAAGTTTTTAAAATTTACTGTTTTTTGAGCTGCCCGTCTATCTGAGTCCTACAACTAGGCAGGTGGCCTCAGGGCCAATCCTGCAGTGGTATTGTAGTCCCAGTTAGGATCCTGGTCAGGAACTACCTGGGCACCTAGGAGGTGGACAGGGGTGGTTTGATGGATCTCATCAGCATTGTTACGGGCTTGTTCCCAGACCTGTCTGTGTTCTTCTGGGAGAAGGGTATTGGCCAGGATAGTGTAAATGTCATGAAAAGTAGGCTTGATGTAAGTACTGAAACTCCTTTATGTATGAGGCAGAGTTGGAGGTGTAGGAACCCAAGTATTTTTCAATCTGAGAAAGGTCTGCTATGGAGAAAGGGACGTGGACCCTAAGGATCCCTTTGGCCCCAGCAACCTCTCTAAAAGGAGCCATGATTGAAGTAGGGTGTGACTGGACAGACTGTGCATGGGAATGGGGAGTGGAAGGACTGAAGGAGGAAGTGAGGCTGGGCCCAGAGAAGAACGTGAAGGAGGCGAAGGGGCGGGGATGGTGTGGGCAAGGGAAGAGAAGGGGGATTTGGGTGCCAATATGGTGGTGGCTCATTGGCTGGATGGAAATCAGTCGGTGAGGAAGCAGAAAGGTGTGGGGGGGTATAAGCCAAAAAGACATGCTTTGGGTTGCAAGAGGTACAGAGAGATGGAGTCAAGCGAAGGAGAAAGCTTGAATATATGAAATCTCTACCATTTTCTCGATTGCTCCCAATAGTTGTAGAGATTCTACAAAATGGCAGGGGTCTAAAGACCCATAAGGGGGCCAATTGGTTTTGGTTATCTAAGGGAAAATTGGGCCAGTCCTGAGTTGAAAATTTTATCAAATTTTTGGGCTTGATATCTGGGGTCAGGCTGAGGGTATCCAAATTGTTGAGGAGGCATTTGAGAGGGGAGTCTGCCCGCAGGGAGGAGGCACCCCCTATGGTGCAATGAAGAAGGGTATGATATGTTGACTGGAGAGGTGTCCCACTTGAGCCAAATATTAAAATAGGACCTCAGGCCGAGGATTCGGGAGTTATCGGTATTCGCCAATGAGGGAACCCAGAGGGCGGTGGGAGCTATGGGTCGCCTGGAGCCAGGCTTTTTGGAACTAGAGAAGGGGAGGAGGAGACCCAAGTTCGAGGAGGAGAGGGGGTTTACCAGTTCTCAAGGTGGCCGAGGCCGGTAAGGAAGGGGAATGACTCCAAGAGGACCACTGCAACTGTGAAGGTCTGGGTGGGGTGTATTCCTCTCCACAAAACAACACAAGGACTGGCTGACAATCGCCAGCCAGTTCCCTGTTACCGAGCCTCACGGGTTTTAGGAGTCCGGAGAGGGAGACTCACCCATTTGTAGGCCGATGGTGGATGTGAAGAAGTGGTCTCCGCTCAGGTGGTGATCTCCTGTGGGATGGGGGTCCCACTTAAAGGCAGGGGAGCCCCATCTGAGTCAAGGCACCAATGAAAGCAGATCGATCACACTGGAAACAGAGGTTCAACCAAGAGATCGATTGGAAACAAGGAGATGGCTGCCCGCCCGCTCAAATGGGGACAGCAGCCACGCAACCATAGGTTCGTTCGAGGACTGGCACAAGCTGATCAGGCCTGGGAATTCAAAGGGGCAACGCTCCCTTCGTGGGATCCTGCTATTGGCTGGAGGGAGGCGGGCAGGTTGATGTACTGCATTGTCAATGGCCTGGTTGTCGCTAGGCGGGAATGGGTGGTGAAGTGGAAAGGGGCAAGGCTTCTGCCAAGAAATGGAACTTAGATTAGTCAGAGGAAATGGAAACTCCCTTACACCAGACAGGACCCATTCCACCTTCCTTAAAAGTGTGCCTTCTTCACTCGGATTCCCTCCTCCCTTCCCTGCCCCCACTTCCATACTGCAGGCTGGCCGGTGTGGCCGGCGTCCTCAGCGCAGGGGTGGGTGACTGCAGAGAGTTAGGCTGAACGCAGGGCGGGCCCAAGCGGTGCTGACACGTGGGGAGGGAGCAGGCGCGGCGGAGGAGGGGTTGGGTGTGTGGGTGGGTGTGTCTGTGAGTGGGAGAAACCAACTGTGGCCGCCAGGAGTGCGTATCTTTTCATAGTGCTGGGGGAAGCCGCTCAGGACGAAAGTGGCCACCACTCCCAGGAGCCCCTCACACACAGATAGCCATCACACACCTGAGAAGGCTCTGGCTGCGGCCAGGCCCTGCCCCGGAGTCCCGCACTCTGGCGTCTCCTCGCGCCTCACCCCGGCTAGGCACAATGGTAGGGTCCACATACGTCATCCATTGTTTACAAATCAACCCGAGCCGGCAGGATTCCGGCTCCCCCGGCTGCTTGCGCGCGGCGCTACAACCCCGCCGACCCGGCTTCCGCATCCCCCCGTCCCCGGCCTCAGCTTCAGCCTCCGCCCGGCGCCCCGCGCCTGCCGGTGCCGCGGCCCGCCGAACCCGCGGGCAGCCGAGCCACCGCGACGCCCGCAGAGCTTCGGGTGCCCGGGAGGGGGCCATGCCGTGCCGGAGGGAGGAGGAAGAGGAAGCCGGCGAGGAAGCGGAGGGGGAGGAGGAGGACGACGACAGCTTCCTCCTGCTGGAGCAGTCGGTGACGCTGGGCGGCTCGGGCGAGGTAGACCGACTGGTGGCCCAGATCGGCCAGACGCTGCAGCTGGACGCGACTCAAGACAGTCCGGCCTCCCCGTGCGTGTCCTCAGGGCCGCCGCTGCAGCCCCCGGCGGCGCTGCCGGCGGACAAGGCCCGGTCCCCGGCCGTTCCTCTGCTGCTGCGGCCCGCGTCGGCCGAAGCTGGGGGGCCCGCGCCCCCGGGAGCCCTACGCTGTGCCCTCGGGGACCGCGGTCGCGTTCGGGGTCGCGCTGCGCCCTATTGCGTGGCGGAGCTCGCCTCAGGCCCCAGCGCACTGCCCGGGCCGTGCAGGCGAGGATGGCTCCGTGGCGCCGGCGCCTCCCGGCGCATTCAACAGCGACGGTGGACCCAGGCCGGAGCACGCGCTGGCGATGACGACCCCCACCGCCTCCTGCAACAACTCGTGCTGTCGGGAAACCTCATTAAGGAAGCAGTGAGGAGGCTCCAGCGAGCCGTCGCCGCGGTTGCGGCCACCAGCCCCACCGGTGCCTCTGGGCCCGGTGGCGGACGCAGCGGACCGGACCCCGTCGCCCTGCAGACCTCGAGCGCCTTGCTCTGACCCTGGCCCCCTGGAGAAGGAAGAGGACGCCGCTGCCTACTACTCTGCGTCCTGCTCCCATCAACCCTGATCTGAAGCCTCGGCCTCTACTCCTGGGAGCGACAGCTTAGGCTGCACGCAGGCGCTTGGAAAGATCTTAAACCCAGAAGTGGAACCGGCCCGGGCAGTGCTGTCCGAGAACTTAAAGTATGGTGAAATGCACGGACCAAGGCACGTCCGTGTCGCGTGAGAATTTCCCCGGTCACCCCGGGCCAAGGACCTGGGATAAACTGGGGGACCTATGGCAGCTACTTGCATCCACTTGTACCTGACCTAGCCCTTGTGGGCATCGTGTGCTTGGATTGTTTTAAAGATAGGGCTGGAAAGGGGCGGGAATCGCGAGAGCTTTCTAACAATACTTGAAAACTAGTGCTATGGATACATTTTCTCGTTATTTTCCGGTGGAGGAGCTTACTGAAAATGGTGCTATAATTGCTGTGCAGAGAAATTCTGGGTTGAAGAATGTAAAATCTTGGCATTGGGTGGGTTGGCATCGCCTCCTTTCTTCCACTTAATCCGTGGCTGGAGGAGGTGGGAGACTCCACTTACAGAATGGGAGGGAGGGGCATAATTTCGAAGTTGGGAGAGTTAAATTTGATTGTGGACTTTTAAATGACTTGACCTTGCCACCCGTGGTTGAAGGTCACGTTTATGCTCTAAGTGAGAGGCAGTGGGGTTCCTGCAAGAGCTAACTCACCCTTGGTGTCTTTTTCTCTCCAAGAAGAGCTCTGTCTTGTGCTTTGCCACCGCTTGGAGTCTCCTGAGGACACACAGGCAGGGAGGGACGTGTGAGAAGAGTTAGTTGCTTTTTCTGTGCTTTCCTCTTTCCAGAACTCCTCCTCTTGCAGGGCTACTCTTGGCCATGTCATTAGCTTTCTCAGAAACGGTCATAAACAATCTCCTGTCCTCCCAGCCGACCTTTCTTACTCTGCCCTTTCTGTGGGGTTGGATGAAGGCCCTGGACGCCTTTCTGCTCTGTTCTGGCCCTCTGGAGTGGTGGGCCTGAGCCTCTGCGGTTCCTCATGCACAGTTATTTTCCTCCTGCCTGCCAGCTCTTCTTTGTGAGTGACTGAAACTTTTAAAAATGTGACTCTCCTCTAGGAGAAACTGCTGGCTTTACCCTTGTGAAACTTGATGGCGCTTTAGTAAGGTGCCACCCCCAAACTTTAAGGTAGCTAAACCAGTTTTTTAAAGATTCAATGGCTTGTTCATCCTCCAGATGTAGCTATTGACTGTACACTTCGCAACGGAGTGTCTGAACTTGTGGTGGTCCTGATTTATAGGATTTCTTAATTAAAATGTCTGCTGAATAAATTTGATTTTTGTTTTGGAGCATGGTTTGGCTTTTTGTTGGAAGATGGGGAAGGGAAATAAAAGCCTATAGGGCATACCCTTATTAATGAAGAGTAATTAGAGGGACCTAAGTAAATGGCTGGGGCTCACCATTGTATCCCTGTAGAGTTGCAGCCCTTGAGTGCTCCTGGGTTAATGTTCTGCACAATCAGAAAATTGAGTCCAGGTTTTTAGGAGCTGCCAGGTGGGCTCTTACTCCTTTTGTGGAAAACATATTCCAGAAACATTTTCTGGACCGGAGGGCAAAGAAACACTGGGTCTAGAGGGAGATGGGTTTTCATTTTTTGTTGTTGTTGTTGCTAGGGATTGAATCCAGGGGTGCTTTACCACTGAGATACATTCCCAGCCCTTTTTATTTTCACTAGATTCTCACTAAATTGTTTAGGGCTTCCCTAAATTGCTGGCTTTGAGCTTAGAATCTTCCCACCTCAGCCTCCTGAGTCACTGGGATTACAGACATGTACCATATGTGCCACACCACTGTGCCCAGCAGGAGATAGGTTTTCCTCTGAATTTTTTTTGGGTGAAGAATAGCAAAGCCTGCCTATTTTCTCCTTTTAAGACTAACTCCTTGGAGCTATAGCCTAGGGGAAGAAAAACGGTTTTAGCTGGACACAGTTGCTCACCTGAAATCCCAAAGACTTGGGAAGCTGAAGCTGGAGAATAGCAAGTTTGAGGCCAGCCTTAGCAAGTTAGCAAGACTCTGTCTTAGAAAATAAAGAAGGCTGGGGATGTAACTCAGTGGGAAAGCACCCCCTGGGTTCAGTCCCCAGTGCCAAAAAAAAAAAAAAAAGTTGGGGGGGCTGTATAGTGATTTATTTAGTAGTTTTAAAGATGGCTTGGTTTGAGCTGGCAAGGATTGTATTTGACCTCATGAGGTGGTCCCCTCCTCCGCCCCTCAGCCCGACTTCCCTGGGGCAAATAGCCTTTGCTGAGTCCCTTCCTACTTCCTGTCTACCTTTCCAAGGAAAGCTTGGGGGCAGCCCCCGCTCTGCCTGTCAATCTCCTGCAGGACCTTTCCTGCCCTGCACCTCTTCCACACTGTGCCCTGCACACAGCTGGTTAGTGCTTAGTGACTGGGGCGTGACTCAGTCCTGCTGCTTACCAGCTGTGTCTGATGAGCAAGTCACTGCCCTGAGCTTCCCCCTTTTCTCATTTATAATGCTTAGTAAGGTAGTTGGGAGGGTTAAATGAGGACCTGAGGTGTCTGGGAGACTTAAGTGTTCGAAACATAACTGCTAATTCTTTTTTTTTAATCTCTTTTTTAAATATTTATTTTTTAGTTTTAGGTGGACACAATATTTTACATTTATGAGGATCAAACCCAGTGCCTCATGCATGCTAGGTGAGCGCTCTACCACTGAGCCACAACCCCAGCCCCCATAACTGTTGATTCTTGGCACTACCACATGACTTTATATGCCTTGAGGTAAGCCCCATATTTCCATTTTATAGAAGACACTGAGGCTTAGGAAATTAAGGGATTTGCTTGAAGTTACCACCTCTTAAGTGATGGAGCTGGAATTTGAACTTGGATAATCTGACTATAGCTTCTCCTGCTTTCCTCAGTTAGGTCTTTGGGTTTTATTGTACCACTTACAGGAAACTCTTTTTTTTGTTCTTCCCAGGGGTTTTACCCCTGAGATACATCCCCAGTCCTTTTTTTTTTTTTTTTTGGTGTGTGTGTGTGTGTATGGTGCTGGGGATTGAACCCAGGCCCTTGTGCATGCTAAGCAAGCACTCTACCAACTGAGCTATATCTAGAGCCCCTAAAAGACTTTTGGACACCACTCTCACCCGTGTTGGATTTCTTGGAGTTCTTTGGAACATCCCACAAACTTTGACCCACCAATACTTCAACACAATAGCAAACTTTTCTTGTGCATCAGCCACATATCTGCACAGTATAGGAATCTGGAATGAGGCAGGGTTGAAACATCCTGATAGAACTCACAGCAGATTTAGACACACAGACCTTCATATGAGGAAATAGGCATTGCATAAGAGCGGCCCAGATAACAAATGCCATATGGCTGTTTCCTTCAGAACTGAATCACAAGTCCTCTGTAAGATGAGGATTGGGCCAAGAGAGATCTCATTCAGGGCAGATACCCTGGAGGTTTGCAACCTGACTGGAACAGCACTCAGGAATATAATAGGAATGAGGACTGCAACTAAGGAGGAAAGATCTATGGAATCTGAGCATCTAAGAGGAGAAGGGAACTGAGTAGGGAGGAGAAAACACTCTGGTGCATACCTTTATATGACTCTAGGACTTGGTGGTAGGGCAGGAGTTGAACTCAGGCTCAGATTGAACCTCACTGACTCTCTTACCTCCTGTCTGAGCCTACTCATGTTTCTTTGCGGGGGTGGGGGGGCAAGGTTGAAACATTTATTTATTTATTTATTTTTAGTTGTAGATGGACACAATATCTTTTATTTTATTCATTTTTTTTTTAATGAGGTGCTGAGGATAGCACCCAGTGCCTCACACATTCAAGGCAAGCGCTCAGCCACTGAGCTACAACCCCAGCCCAAGGATGAAACATTTTAATCTGATGGTAGCACAGGACACTGTACAGGGAGCCCTCAAAGCTCAAAGATTTGCCCTCCAGATTTTAAGAAAGTTCTGGAAATAACTAGATTTGCTAGTCTGTCCTCCACCAGTGGCAGGTGGCAAAGTGAATGGGGAAAACATTGTGATCTGCCCTCATGTCATTTATAGATCCAGTCCTAAGCACAGTTCTTCTAATTCACCAGTTCTTCAGGTTGAAAACAAGCCAGTCTTCTCTGTACTCTGCAGAATCACTGCCATGAATAATGTTCCTGTCAACTTGGATGTAAAAGCTGTCTTGGATGGTTCCAGGCTTGGAGTCTGTAGGGATTATGTCCCTGAACATCACTTAGCCAGTCTTCTCAACATCTAACCTTTCCCAGATCATGGCAAACACTGGTCCTGAGCATGTATTTCACCAGGCCAAAGAAGAATGGATGGTACTTCAGGTCAATGTAGTGTTCTTTAAGAAGGCCTTCAGAAGCCTACATGGATTTCAGACTAAGGAGGTGGAATCCCTTCTCAAAATGCTTGATGACCTCTCACAAGATCCTGCTGGACCCTGATGGCCTTGATGGTAATGAAAATGTGCTCATCGTTGGCCTTGGTCCTGTCCAGCTGTTTGGGCTTCAATCCACATTCCTTTTCTCACACCCCCTAGTCCTTGCTACTGATCCAGCCATTTGCAAAGACTATAGAGTGACTAGCCCCAGTCCTAGGCCTGAGGAAGTGTGTCTGTCTAGGAGGGAAAGGCACTTCCCAGGTGTTGCTTCAAGTGATAGCCCATTCCTAGTACTTATGACTTTGGCTTAGATATCCCTAGCTGGACATAGCTGAGAGGACTCCATCTTCTGACAGGGTCTGTTGCCTAAGTTCCTCTAATAACATTGCAAGTGTTAAGCCCAGAAGGATTGAAGCAATAGGGAAGTGGCAAGAAGCTGGGTATGTGTGTGTAGGTAGGGAGGGCTGGTTCCGAGGTTCATGTGGGAAGTTACAAGGGCAGCAACCTGGTGTCTCATAAATAGTAGTTGGAGGGAGATCAGGGTGACAAAGATTTGGCAGTTAAAACTAAAAAGTGGATAGAGGCTGGGAGATGTTGACAGGTGGGCAGTGCTAGCTAATGTGCTTAGCACTTACCCTGTACCAGGCTCTGTCCTGAGCACTTTACCACTTTACCAGCTCATCAAGTCTCTATATGAGGAAGAGAAGAATACCCAGAAGGAGCAGACAGAAAGTAAGAGTAGAACCAACGGAAGCTGAAGGCTGAACTGTGGGGGTGGGGAGGTATGTCTACAGGTGTGCATGTGTGTCTACACACAGGTCCATCTATGTCATCACCGTGTATATTCCCTGTGGTCAGGCTACAGGGGTCCAGGGCATGGTCATCAGATCCTGCTCAGTGACTTACTTTCATTGTCTGTTTTTGAACACTGGAGTTAATTCAGCTTCCTTTTTTAAAAAACCAACCCATTAAGTAGTGTATTTTGAACATCTGCATTAGTTCCTCCTGTCTTCAACCCAGCTGAAGAGAAGTACTATTTGGCGTGCATCTGGAGAAAGGGCCTTTTTTTTTTTTTTTTTGGTATCCAGGATTGAACCCCAGACACTTTACCACTGAGCATCCTCAGCCCGTGTTTATATTTTATTTAGAAACAGGGTATCGCTGAGTTTCTTAGGGCCTCCCTAAGTTCCTGAGGCTGATTTTAAAATTGCCATCCCCCTGCCTCGGCCTCCTGAGCCATTGAGATTACAGGTGTATGCTCCATGCCCAGCTGAAGAAACTGTCTCATGACTCCAGTGGGGAAGATTTCACCAATATTGAGCTGTGGAATCTAATTTAGATAGGTGAGACACAAGCAGGCCAAAGGCAGGGCAAAGGTAACAAGATGATAACCAACTTGTGGTTTATTTTAACCCACTCAAATCAATAAGTCAAATAAACTGCCTGAACAGCCTACCAGTGGGGGGTTGTGAATTTTACCTCCTATGAGTCAGTTAACAATTGACAAGAGGAAGCAGTTAAACTCCGTGGTATCAGTTTTAGTTTTCATTCTATTGCTGTGTAGCCACAGAGGATTCATTCACACAAAACTCACGGAAACATGCAGCTGTCCCAGGCATGAAAGGTTGCACAAAGTTGCTTCAACAGCCAATCTGTCAGGTCTGGGCCTTGCTGGGGTAGGAGAGTTTGTGACATCGAGTACTGTCCTGTGGGACATCTATACCTTCAGCCCCCCATGAGCCCTGCTCTTTAAACATTCTCAGAGTGAGGACCCCTCCTCCAGATGGTTCTTTGGAGCATCTTTAATTTCTCCCTGTCTTCCGCTGCACTGGGTCAAACGCTGTGTCTCCTGTTAAGCAAATCCCTCCTTTGGCCCTGTTCCCCTTCTCTGTTTATCTATTTATTTTGCCGTGCTGGAGATCAAACCTAGGGCTTCTCTTAAAGTAGGCAAGCGCTCTATCACTGAGCTACCTCCCCACCTTCTGTTTCCCTTTTGGGCATCTTCTTCAGACTTCTAGGCACCTCAGCTCATCGTCTGTCCTGAGCACCCTACTCCCTTAGCCTCTAGCACTCTGTTGCAATTGCTCCATTTGTTTGCTCTGCAAATATTTATCAAATGCCAATATCCAGGCGTAGTTACTAAATGCAGCTATGTTTCAGGCAGTGGCCAAAGTATTTGTACTAGCATTACCTCAATGAATCCTCACAACAACTCAAGGAGGCAGGGACTTTTATTATTCCCAGCCTTATTAGGAGGACCTTGATGTTAGAAAGGTGAGGAGATCTGCCCAAGGTCACAGGAAGGAGCTTTAAAGAAAGGAGGCAGGAAGTCTGGTTCCAAAGCCCATATTTTTATGGCTACCTGGTACTGGACTGAGGCCTTTGGGTTTTCTTCTTTTTTTTTTTTTAATATAGTAGTATTCCTGCTCCCCCCACCCCCCACACTGTGGGTTTTCTTTTCAAAATATCTCTCTTGTCTTTTCCTCCCCCTTCCCGCCCAGACCTTTATCGCCTGGTGCCTGGATGTTGTAACAGCCAGTCACAAATCTGCCTGACCATAAAGGTTCCCCTCAGCCCCAGTCCATTCTCCACACCATGTGGCCTGCCAATCTCCCTAAAACATCCTCTTCATCTTGTCATTCCTCTGCCATCAAAGAACATATAATCTCTTTGAGAAGAAGGCATGCACATATGAGCCCCTGAGATAACTCTATAATGGCGGTAAATAACAAGAACAGGGAGAACAAAAGGAACTCTAAGGTCACTTTCTGTGAATAAACTGCACAATTATAGACAGGAGTGGACAGGGCAGAAAACCTGAACTTCAGCTGAGCATTGAGCATGGACATGGAATTAGAACGGGAAAGTTTTCTAATAGAAAATGGGGGTCTTACAAGCTGGTCCCAGGCTGTCTTCTCTGCACATCCTACCCCCCTTTTTTAAAAAGAATTTTTTTAGTTGTAGATGGACACAATGCCTTTTATTTATTTTTATGTGGTGTTGAGGACCGAAACCAGTGCCTCACACGTGCTAGGCAAGCACTCTACCACTGAGCTATGACCCCAGCCCACACCCTATCCTTTGAGATATTCCTACTGCTCCTACTCCACAAGTTCCAATCCTAAACCAGGTACGGCTCTAAAGTGACCTCTGCCCTGTTCCCATTGAATCTCTTCTGGACTGAGTATTTTTCCCACTAGGCTTTCTTTAATGCTTACTTTTGCAATTGGGGTGTGTGATCAAGACCCTAATTTGAGGGCTGGAGATGTGGCTCAAGCCATAGCGTGCTTGCCTGGCATGCGTGTGGCCTGGGTTCGATCCTCAGCACCACATACAAACAAAGATGTTGTGTCCACCGAAAACTAAAAAATAAATATTAAAATTCTCTCTCTCTCTCTCTCTCTCTCTCTCTCTCTCTCTCTCTCTCTCTTTAAAAAAAAAAAAAAGACCCTAATTTGACCTTCAAAAGAAAGAGATTTGTGCTTTTTCAGAAGCAGGTTAGCAGTCGTGGTTGGTAGTATACACCTACTCAGGAGGCTGAGGCAGGAGAATCCCAAGTTCAAGGCCAATCTTGGCAATTAGTGAGATACCATTTCAAAAATAAAAAGGGTTGGGGCTGGGGCTGGGGCTCACTTGCCTGGCATGTGTGAGGCACTGGGTTTAATTCTGAGCACATAAAAATAAATAAAGGTCTATCACCAACTAAAAATAAATAACAAGGGCTGAGGATGCAGCTCAATGGTAGAGCACCCTGTGTAGAATCCCCATTAGCGAAAATACAAAAAACAAACCAGGTTAGGGGTTAGGGTGTAGTTTAGTGGAAGAGTTTTTGCTTAGCATTTGGGAGACCCTGGTTTTAATCTCCAGCACTAAAAACATAAAAAGAAAAGAAAAAGACCCCAACAACAACATCAACAAGGACAACAAGAAAAACAGAGAGTCATTAAGAGGCAGGATTTGTGGGTAGTGGTGGTGTACACCTATAATTACAATGACTCAAGAGTCTGAGGCAGGAGAATCAAGTTCAAGGCCTGTCTTAGCAACTGTTGGAGACCCTCAGCAATTTAAAGCAATCCTGTTTCAAAATAAAAAATAAAAAGGGCTAGGCACATAGCTCAGTGGTAAAGTGCCCTGGAGTTCAATCCTCAGAAAAACAAAAGAGGGGGAGGTTCTTATTTTCTTCTTTATTTTTCAGTACTGGAGATTTTACTCAGAGCCTCGCATATGCTAGGCAAGTGCTCTGCCACTGAGCAATATTCCCAACAAGAGGTACAGTTTTTCCACAAGACTTAAAGACTGCAAGTAATGGCCTTAATTCAATACCTTCTAGGATTGACGTTTTATTATTTGCTCTTTGTTTCCAATACAATATATAATTAAATCTTCACACAATTCTAAGGCTCTATGCTTTGTCCCATTTTGCAGATGAGTTTCCTGATATTGAGTTTATGGACCCTTCCCTGAATCACACAGCTAGCAATAGAGGGCTGCTTGTAGAACCCAGGCTCGTCTCTTATATCTTTTGGGAAATATTGTTATGGGCAGGTCATTTGCTCTCCCTCCAGTTATGGATGAAAACAATGCATGGGAGAATTTTTCTCCTTTGCCTGCACCAGCTTGTACAGTGTTCAAATGGAGTGCACCTTCAAGTGGAAACCTCTTTGGGCTTCCATCTCTAAATGAGGCAGTAGCACCAGACTGCCAAACCCTGAGCTCTCCCAGGGCTGACGTTCTGTGATTACTGAGCATTGGTGAAAGAGGGGGGAGCTAATTGGGTGAGTTAGTAATTTGGTTGCCAAGGTAACTCTTTTCTGATTGGAAGGAAGGGATCACAGGGTTCAACGCAGACTTTGCTGGATAGGAAAGTGGTGTCTGATCTTCACTCCATGTTTCAGCTTCTGAGCTGGAAAAAGAAAGGGAAAGAGGAAAATAAAAAAGGATAAAAATTGAATCCAAATATAGTAGCATTTATTCCTAATTTAGAATGAAATCTTAGAATGGCAGACTTTGGAATCCTCTAAAATTATAAGGTGTGGCTTTTTTTCCCCCTAAATTACTTGTTGCTTGTCAATTGACCCATATCAGCTTATTTTAAAAATGTTTTTCATTCGGTTTGTAGCTTTGGTCTTTCATCTCACCTTAGCCATTTTCTGTAGCTAGCTGTCTTCATAGGATGCTGAACATTTTGTAAGAAAATGGATATGGAACACTTGGCATTTCCTAGCTCAGTCTAGGCACCTGGGGAAGAGTTTTCCAGGGTTCCAATGGAACTACCAATTTGGGCGACTGCAAGGGTGTCATTAATATTATACTGTATGTGCAGAATTGTGCAGTGAACATCGATGCTGAATCCTCTAAGATGGTGTCAAGTTATTGGAAAGAGGCCTTAACTGTGAGCCCATAGACCTGAATTCCAGACTCAATTTGATCTCTGATTTCATAAATGACTTTGGTGAGTCACTCTGCCCCTCTGCCCTGCCCAATTCCCCAGACTAATTTTGCATCTATAAAATGGTCTAATATGACTGGGGGTATATCTCAGTGGTGGAGCACCTGCTTAGATTCCTTGAGACCCTGAATCTAATCCCCAGCTTGTGTGTGTGCATGTGCGTGCGGCGCATGTATAAACATGCATGCACCTACGCACACACACAAGCCTAATAGCTTTGAAAGATTATTTGTAAAAGTCCTGATTTTTATTCCAAAAAGGATTTTGGGGTGAATAGTAAAACTTGGCAGGAAGTTTTAGAGCTGAACAGTTACAGGATTCAGGATTTCAAGTGCCTTATACAAAGTAGGTATTGGTTTTCTCCAGTTTTCCTTTTTCGAGGATAGGACTGTACTGTGTAAACCTTAAGTTTGGCTTTAGCATTCCAGAAGCCAGCATAGTTAGTGCAGTGACATGGAATCATGGACAGTTGGGGAGGGAAAGCAAGCCCTGGATTGCTTCTAACCCTTGACCTCTGAGATCCTTCTACAGCTAAGAATCTGAGCTAACTCATGACCCCATGCTAGGGGTCCTGACTACTTTCTCTGCATGCTCAGTGCCCAGAGGTAGAAGCCCACTGTATTACTGGCAGCTCCTTTCTCAGTTTCTTTTAGAGCTTCCATAATCACTCTTCCCTTGTTGGGTAACATGAGACTGAGCACACCACAGCCCTTTCTGGGCATATAGTGGAAAATAGCTGTCTAGGTGTATTCTGGAGGTAGGTGTTCCTCAGAGACCATCAGCCCCACGTATTTGAGAATGGGACAAATGAAAACAAGTCAAAAAGGGAGATAGAAGCCAACCATGATAGTACTTGCCTGTAATCCCAGCTTGGTAGGCTGAGGGAGGAGGATCACAAGTTCAAGACCAGCCTCAGCAACTTAGCAAGACCCTAAGTCACATAGTGAGATCCTGTCTCAAAAAAAAAAAAAAAAAAAAAAAAAAAAAAAAAAAAAAAAAAGGGCAGGTGTGTGTGTGTGTCATAGACAATAAGAACACAACTCAGAGTACTCTCTCTCTAGAAAACAGTTTTGGCATCTTGGCTTATACTGTTTTATGAATAACTGAGGATCCAGTTAGTTGGCCACAGAGGCTGAGCAACTTGCCCAAGATTCCCTCTCTGCTTAATAAGTGGACTTGTAAAACCAGGTACCCTGTCACTCAACCTAGCTCCTTCCTTGTATTAAAGCAATGGAAGGAGAGCAGTAGAAAGGGTTGCTGTGTCACTGAAGGGCCAGAGCAAAGAGGGAGGAGCCCTTTAATAAGCTCTCAGCCACTTTTCCCACCACCAGTCTTGCATCTTGAGCAGCCTCCTCACCAACAGTCCACTTAAATGACCACAGTAGAAGGAAAAAAGAAGTGATAAGCTGCTCCAGCTGCAGTGACTGGTGGATCTAAAATCCTTTGCCAACAGTCAGAGGCAGCTTCATAACACATTTGCCATCCCTAACTATTAATCCAAAAGCTGTGAGGTTTTGGTGAATGGGATTGGTCCAAAACCTGACCTCACTTTCATTTAATTTCATGCCAGCATTGATACACACCCAGCTGAGCAGACCTCAGTCTAACTAGTGAGTTCTCAGACACAAAGGCGCTCTAATTACCATCCGCACGCCAAGCTGACAGGGATTTCAAGTGTTTTCATGTTTATGGAGATCTGAGAAGTGTGTTCTGTACAGCTTCCCCCACTGGTGGCAAGTACAAAATTAAACCAAACAAAAAAACCAACACATTTATTCAAAACAGGTCTTTCAGTTAAGTTAAAATCCTATAATCAGGATAGCCACGATTCCAGACACTCCGGTGCGAAGTGTAGATATGTCAACAACCACATCTGGATGCTGAACAAGCCAATGACTCTTTATAAAACTAAAACAACAAAACGGTCTCAGCGCCCTCAGAGGGAGTGAACAGTATGTTCCATGCACTTCACCATGATCACAATGGCAAAGCCTGCAGCTTCTCTATTTGGAGGGTCACATTTTCTACTCGGTTTCTTTCACTTACAAAGGCGAGCACGGCTGGGGGAGGGGCAGGGGGAGGAAATCAACTCTGTCTACCCAGGGAATTGCAGCTGTTATTGCAAATGGCCCTGGAGAGCCCATTATAAGATGCTGAGGCTGTGTCCCTTGAGTGCCTGTCACGTGGTGCATTGCTAGGCCCTCGACCTGGCCCCCAGAATAGCCTGCGCCACCTGCTTGAATAGGGGAACAGAGCCGAGGGGGTGAGGAGGGACCCTGGACCACATCTCAGGACATTTTCCGTGAAAGCACGGAGCCCGAGCAGGGGCGGTGGCCACCCGCAGGAAGCACAGGCTCCCAGCACCTCTCTACTTCCCCACTCATGGTGGCGGTGGCGCGCGTGTCCTCAGGAGACTCAAGCACTTGCAAAACACTGCGCTCTTCTCCGAGCACAGGCAGACCCGGTTACCCACCCTGCAGGAGTCCCGCAACACAGCGCGCGGCCAGGAAAGCAGTGACCTTGAACTCTAGGAAGGACAGGCCGGCACCGAAAACACACATTAGAGAGGACCGGGTTCATTCCACGCCTCGCCTTACCCTTCCACCACCCAACACGCCCACCGCTGCCTACCATACCCGTCTGTGGCTACAGTCCTCACCCAGCACCCTGAAAACTGCAGTCAGTTGCAAAGAGAGAGCAGAGGAAAAAAAAAAGGTTACTCCTATTCAACCCCAAGAGAGTGTTTTCGTAGTACCACATTTTCTATATTAAAACAAATACCCCCCAAAGTCACGAGATGATATTTTAAGTGTCGTAAAATTTCGAATCCGGTTGATTGGGGTAGATTCCTGAAATTATCGTCTACTCTTGTCCCCTTCTCTCGAAGTGGATCAGGAACCAGCCCTGAAAAGATAAAGCAAGTAACTGGGACCATGCTCCCGTCGTTGTGAAGCTTGGCGATCCTGAGAAGTGTGGCCCGTGGCCACGTGGTCATCCGGCTGGCCCCAGAGACTGCGCGGAACCGCACACTGCGCAGTCGGGTCATGGGTCACGCCAAACAAGGAGTCCTACTGAGTGTGAGCTTGGGGTGCGCTCTGTAATATCTGCCTTAAATAGGGCTAATGAAATCCTGGATTGGGGCCCTCGACCTCAGTTCCCCACGAAGACATTGGCGATTTTTTGGTTCCCAGTCTTCGTTAACTTATTTTTTTCTACTTCTGAAAGCGATAGTTCTCCACTAGTCTGAACAGGGTCCTCCACTAGTCTGAGAAGGGTCGCAGCCCTCGAGGGAATCCCTTGTCCCATAGTCAGAGGCTGGCGCTGTGGCCACCTTGGCTGTTAGCTGCCAGGGACAAGAACGCCGTCTGTGGCTCTGAGTTGCGCCCTCCTCCCGGACGCACCAGGATCACTGCAGGCCGCTCTAGGGCTTCGGGGCGAAGGGGGCTCGTGCACTGGAGCCGACAGAGGACCCAGGAGCCGGTGTTGGGGAAGCTTTGCATGTAACTGCAGACGTCGCGAATGAAGCCTCCTGACTGCCTCCTTGATGAGGTTTCCCGAGAGCACGAGCTGCTGCAGGAGTCGGTGCGGATCGTCGTCGCCAGTGCAGGTGTCTGGTTGGGACCCGCGTCGCTGCTGCAGTCGGCGGGACGCGGCAGCACTCCGTAGCCATCCTCGCCGGCACGGGCCGGTCAGAGGCTGCGGGATGCCCTGTTTGCCAGCTCCGGGAGGCCCATCAAGGCCGGGCTGAGAGGACAGTGGGGACAGCGCGCTTGGGCCTGAGGAAAGCTCCGCCACGCAATAGGGCGCAGCGCGACCTCGCACGCGACCGCGGTCCCCGAGGGCGCAGCGTAGGGCTCCTGGGGGCGCTAGCCCCCCAGCCTCGGCGGACACGGGCCGCAACAGCAGCGGAACGGCCGGGGACCGGGCCTTGTCTGCCGGCAGCGCCACCGGGGGCTGCAGCGGCGGCCCCGGGGGCACGCACCGGGAAGCCGGACTGTCGTGCGCCGCGTCCAGCTGCAGCGTTTGGCCGATCTGGGCCACCAGTCGGTCCACCTCGCCCGAGCCTTCCAGCGTCACCGACTGCTTCAGCAGGAGGAAGCTGTCGTCGTCGTCCTCCTCCTCCCCCTCCGCTTCCTCGCCGGCTTCCTCTTCCTCCTCCCTCCGGCACGGCATGGTCCCCTCCCGGGCACCCAAAGCTCTGCGGGCGTAGCTGGGGGCTCCTCTACCGGCGCGTTTGGCGGGCCGCGGCACAGGTGGGCCCGGGCCGAGGTTGAAGTCGGGGCCGGGGCTGGGGCCGGGGTCGGGGTGACGCGAAAGCCGGGACCAGCCAGGCGGTCGCGCCGTGCGCCTGCAGCCTGGGAGCCGGAATCCTGCCGGCTCGGGTTGATTTGTAAACAATGGATGACGTCCGCGGGCCCTACCACAGCGCCGAGCCGGGGGGCGGTGCGGTGCCCTTCGAGGGTAGGGTTCCTTTAGGGCTGGGGTCTAGAGTGAAGCCTGACTGCCTCTGCGCGCTACACCTCTGCCTCTGTTTGTGCGCGTGCAATGGAGTGCTGATCGTGGCTCCCTCAGCTGGACGTGATTGGCATTCCAGAAGATAGACACCCTGGCGGACGCCGTTGGTTTCTTCCACACACAAGCACACACACTTCCACACACTTCCATACACTCCTCCTCTCCGTACGTCAATTCGTCTGGTTTTAGCATTTGCGCTTTTGAGGTCAGATTGCCGGCGTCAAGGCGAGGGTGGCAAGAGAGGGAGTCAGACTAGGAATCGGTGTGCCAATTATGGAAACGAGGCTGACAGACACGAAAGGAGGAAGGGGACCGTGTCCTGCGATGGAGGTGGTGGAGTTGGAAATGGCAAAGAAAGGCCACAGATGAATGTTTCTTGACTGGGAGCTTGGGAGTGTGGGGGCCTGGACTGGGGTTGGCATTGCTGGAGAGGAGGAGATTGCCCGTCTTTGGAGGAGCTGTGAGCTGGAAAGTTTTTAGAAGAACGCATTAATCCAATGGGGAATATCTTTCCTGAGGGGTTAGCAAGAGAGGAAAATGATGTGTTTGGATGAAAATGAAGCCACAGGCCATCTTAACCCTTCAAGATACCGTGGTTGACTTAATGGTTAACCGAGACTTCATTTCTTTTTCCTTTTCTTTTTCTTTTGTTCTGGTGATTGAATCCAGAGGTGTTTTACAAGTTAATTACATTCTCAGTCCTTTTTATTTTTTATTTTTGAGACAGAGTGTAAGTAGGTTGCTTAGGGTCTCGCCAAGCTGCTGAGGCTGGCCTGGAACTTGCAATCCTCCTGCCTCAACCTCCCGAATCTCTGGGTTTATAAACGTGCACCACAGTGTCTAAGATTTCCTTTTTTTTTTTAATGATAATTTTTAATTTATTGATTTATTGATTTTCGGTTCTAGAACAGAATCTAGGGCCTCAAGTATGGTAGGAAAGTGCTAAGTGTTTTACCAGTGAGCTATACCCCTAGCCCAAGAGTTCATGCTTCAAAAGGAAAAAGGACAGAAAATAATCCTTTAATGACATGTTGTGTTGAAATCTTTAGGCCTTTATTAAAAATCCCAAATTCCCCAGGCATACCTTTAAAACACCATGCTTTTAAGTATACTTGGTGGACCAGTGTAAGTAGGGGCCTAGCCAGTGAGTGCCATATTACTGGACTCGAAACTACTCAGGGTACTGAACATTTAATAGCCAGAAGGCAATATAGAAAGATCCTGTATCTAAATAAATAAATAAATAAATAAAAGTAAGCCAAGGGAGAGAAATATATCAGGGTGATGAAAATATTCTTTTTTTTTTTTTTTAATTTGCCTGGTGCTGGGGATCAAACCCAGGGCCTCATGCATGCAAGGCAGTTGCTGTACTAGTGAACTATAGCCTTACCCAGAAATATTATAAATTACCCATTTACCAAAAAAATTGAGTGAATAATTAAAATTAAAGAATTGTATATATATATATAAATTGTACATCAATAAAGTTGTTTTAGCTGGTGTGGTAGTGTGGTCCCAGTAACCTGGGAGACTGAGGGAGGAGGATTGCAAGTTTGAGACCAGCCTGGACAATTTAGCAAAATCCTATCTCAAAAAGATAAAAAGGGCTTGGGATTGCTGGGTATGGTGGCCCACAGCTGTAATCCCAGTGGCTCAGGAGGCTGAGGCTGGAAGATTTCAAGTTCAAACCTAGTCTTAGCAATTTAGCAAAGTACTTAGCAACTCAGGGAGACCCTATCTCCAAATAAAATATAAAAAAGGGATGGGGATATGGCTCAGTGGTTAAGCACCTCTAGGTTCAATTTCCAGTACCAAAAAAAAAAAAAAAAAAAAAAAAGGTTTGGGATGTAATTACATCCCAAATGTAATTCATTCAATCTCCAGTACTAAAGAAAGAAAAAAAATTAGCCCTAAGGCAGTCATACAGAGAAGCCAACTAGGAAAGTGTGGGCTATGTGCAAGTTGTAAGGAGCTCTTTAAAATTTAAAGGGGCTCCTTTAAAAAAGAGAGGAGAGTAACATGGCATAGAAAAGGAAGTGTAATAGGGGATACAGGTAAGTCGAAAACAAACATCTTGGTAGACAGTTCAAGGATGAGAAGTACAGGAGCAAACTTTAGGAAGGGGTGAGATGGAGGAAAGGGGTGGGGCTGGTTCAAAAAGAGCTGGTTTATTTTTGTCAAGAGGGAGGGAACAGGGCTGGGGTTGAGGCTCAGTGGTAGAGCACTCACCTAGCACATGCAAGGCCCTGGGTTCGATCCTCAGCACCACATAAAAATAAATAAGTGAAAGAAAGGTATTGTGTTTAACTACAACTAAAAAATAAATGTTAAAAAAAAGTGTGGAGGGAAGAATGTGAAAACAGAGGAAAAGGGGTTTTGAAGAAAGTCATTGAATTTCTCTTTTTTTGTGGTGCTGGGGATTGAACCCAGGGCCTTGTGCATGGGAGGCAAACACTCTACCAACTGAGCTATATCCCCAGCCCAAAAGTCATTGAATTTCTAAATCTAGGATATCTGGACTTTTTTGGGTTTTCATAAAAACCATCATCTTGTTTTAGTGGATTCCTTAAGATTTTCTGTATAAGAGATCACATGGCATTCACAGAAATAGTTTTGCTTCCTTTCTAGTCTGGATGCCTTTTATTTTTCTTAACTAATTGTCCTGGCTATAACCTCTAATAAAATTCTAATAGAAGTGGTAAGAGCAGACATCCTCATCTTGTTCCTGATCTTAGGGGACAGCATTGTCTTTCATATTAGGTATGGCATTAGCTGAGGATTTTCCATAGATAGATGACCTTGAATCAGGTTGAGGACATTTACTTCCATTCCCAGTTTGCTTTTCATTTTCTCTTTTTGTCATGAAAAATTCATCGTTTCATCTTATTTATAAATTTGTTTATTTTTCCCCATCCTGACATGTTGTTCAAGAGTATGGTCAAGCAGCTGTTTACTGATTATGATATTCAGAACCTTCAGAACTTAATTATGTAAACTTTTGAAACAGGATGGGGAGGTGAAAAAAAAATAAAATTTTAAGATGAAAATAATTATATCATTTGTGTTTTTATTCTCTGACTCAAAATTTGTCTCTTACATCATTATAGGCATGAAAAATGAAAACTAGCATAAACATTTGGAAAAATATACAACTAAACATGAACCTACCCTGAACCATGATTCTACTCCTAAATATTTATCCATATTTGTACATGGGGTCTACTTCAAGGCTTGTAGGCACGTGATCACAGCAACTTTATTGATAAAAGCCAAAAAACTGGAAACAAGTATTCACCAATAGATAAGCAACCTAAGGAACATTCATACCTTGATGATGACAGAATACAATTTAGCAATAAAGAGTCCTGAATATTGCTATACTTAGAAATGTGGATGAAGCTCAAACCAGAATGCTGAGCAAAAGAAGCCAGAGGATAAAAGAGCACATACCATATGATTCTGCTTATATGAAGTTCTAGAACAGGCAAAGTGATTTATAATGGGAAGAAAAGCAGAAGACTGATTACATTTGGAGAGGGTAAGGTGGGCCAGATGGAAGAGGCATGAGGGAAATTAGGGGAGCTGATGGTGATATTCTATATCCAACTCTCTTGATTTGGATATAACACAGAGCCCTGTGGTAAAACTCATCACATGGTACATTTCAATACATTACAAATTTTACATGCAAAGTAAAAACTGCAAACGAATATTGAATTCTAGTTAATAGATATGCTGATGAGCTTAGAAATGAGATGATGCTTGCAATTTAGTCTGAAGTACATGAAAATGTGAAATAGATTAATACATGGATAGAAGGATGGTTAACAGGTAGATTGGTGATAAAGCATGTATAGCAGATTATTAATATTGCAAAATGATCCATCAGTTCCACTCCTAGGGATATCCCTAAAAGAACTGAAATCACACATTTACACAAAAATGTGTACACAAACATTGATAGCAGCGTCATTCATAATGGCCAAAAAGTGGTAACAACCCATATGTTTATCAGTTGATGAATGGATGAATAGAATGTCAAATAATCATAGAGTGGATTATTAGTGAGCACAAAAAGACAGAGAGTGTTAATCCATGGCCCAACATGGATGAACATGCTGAATAATAGAAGCCAGGCACAAAAGCCAACATATGATCTCATTTATATGAAATGTTCAGAATAGACAAATCCATAGAGACAGAAAGTAGATTAGTGGTTGCCAGGGGATGGGAGGAGAAGGGAATTAGGACTAACTGTTAATGGGTATGGGTTTTCTTTTTGCAGTGATGAAAATATTCTGGAATTAGTGAGGATGTTTGTACCACATAATGAATCTACTAAAAATCACTGAAGTGTGTACCTTAAAATGGTGAATTTTATGTTATGTGAGGTAAATCTCAACTTTTTACAGAATGTTAATGGTAGAATCTAGGTGCTGGTGGTGGGCAAGAGGGTGTTCACTGTCAAATTCTTTTAGTTTTGTTGAACATTAAGATTTTTGTAATCAAATGTTAGGATCAGCAAGCCTCAGAAGAGGGATTAATTGTGTGACACTCTTTAGGGGCATTGATACTAGCTGTTGGGAAGGGAAGAAGGGAGGAGGGGGGATTGTCCACCTACTTCAAGGTTGGCAGGTGCACACAGGGGACTCACGGAGGCTCACACTCCAGGGGGAAGAGGATGTTGGTATCTGCTACGGTTGACTAAATTCTGTGCTATGAAGGATTTCAATCTGTATTGGGAGGATAAGACACAAAAGTTGGCAAAGCCAGCAGCAGCCCTGAGTCTAGGAAGGAGCACAGCAGGTGCAGGGTGCTTCTTGGCAAGGACCCTTTTGCCTGTTAGTTACCTAGACCTGGAAGCTCTGGAGCCTGGCTGGCTGGGGAGCAGGGGTTAATATGGAGAATTTAAGAGATTAGGGAATTCAAACTGAGATGCTAAGAGGTGTCAATGAGGTTTTAAACACCTCTCAGTAGAGCAGCACAGGGAGCTGTGGAAGGCAGAAGTTGAAATGTCCTGAAGCTGCTCACTGGGCAGGGAAGATAAGCAGCCACTGACTAAATAGGGTGCTAGAGCAGTTGGATCTAGAACCCAGTGGTTAAAATGTTGTGACTCCGATGCTGCAGTGTGGAGTATTTTGCCATATATGAAAGGAAAACAGACTCAAGTTTGGAGAGGTGGCTGGAGCATTGCAGCCCAGAGGTGGGAGACTTGTGCAGTGTTCTGTTGAATAATGTCCCCCAGGTTCCCATTACTCGAGAATCTGCAAATGTGACTTTTTTAGGAAAGAGGGTCTTTGCAGAGGTAATAAAATGAAGTTGAGGTCATATTGGGTAAGAGTGGGCCCTAACGCTGAGTTGGCATCCTCATAATATGAGAACTATTTGGATATAGTGACACACCAGAAGAACACCATGTGGTGACAGAGGCAAAGATTGGATTTCTGTTGCCACCAACCAAGAACACCAAGGAAAAAGAAGCAAGGGATTATGTTTATTGTTGCAACTCAGACTGGCAGCTCCAGGACTGATAGTCTCTGTAATGGGTGTTAGGTCATGTGAGGCCCAGATCTACCCAGAGAACAGGAATCAACAGTGAAGAGATGGAAAGACAAGAGCTCAACAAATCCCTCAGGGTACATGGATCATAGCGGGGAAAGGGCCACATCACTACTATGTGAGGATGACCCACAAAGGCTGAAGCAGTGAGTGTTCCCATTTCTGAGACTACGTTGCTTTTGCCAAATGGGTGCTGAGGGGACTGAAAAAACAGATGCTCAAATTCAAAGTGTGATTGGTTGTAGGTGTCAAGGAGAAACAGTCTGGAATCTGCAGAGACTTCATGACCATCTGGATGGCCTATCACAGCTGTGCTATGGGCAAAGTTGTAAGCTAGGAAACACTCCTGGGTAACCTAATTCACTACATATTTTTTTAATTCTGGCTTTACTTATTTGAATAGGAAATACAACTACATGGTTCAAAATCCAAAAGGCAAATAGAGCATCATCTGTTGTGTGTTCTTGAGGTTATTTTATGCACTTTATTCATTTATTTTCTGCCTCCTCTTGTTAAATAAGTAGAAGCTGTATGGGGGCTGCTGTTTGTCTCCCAATTACCATTCTTTCCCTTAATAACCCCAAGTTGTAGCTGCACCAGAGCCACAAGACATTTATCAACATTTTTTGCAAACAGATGTGGTCATGTGATTAAGTTCTGGCTAGTGAGAAAGATACAAGTAAAAATATTGTGTGATACTTTTGGAAAGTCTCCCTATGAGGAGAGGGCAAGCCTCTCTCTTCTCTCTCTGTCTCTCTCTCTCTGGCACTGGAGATTGAACCTATGGGTGCTTTATCACTGAGTTACATCGCTAGCCCTTTTTTATTTTGAGACAGGGTCTAACTAAATTGCTTAGAGTCTGGCTAGATTGCTGAGACTAGACTTAAACTCGCCACCCCCTTGCCTCAGCTTCCCGAGCTGCTGGATTATAAGCATGCATTACTGCACCTGATGCCTTTCTCTTTTGTATTCACCATGTTGCCTGAATGTGGATATGATAGAGTTCTAGTAACCATATCAGTCCATGAAGATCAGGGATGAAAGGTCAGTGGATATAAAGGAGTCTCAAAGATACAAATACAATCCTAGACTTCCTACCTTTGAATATCTTTTATGTTGGAAAGCAATAATCTTCTATATTGTTTAGGCCAACCACAACTTTTTTAGGTGGGGGAGGGATACTAGGGATTGAACTCAGGGGCACTGTCCCTGAACCACATCCCAGCCCTATTTCAGGGTCTCACTGAGTTGCTTAGTGCCTTGCCTTTGCTGAGACTGGCTTTGAATTTGTAATCCTCCTGCCTCAGCCTCCAGATTAACAGGCATGTGCCACTGTGCCTGGCACAACCACAACCTTTTCAACGATGATACTAACATAATCAGAAAATCTGCAAAGACAGTTTGGTGAGTACTGCTAATCAGGCTTATGAGCAGGGCTCCAAGCAAAATAGATAATAACAGTAACTACCAAATATTGATGATTAGTATGTTTTTCTTGTGGTACTGGGGATTGAATGCAGTGGTGCTCTATCATTGAAGTATATCTTAAGCCCTTTTTTAAATTTTAAATTTTGAGATAGGGTCTCACTAACTTGCAAGACCATTCTGATTTTGTCATCCTCCAGCCTCAGCCTTCTGAGTTGCTGGGATTTCAAGCCACCATGCCAGGCAAATGTCAATTATCTTTAAAAGTTTAGTTGAGGGGCTGGGGATGTGGCTCAAGCGGTAGCGCGCTCACCTGGCGTGCGTGCGGCCCGGGTTCGATCCCCAGCACCACATACAAACAAAGATGTTGTGTCCGCCGATAACTAAAAAATAAATATTTAAAAAATTCTAAATAAAATAAAATAAAAATAAAAGTTTAGTTGAAAAAAAGTTTTGATTAAGATATAATTGACTGGGCTAGGACTGTAGCTCAGTGGTAGAGCGCTTGCCTAGCTTGTGTGAGGCACTGGGGTTCGATCCTCAGCACCACATAAAAATAAACAAAATACAGCTACAAAATTTTTTAAAAAAATGATATAATGGACATATCATAAAATTCACCCATCTAAAATGTACAGTTCAATAACTTTTAGATATTTGCAGAGTTGGGCAACCATTACCGTAATCATAATCTAATTTTAGAACTTTTGTATCACCCCAAAAGGAAACTTTGTGCCCACTAGCTATATATTAGGTATTTATTCTATTCCTGGAAACCTGAAGAGTGCTTTACACTCAGTACTCAGTCTTCCAGTAACCTCTGAGTTTGGTTTTATCCCCTTTTCATAAATAAGAAAAACCCTAAAGTAAACCTGCCCAAGATGACACAAACTCCTAGTGCCAGATCCAGGATTCAACTCAGCTTTGTTTTGTTTTTTAAGAGACTGGATCTCGGGGGCTGGGGATGTGGCTCAAGCAGTAGCGCGTTCGCCTGGCATGCGTGCGGCCCGGGTTCGATCCTCAGCACCACATACAAACAAAGATGTTGTGTCCGCCAAGTACTAAAAAATAAATATTAAAAATTCTCTCTCTCTCACTGTCTCTCACTCTCTCTTTAAATAAAAAAAAAAAGAGAGAGACTGGATCTCACTCAATTGAGTCAAATGTATGAAAGATGATATATCATGAGCTTTGTAATGTTTTGAACAACCAATAAAAAAATATAGACAGTAAAAATAAAAAAAAATTGTACTTTACTTTTAAAGCAGATAAAAGTTATAAAAAATGTGCTGCATTTTTTTCTAATACAGAAGAGGATATCGAGGAAGTAATTTATTCCTTTTTCTTATAGAAATAATAACCTTTTTGTGATTTTTATGTATTTTTAACCATACTTAGGATGATTGTTTTGTCTTGTTTTCTCAAATTATCTTCAGAGCATGTGAGATAAAATTTGTATCTATGCAAAAAAAAAAAAAAAAAAAGAGAGACTGGATCTCACTACGTTGCCCAGGCTGGCCCTGAACTCCTGCCTCAGGCTCCAAGTACCTGGGACTACAGGTGTGTACCACCTGGCCATACTAAACCCAGTTTTGATTGATGTCCAAGCCTGTCCTTCTTTAAGGACTACCCAGATTTCCTAGGCTTTGGAAGCTGGTCTTTTAAGCTCTGCCTTGTTCTTACTCCCCAAGGCCTGTGGATTATTTCTATTAGTGTGTCGGGCAGCATCTGTGGTCCAATTGCTGATGCCCTTCACTTTTCCTCGTCCAACCTCTGAGAGCCTGTGTCTGGGCCTCTGCCTCTTTCCCTTTAGTCCACTCTCCTGACAGATACTTCATGGTGCCTAGCTGTGCTCAAGTTACCCCTACCCCTACTCGGAATAGGTCCACACTGCCTCCTGAGCAAAGTCCTCAGCTCCTCAACACAACATCCAGACGCTCAGAGGCCCTGCCCTGCTCCACTTATGCAACTTCATTTTGTCCTCTACCCTTGCCCAAGCCCACTGCTCCTGACACAACGGACCCTTGCCAGCTTCCAGGTGTATCTTCCATGTTCCTGATCTTCATGTAGAGAATCCCCTGCACCAGACTCCACCTGCCTAAATCTTACCCACTCCAGCTACAAATGACCTCCAATGATGCTGTCTCTGCTCTTGCCAAAAGGCAGTGCTTCCTCCTCTCAGTCTCTGCATCCCACTCCATTCAGTTCCCCCAGCTGGGCTCTGACACATTCTTGCTTTCTGTAATAACTTGGGCTGGGCTGGAATGCAGGGCCCTTGATTGCAGATGCAGGGTTGTCTGAGTGGCTGGACCCGAGTGGCTTGCCCACCCTGTAGCCAATGTTGGGTCAGATCCACACAAAACACAGGCTAAGGGCAGGGAAACAGAGAGGCCCTAAAGAGATGCTGGGTACATCAAGACAAAAACATGTCCAGGGGTTGTGGCTCAGAGGTAGAACACTCGCCTAGCATGTGTGAGGCACTGGGTTCGATCCTCAGCACCACACAACAATAAAATATGTGTCCTGGCTGGGTTGGATGTGGTGGTGCATGCCTGTAACTCCAGTGACTTGGGAGGCTGAGGCAGGAGGATCACAAGTTTGAGGACTGTCTCAGCAACTTAAACCCTGTATCAAAAATAAATAAACAAACAAACAAACAAATAAGTAATAAATACATAGGTCTGGGGATACAGCTCAACAGTAAATCACCCCGGGTTTAAACCCTAATATCCCCTGCCCCCCAAAAGTAAACTGGGACACAAAGATAGAGCCCCCAGAAGGTTTCTATGTTTCCTAATCCAAACTATTGTGTGAAATTATGTTAACTAGGTGACAGGCTTTTATTTCACAACAAAAAATGGTCCTTTAAATTCAGATGTTCCAGAAGAGGTACTCTTGCACTTAATTCACACTAAAGTGTAAATGCAGGAGCAAGGCAGCTTTTATTTTTATTTTTGTAGTTGTGGATGGACAGCATGCCTTTATTTTGTTTATTTTTATGTGGTGCTGAGGATTGAACCCAGTGCCTCACATGTGCAAGGCAAGCACTCTGCCACTGAGCTACAGCCCCAGCCCTTCTCAGTACTTTCTAATTTTTTATTTTCAGATGGTCTCACTGAGTTGCTATAGATGGCCTCAAACTTGTGATCCTCCTGCCTCAGCCTCCCCAGTCACTGGGATTACAGGTATATGCCACTGTGGCTTATTTATTTGGTTTTTTTGTGGTATTGGTTTGAAGACAGAGACTTTTTTTTTTTAAATTAGAGCTTTATAATTTATACATGCTAGTTGGGTTCATCCTGACAACATCATAAATGCATAGAATTTGATTTCAATTTGTGGGCCCCCCCCTTTTCTTTTCCATTCTCCTTCCCTCCCTTGTTCTCCTTCCTCTACTCTGCTAGTCTTCCTTTTGCTCATCATTTATTTATATTTGATTGCTGAAACCAGAGACTCTTGGTCACTAAGCTATATCCCCAACCCTTTTTAAAAATATTTTTAAATTTGTTTTTGCTTTTGTGCTATGCTGGAGCAGTCCTGGAGGTCGGACCTAGGTCGGTGCACAGCTAGGCGAGTGCTCCACCCCTGAGCTACACCCCTAGCCCCGATGTCTTTTATTTTGAGACAGGGTCTCACTAACTTGCTCAGGCTGGCCTTTTCTTGCCATCCTCCTGCCTTAGTCTCACTGAATCACTGGGATTGCAGGCATGTGCCACCATGCCCAGCTGAATCCATCATTTTTAACTGTACAGAATTGGGTAACCTTCCCTTTGCTCCACAGAGTTCCTGTCCTCAATCAGTTCCTGTGGCCAGTCTTGGAGAGGATTTCACAGCGAGTCAGGAGACAGAGTTTTCTTTTCTTTTTTTCTGCACATGGAATAATGTAGATGTTAGCATCTCAAGTGTGCCTGAAAAAGACAGAAGACCAGAATGAACAGGTGCCTGTGGATATCCAATGAGACCAAGTATCATAGGTGGGATCTGGAATGTTCTCCAAAGGCTCATGTGTTGAACGCTTGGTCCACAAGGCAGCAATGTTCAGAGGTGGGGATTTGGGGAAGTGATTGGATCCTGAGGGCTCTGACCTCATCAATGAGCTAATCAATCAATGGGTTTGTGGTTGAACGGACTTTTGGGAATGTGGTGGAAGCTGTAAGAGGTGGGGACTGGTTGGAGGAAGAGGGTCAATGGGGGTGTGCCCTGGGAAGGTAGATCTTGTTTTAGACTCCTTCCTCTCCCTCTTGCTCTGCTTCCTGGTCACCATGAAGAGAGCAGTGTTGCTTTATCACACCCTTCCTGCCATGGTGTTCTGCCTCACCCCAAACCCACATCAAAGGGGCCAAGGGACCGTGGACTGAAACCACTGAAGCTGTGAGCCCGAATCAATCTTTCCTCCTCCAAATTGATTTTCACAGTGATGGCCTCAAACTTGTGATCCTCCTGCCTTAGCCTCCCCAGTCACTGGGATTATAGGCATGTGTCGCTGGGAAGGCATGTACACCTGGGAAGCAAAAGACTGGGAATGATTTACATCCTTCCAACAAATCTAGCTCCTGATTCTGTTAGGCAAAGCTAGTTTCCAGTGCTTGCAATCCTGACTGACAGAAACCTAAATGTTCAACCAAAGGGGATGATTTCAATAAAGGGGACACCCGTAATGTGGAACACTGTGCAGAAGTCAAAAGAATGTCAGATCCGTGCGTACTGACCTGGAAAGGTCTTTGACAAATGCATGAGGACAGTGGTACAGTGCATTACATTTATCTAAAACTTAAAAAACAAAATTATATAATTCTGGATGTCTCTGTGTGTTACCATAAGAATGAAATGCCATAGGAGAAGGACTTAGCCTTGCTCTTGATATATCTGCAGGTCTTGAACAATACCTGTCACATAATAGACACTAATATTTGTAGAGTGAATGTATTGTATAGAAAAAGCTCTGAAAGATACATTTCAAATAGAAAATAGTCATTTCTTAAAGGAGAGACCAGAATACAGGAGTGGTAGATGAGATAATTTTATTTCTATTATTTGAATTTTTTTTCTTAAGGAAAATATCTTACAATGTTATTTGTATTACTTGTATAGTTAAACAATATAAAAAGAGCTAAATCTTGACAGGTGATGGGAAAACTCCTAGAATGACATTTCAAAGATTGTATCATGATAAATACCAATTAAATGGCAAAGAAAGGGCAGGGGAATGGGTATTCCAGGTGGGTAAGTAATATTTTGGTTGGACTGCTGGCTATTTTGATTTTTAAAAAAATATATTTTAAAAACATCTTTGTTTTATTTATTTTTTATGTGGTGCTGAGGATCGAACCCAGTGCCTTACACATGAGAGGCAAGAGCTCTACCACTGAGCCACCACCCCAGCCCCAGCTACTTGAAGTTTTGAGATAGAGTCTGACTTTGTTGCCCTGACCGGCCTCAAAGCCTGGGCTAAGGCCATCATCCTGCTTCAACCTATTAAGTAACTGGCACTACAGGCATATACCATTGTACCTAGCTATTGTTGGCTATTTTTTTTTTTTTTTTTGGTACTGGGGATCAAACTCAGGGGCACGCAACCACTGAGTCACATCCCAGCCTATTTTGTATTTTATTTAGAGACAGGGTCTCACTGAGTTGCTTAGTGCCTTTCTTTTGCTGAGGCTGGCTTTAAACTTGTGATCCTTCTGCCTTAGCCTCTGGAGCTGTTGGGATTATAAGCATCTGGTTATTGTTGGATATTTTGATAACAGAATAACATCATATTTTTTGGGGGGGGTGGTACCAGGTATTGAACTCAGGCACCTGGCCACTGAACCACATCCCCAGCTCTATTTCGTATTTTATTTAGAGACAGGGTCTCACTGAGTTGCTTAGTTCCTGTCTTTTGTTGAGGCTGGCTTTGAATTTGTGATCCTCCCGTCTCAGCCTCCTGAGCCACTGGGATTATAGACGTGTGCCACCATGCCCAGTAGCATCACATTTTTATTTTTATTTATTTATTTTTTTGTACTAGGGATTGAACCCAGAGGTGTTTTACCACTGAGATACAGCCCCAGCAAACACACCCCCTTTTTGTCTTTTTTCTTTTGAGACAGGGTCTCACTAAGTTGTTGAGGCTGGCCTTGAAACTGGTAATCTCCTACCTCAGTCTCCTGAGTTGCTAGGATTATAAGGCATGTGCCATAGACTTTTGGTTTTAAAAAATGCTTGTAGGGCTGTGCACGGTGGCGCACGCCTGTAATCCCAGAAGTTGGGGAGGCTGAGACAGGAGGATCGAAAGTTTAAAGCCAGCCTCAGCAAAAGTGAGACTCTAAAAGTGAGACCCTGTCTCTAAATAAAATACAAAATAGGGCTGGGGCTATGGCTCAGTGGTTGAGTGCCCCTGAGTTCAACCAGTACAAAAAAAAAAAAATTGTAGGGGTAGGGATATCGTTCAGTTGGTAGAGTGCTTACCTCCCATGCACAAGACCCTGGGTTCAATCCTCAGCACCACACACACACACACAAAAAAAAAAAAAAAAAAAAAAAAAAGAAAGAAATCATCCTACTACTCATCAGACTCAATACTGACACAAAGTTTAGAAACACACTTGATGCTTTTATATTGTGATAAGGGCATCAAAATGTCCTGCTTTAATTTAAGAGGGAACAAGAACAAAAGTGGAGGTGGGAAGGATGCCTCCCAAGACTGAAGTCCTCTGCCTTGATTGAGGATGAAGTTAGAGCCTGGGTTCACAGGCTGAGCCCCTTGTCTTTCTTTCTTTCCATCTTGTTTCTTTTTTATAAAAACTTCCTTCCACATTCCTCCTTTCTTACCCTCCGCTGTCTTCCATTTTATGAGTTCATTTTGTCTCCCTGAAACTATTATAACTCCTTGAGGGCTGGGGTCACTTCTCTGTGACCTTTTGTTCAACTGGGCTGCCGGATGCCTTTACTGTCTCGGATTCTGCTGGATTGCCACCCTTATCACCAGGCTGACAATCGGTACCTGGATAGAGTAAAGATGACTCAGGGGAGTCGTGACACCTTCCGGAAACAAGGTGTGCAGGCGTGTCAGCTGAGCGCATATTTCCACGGCACTCAACAATAATATTTGCTTTGAATCAGAAGTCACAGTGCAACAGTTGGTTTTGAGGAGAAACACACCCCTCACAAAAGTAACTGATTAAACTGTAACTACCATGTAATCTATGCTCCTTATCACACAGCAGGGGGAGAGGTGTGTTCTCCAGGAGGCGGTGTGGCATCAATATTCTCCATGTTATCTTGCATGTTTATCTAGTCTCACTACGTGCCAAGACACTGTGCTACTATGTGGCTTTTCAGAGATTTTCCCATTTAATTTTCAGAACTATCCTGTGAGAATTATTATTATCCTATTTTACAGAAGAGGAAATTAGATCAGAATGTTGAGTAACCTGTTGGAGCTCATACAGCTACAAGTGATGGACCTGGGATTTGAACCTGGGCTCCTAACCCCAGAGTCCACCTTTAAACCATTTCCCCCCATATTGTACAAAACTGCGATTTTTCATCAAAGGAGATGAACCAGAAATATAGTCCCATGGTTTTCTTTCTAGTTGTGGTGGTAACACTTTAAAGTTTTCAATGTTTCTTCTTTTGTGGAATCATCCATTTAATCCAATCAATCATATTCTGGGTCCTGGAACAAAACTTAAGACTTTTTGGGGAAGAGCAGAATTTGAAGTGTGTGTGTGTGTGTGTGTGTGTGTGTGTGTGTGTGTTTGTGTATGTGTTACAGAGGACTGAATCCAGGAACATTCTGCCTGTGAGTTACATCCCTAGTCCTTTTTATTTTATTTTGAAATAAGGTTTCACTAAGCTGCTGAAGCTGACCTTAACCTTGGATTCTACTACCTCAGCCTCCTGAGTTGCTGGGATTGCAGGCATGTGCTGGGCCTGGTTTAGGTTTGTTTATATCAGCCTTGACACAGGCTGGATTTTCCAACACTGTCTGGGGTTTAATGAAAAATTTTACCAACAGTGGTGTGCACCTGTAATCCCAGCCACTCGTGAGGTTGAGGCAGGAGGATTGAAAATTTGAGGTCAGCCCGGGCAACATAGAAGACTCCCAACTGAAAAACAAAACAAAAACACCTCCAAAAAAGGAAAAACAAAACAACAAAAAACAAAACAAAAGAAAGAACAAAGTTCTCCAAAGGGCAAATGGCTGGTGGTATAGCTCAGTGGTGGAGGGCTTGCCCCTGGGTTTGAGTCCCTGCACCACCAAAAAAGGAGAAGGAGAACGAAGAGGAAGAGAAGAAGAAAATGTCCTAGATGTATGTTGTATGTCTGTTGAATTTTATGTTTTTTTTTTTTTTTTTAGTTGTAGATGGACAGCATGCCTTAATTTTATTTGTTTACTTTTATGTAGTGCTAAGGATCAAACCTAGTGCCTCACATGTGCTAGGCAAGCCTTTGCCACTGAGCTACAACCCCAGCCCCTTATGTTTCTTTTCATGTATTTACTCAATAAAGATGATTTGTTAGTAGTAATACTAAATGTATTTTATTTTGATACATTTATCAAACTTTTTTTGTGTGTGTGTGGTACTGAGGATTGAATACAAGGTCTTGTGTGTGCCAAGCGCTCTACCACTGAACTACACTCTAAGCCAAAACAGTCTCAATAAGTTGTTCAGGCTGGCCTTGAACTTGTGATCCTCCTGCCTCAGCCTTCCAGCTCTGAGATTACAGGTGTGCACCACTGTGCCCAGCTTCAAATTTTAATATAAAGTCATCAATTGAAAAAATCTATTAGGACATGTGATTCAATTTTTTAATTTGGATAATATAGTCTGAGGATTTGTTTATATTAATTTGGTAAGTATCTACAGAACAGCCATCGTGTACCAGACACCATGGAAAGAAAACTAGATGTAGTTTCTGCCCAGTTGAGGCAGGAAGTCTGGCTGGGAAAGCTCACATGAAATCAATAATCACACAAACAAATACGTAAGTTGATAAGAGCTATGAAGAAAGAAGAATTTATGAAAATTGAGAGTTGGAAACTGATTTCCATATTGGGGCTATAGAAAGCCTCTGAACCAGTGACATTTACTCAGAGACCTAAAAGATGGTAAAGCGAAAAATGGGACAGTCAGATAAAAACAACACAAGAAAAGGCCCTGAAGCAAGGTAGAATTTGTTGAAATATTTAAAAATGTTGGGAGTTGAGGCTGTAGCTCAGTGTTAGAGCATTCACCTAGCATGTGTGAGGCCCTGGGTTGGATCCTCCTCACCACACAAAAAATAAATAAATAAAATAAAGGTATTGTGTCCATCTACAACTAAAAAAAAAAAAAAAAATTCTTAAAAAAAAAATAAAACTAAGCCAGGTGTGGTGGCTTAGGCCTGTAATCCCAGCAGCTTGGGAGGCTGAGATAGGAGGATCACAAGTTCAAAGCCAATCTCAGCAATGGCAAGCTGCTAAGCAACTCAGTGAGACCTTGTTTCTAAATAAAATACAAAATAGGGCAGGGGATGTGGCTCAGTGGTAGAGTACCCCTGAGTTCAACCCCTGTACCAAACCAACCAAACAAACAAATAAAAATCCCTAAAATGTGTGGTGTCACCATGGGCAAAAGATGTGACTTATGCAGTCAAGGGGGAGAAATAAAGAATGTCCATATTCTTCTGTCCTTATTTGCTTTATTCACTCAAATCACTCGATACAATTTTACCCTATAGGTTCTTAATCAAGAAAATGACAGTCCTTAATGCTGGTCCCTGCATGGACATAATCAATTCACAGCAAACAATTCTAGATTAATTCTAAGCACTGCAAACACACTTAATCATGACAGGCTCATGACAGACATTCCCTCTGCATGCTAAGCTAAAGTCTCAAGCCTTAGGCTCTAAGTCCAGCAGATGGACATTCACTCAGACCAAGATCAGGTCAGGAACCAAGGCAGGCTTCTCTTGGGGTGGAGCTGACAGCCAGTTGAGGTGGTAGGGAGAAGTCGTGGCTCTCACCAGGGTCAAGTTGTGGCTGTAGAGTTTGAGTGCGGTGAGGAAGATGTGAGGATCAGGCAAACGATGAGAAGAGTAGGGATGTCCATCCAGATCCTCAGCAGGTGTTCCAGTGTGAGGGCATCAGTGTCGGCTGGCTGAATGTCAATTCATTTGCTCCATCATTTATACTAAATTTTGGGGCTTCTGACCACCCTTTCAATCCCCATTAGCGGCAACTGGGTTTCTCAGTGATGTCATTTGCCCTGGGGTTAAAGCTTCTGGTCTGGTCAGAGACTTCACTCTGTGTTTGTGTGGGTGGGGAGAAGTGATTTGTTTGTGCCTGAGGGCCATGCTGGAGGGCTCTGTAGGTATGCCTGGGGAGACTGAAGGTTTCAAACTGGAGTTTTATTTATTTTATTTTTTTTTTATTTTTTGGAGGTGCTGGGGATTGAACCCAGGGCCTTGTGCACATGAGGCAAGCACTCTACCAACTGAGCTATATCCCCAGCCCTCAAACTGGAGTTTTAAGTAGCTTAGGCTAAGGCCTAAGGTCATCCTCACACGTGGGTAGAGCTTTGTGGAAGAGAGGGAGGGTGCTGGAAGACTCTCATAGGGAAGAACATCAGAAGAAACAATAGGGGAGGAAATCTCTTAAAAAAAGTCCAGCATAGAAAACAAAATAGGAAAAAAAATTATGTTTTAAATTTATAGTGTTCTCACATCTTTTGCCTCAGTTAATCTTTAACAGAAGCCAGTGACCCAACGGATAAGTGAAATTATGGTTATATGTACCACTGAGGATTAAGGCTCTCTTCAGGACAGTTAGGCAGCTCTTGGTTCCACAATTCACACCAGGGAGGCAAACTCTGGGAAACCAAAAGGGAGTTGGTAGAATGAAGTACAAGTGACCTACTGCTGCTGTGTAGAACAAAAGAAGGAAGGCTTTGGATCACATTGAAGAGTAAGAACAGTGGTCCCTGGGTATCCATGGGTTATTTTGGTCTCAGGATCCCAAGCCATACCAAAACCCAAAGATGCTCAAAGCCCTTAGGTAGATAGAACAGTATAGTATTTGCTTATAACCCAGTCAGATCCTATCTACTTTAAATCATCTCTGGATTACTTAAAATATCTAATGCTCCATAAATAGTTGTTATACTGTACTGTTTAGGGAATGATGACAAGAAAAAAAGTCTGTATGTGTTCTGGTACAGACTCCGGCCCCGGAAATGTTTTGGATCTGCTGTTGGCTCTGGAAGGGAACTGGCAGAAAGAGACAGACTATACTCCGTTGCCATTACTGTGCCTCCTCTTCTAAGTAGCTCTCTCTCTGTATCAAGGTAGAAAACAATTCTTGCTCTTTAGAGAGTGGCTTTTTCCCCTGGGTACTGGGGATTGAGCCCAGGAATGCTACATCCCTAGCTCCCAGACCCCCTTCTTTTGATTTTTTTTTTTTTTTTGGTACCAGGGATTGAACGCAGGGGTGGGGGGATGCTGGGGATTGAACCCAAGGCCTTGTGCATGCGAGCCAAGCACTGTACCAATTGAGCTATATCCCCAGCGCCCCCAGCCCTTTTTAAAATATTTTATTAGAGTCAGGGTCTTGCTGAGTTGCTAAATGCCTCGCTAAGTTGCTGAGGCTGGGTTTGAACCCGCGATCCTCCTGCCTCAGCCTCCCAAGCTGCCGGGGTCACAGATGTGCACCACGCGCGGGTTCAGGGTGACACTTAAAGTGACTATCAAATTCAACAGTTCTGTAGTTCTACTTACATAGCAAGAAAAAAAAAATGACGCTTATGCTGGGGATTCCTGACAGGAACCTCAGAGTCCCTGACATCCTTAGAGTTCATTAAAACCAGAGCTTTCCCGGGGCCTCCGGGCTGGGTCTCTCCCGCCCCTCGGTTCCGCCAGGGTGGGAGCCACCAATGACCGTTAGGTATTTGAATGGACCAATAATATGTAGCCAGTCCAGCTGCGGAGGGGCGGACGAGTCATCCAATCGCACGCGAGATGGGGAAACACCTTAGCCAATCCAAAGCTCGGGGCGGGTCCTGAGTCGGGGGGCGGTGGAAGTGGTTGCTGACGAAGATGGCGACTGAGGCGCGGAGTGAAGGGGAGGTGCCAGCCCTGGACTCTGGCCGGAGGTGAGCCAAGTTCTTGGTCAAGCTGCCAAGGAAACGAGGCCCTGGGCTGGTCGTACTGCCGCCCTTGCCTTGGGTCACAGTGACCCACGGGGCCGGACTTTCTTCCTTTCTCGCACGGCGTTTTTCAGAGTCGCGCCTGCCAGGGCAGACCGCTCCTGCAGCTGCCTGCTGGAGGTCCGCGCGCGGCGTAGGGCAAACCGACCCGCAGTTGGTGGCAGCGCTGCCCTCCGGGACGCGGAGTTTTGCATGGCTAGCAAGCTGAAGCCCAGAGCTGTTTAGCGAATTCTCCAGCGTCACACAGCGTTCCCAATCTCCGAGTTTGAGTCAAAGCCAGGATTTGAGTGTTAATTAGAAGTGGATTAGCTTTTAAACCTCTCTCCCTTCAGTTTTTTCATCTGTCACGAATGTAATGATGTCTGTTTCAGAAAACGTCAGGAATGCATAAAACAACTAAAAGCCCCCAGTTATCGAGCCTGGCAAATAACAACCACTAGATTCGTGGTAGATTTCCTTTTTCCCACTAGAAAAGCTGAAGAAAAGATCGGTCCGGGAAATCATGACTTTTATTTCTACAGCGCCTTCTTTCTTAAACACGCACACCGAGATGTAACGTTTCCAGGAAAAAAATCCTGATGGATTTGCCCCAGTCTTAAGGCTGAGGTTGTCTTAAGTGATTACAAATGTCTATCTCTATCTCTGCCTGTCCATCTCTCTCTCTATCTTATCTAGATAGAATTCAATAGAAAGAGCTTATTTACGTTGCTTCAGTGCAAATCGGTAGCATACTTTGGTTTGGCTTCTTTTGGTTCCTTTTGCACCCATTTGAAGGGTCCAGGAGTCTTGGTTGCTTCTGAGCCAAGATGAGTTCGGTTGGATGTGTTATTTCATAGCATTTTTTTTACACGAGAAAGAGTTTTCTGCTCTGAGCTGCCCATAAGTGGTTGATCATTTTTGTTTGAAATCTATATAAGGGGATGAATAAATTGGATTAGGTCATCCCTCATCCAACTCGAAATCCTGAACTGAGATGCAAATCTGGGGACAAATAAAATACTCTTCTATAGCAAGAGTAGTTTAAATTCTTTTATAAGATATTGCCTGGGCTGGGGTTGTGGCACAGAGGTAGAGCGTTGGCCTACCATGTGTGAGGCACCGGGTCTGATCCTCAGCACCACATAAAAATAAAATAAAGATATTGTGTCCACCTATAACTAAAAAATAAATATTAAAAAAAAGATAGCGCCAATGAAGTTTAAATTTTGAGAATGTTAGTTACATGGTCAGTAGGTTCTTAACCTGAAACTGTTTAATCAATTCCATAATTTAAAAGAGAAGTTCGGTTTTTAAATTCTTTTCTTCCTTTTTTTTTTTTTTTTTTTTTGCAGTACTGCAGTACTACAGCATTGAACCTGCATGTTAGGCAGGCACTCTACCACTGTGCTACATTCCCAGCCTTTTTTAGATTTTATTTTGAGACAAGGTTTTACTAAGTTGCCCATGCTGGCCTGGAACTCATGATCCTCCTGCCTCAGCCTCTGGAGTAGCTGGGTTTACAGGTGTAGGCCACACACCTGGCAGCTTGGTGTTTCTGTAAGGCTTTAATATAACATGTTTTTATCTCAAATTCCCAGTCCTTAGCTTTGTACAGGTGATCAGTAATGCATTAGTAATAGTTTTTGCCATTTCTTTTTTTTTTCTTAAATTTTTAATTTTTTTAGTTGTAGTTGGACACAGTGCCTTTATTTATTTGTATGTGGTGCTGAGGATCGAACCCAGTGTCTCACACATGCTCTACGTGTGCTCTACCGCTGAGCCACAACCCCAGCCCGTTTTTGCCATTTCTAAGACACAGATATTATCTTGTGATGAGATATCCCATACCAATTCTCTTTTGCCCTGCAGATACTAATCTAATATTCTCTTGGTGGTGGGGCTCCTTATGTTTCATGAAGAAGAGAAAAGAGTTGTGATTTGCACAGATTAAGACATTTGAGGGGCTGGGGTTGTGGCTCAGTGCTAGAGCACTTGCCCAGCATGCGAAAGGCACTGGGTTCGATTCTTAGCACCACATACAAATAAATAAAATAAAGGTCCATCAACAACTGAAAAATATTTTTAAAAAAGACATTTGAATTTTGAATGGAGAATACATAATCATCTATTTAGAACTGTCTTGTTTTCTATTCCTTCATCAAGATCTTCAACCTGCTCCTAATAATTAGGAGTGAGAGTTGGTGCAGTGTTGTACACCTGTAATCCCAGATGACTTGGGAGGCTGAGGCAGGAGGAGCACAAGTTTGAGGCCAGCCTCAGCACCTTAGCAAGACCCTGTCTCAAAAAACAAACAGGGACTGGGGCTATAGCTCAGTGGCAGAGCTCCTGCCTAGCACATGTGAGCTCCTGCCTAGCACATGTGAGCTGGGTTCGAGCCTCAGCCCTACATAAAAATAAATAAAAACGAAGGTATTGTGTCCATCTACAACTAAAAAAAAAAAATTAACAAAAAAGAACCGAGGGTGTACTCGGTGGTAAAGTACCCCCGAATTCAATTCCCAATATCATTTTTTAAAAAAAGGTATGCCTTAATATTTAATTTTTCTAATTTTCTGGAGACTGTTCTCATTGTATTGCTCAGGCTTGCCTGAGCAATATTAAAAATAAAATTGGTTAAAAATATTAAAAAAAAATCTATATTTGTAACCCCAATGTGTTCTATAAGAGAGTGCTTGTTTCTAACTTCCTGTTAGACATGTTCAAGTTATTTCAAATCCTGCTTTAGAAATCGTTATGTAGTTGTACAGGATTGTCACTTTCTCTTTTATGACCTAATATAAGTCTCTAGATTTATTTCTTTTTCGATAGTGGAAAGAAAAGATTTTAATTGGAATCAGATGGCCCCTTCTGAGTCTTCTTTATATGAATGCGTTACAATTCATATTACACATATAGAGCAGAATTTTTCATGTCTCTGGTTGTACACAAAGTAGAGTCACACCATCGTCTTCATACATGTACTTAGGGTGATGATGTCCATCTCATTCCACTGTCTTTCCTATCCCCATGCCCTATCTAGAGATCATCTAATTCTCCCATGCCCTCCACCCACCAACATTATGAATTAGCATCCTTAGAGAAAACATTTAGCATTTGGTTTTTGGGGATATTCTAATTTCATTTAGCATTATATTCTCTGGCTCCATCCATTACCTGCAAATGCCATGATTTTATTCTCTTTTAATGCTGAGTAGTATTCCATTGTGTATATATACCACATTTTCTTTATCCATTCATCTACTGAAGGGCATCTAGTTTGGTTCCACAGTTTAGCTGTTGTGAATTGTGCTGCTATAAACATTGACGTGGCTGTGTCCCTGTAGTAGCAATGCTGCTTTCCCTTCTGATGAACATTTAATATTTTTTTATCTAAAAATGTGACCTCTTCAAGACTTGACTTCCATCTTGTTTTCCCTATTTCTCCCTGTAAATGCACCATTGTGCTTAGTATGTGGGAGGCCCTGGATTCCATCCCCAGCACCAAAGCAAAACAATATAAAACAAAATAAAACTAAGAAACTTTAGAAAATTGGTATGGAAGGGTTAGGGTTAAGAAACATAGGAAATAAAGGAGCATTTTAAAAGGATGGGCACTACCAAAAGCAGACCTTGTGGGACAGTTGTTGATAGTGAGCCCTTCAAGAAGTGATCCCGGAGAATAGAGGCTATCCTCAGATCAGGTAAGGAGGTAGGATTCCCAGAGTGGCAACTTTGTCTTATGAAGGTGAAAATACAGAAGAGAAGGCTCAGTTAATATTATTGGCAAGCAGATTCCACATTTATATTTGTTAGTATTCTTTCAGTTATATGTGCCAGAAACTTAAACTAGCTTAAATAAAATGAGACATTATTAATCAGCTCAAGAAATGGAAAAACTTGGGGTTAGGTCAAGTAAGGCTTAATCTGTACCAAAAATCTCAAATCTCAATATTTTTAGGTATCTCCCTCTTGCTTTCTTATATTTGGTTTCCTCTGTATTTGCTTCATAAGAAAGCAGGTTCTTCATAAAAGGTGGCGATAATGGACCACTAAAACATCTGTCTTACATCCCACCAGGTTAGCAGTTTTAGCATTTAGCAAGAATCTTGAAGGTGAGTCTTTTCCCAATTTGGCTTTGTGGGTCTTTGAATCAGTGAGGGGAATAGAATGTTTCTGTTTAAGCTTGGATTATGTGCCCCTACCTAGTGCCTGCTGAATCATATGGATTGAAAGATGGGGAGAAATAATTGCCCAAAGGAAAATGGGGGTGCTGTTACCAGAGGAAGGGGGAAATAGTGGGCAAAACCAACAGAGGTTCATTATGCTGCCTTTGTACTGCTCCTGCATATATTCCTCACACACGATAGGCATTATTTTTTTATATGTGTATTTTAGTTATAGTTATATGCTTAAGGTTATGTTTTGAAAAGGCCTTACCATTTAATGTGTGGAGAAAAACATATTTCTTTCTTTAAAAAAGAATTTTTTTTTAGTTGTAGATGGACACAATACTTCATTTTTATGTGGTGCTGAGGATCAAATCCAGTGCCTTCCACATTCGAGGCGAGCACTCTACCACTGGGCTACAACCTCAGCCCTCATATTTCTTAAACAACTAAAACCCAAAGAAATGCCTCTTATTTAAATGCTAGTTACCCCTCATCCATCCAAATCCTACTCATCTTTATGATCTGGCTCAAATATGGATTCTTTTTTTTTCTTCTTCTTTTTTTTTTTTAATTTTAATATTTATTTTTTAGTTATCGGACACAACATCTTTGTTGGTATGTGGTGCTGAGGATCGAACCCGGGCCGCACGCATGCCAGGCGAGCGCGCTACCGCTTGAGCCACATCTCCAGCCCTGTTGGATTGATTTTAAATGATCATTTGAGTGATTTTTTTTTGTTCAGTTTCTTTGTCTCAGAGAAGCCATTTAATTTTTTATGTTAGTTGATAAAGATTGGTGGTTAGTTATGTAGTATATGAGTCTTTCTGGCAGGCTAAAAGTATAGACAAAAATCTTAAGAATTTTTAGTATGTGAATTTGTGTAGATAGGAACAAGTCATGTGCCTGAGCAAAAAGCATTAGGTGTCCACTGGGGAAAATGTATCTTTCGGGACTTTGGAACAAATGAATATAGAAATAGTCTTGTAGAACTGAATCTGATCATACATAGAAGTATTTCTAGTTTTAATTGCCTGAGACTCATGGTGTTTAAAGTATGTAGGGAAAAGAAGCTCACCAAGCTGTGACTCTATTTTTTTGAGGATAAATAGCTTTTAGATAAATGATAAGAGGGAAACTATACTGTCAGTGAAGTGTCCTAGGAATTTTCTTCAATTGATCAGGGAACTTTGATGCTACTTTTCAAATACAATTAACCTCTTTCCTATTGTATACCAACTTGGGAGAGAAGAATTAGGTGTCTTGTAACACCTAAAAGGATAAAAGTTACCAAGCAAATAAGTCAATAAATTGGCTTTTTAAAAAAAAATCTTTGGGCTGGGGATGTGGCTCAAGCGGTAGCGCGCTCGCCTCGAATGTGTGCGGCCCGGGTTCGATCCTCAGCACCACATACCAACAAAGATGTTGTGTCCGCCGAGAACTAAATAAAATAAATATTAAAAATTAAAAAAAAAATCTTTTATTTAGTTTTTTAAAATTATAGTTGGACACAATACCTTTTTTTTAAAAAAAATATATATACATATAATTTTAGTTATAGGTGGACACGATGTCTTTATTTTACCTTATGTGGTGCTGAGGATCAAACCCAGTGCCTCATACATGCTAGGCAAACGCTCTACCTCTGAGACACAACCCCAACCCCTTTAAAATTTATTTTTAAAATTTGAAATGAAGTCTCCGCATGTTGCCCAGGTTAGTCTCAAACTCCTTGGATTCAAGGAATCCTGTTTCAGCCTTGCAAGTAACTGGGACTCTATGTGTGCGTCATAGTGCCCAGCAATAAATCAGCATTATTGATTCTCTGAGAAGTATAATTAACCATCTTCATTGAGAACAAAACATTGTCATTCCACAGAACAAAGTCTTAGGTATCCAAAAATGTTTAAGAAGGTAAGCAATCAAGAATTTTTTTTTTTTTTTTTTTTAATCTTTAGATAGATTAGTTTAGGTCAGGTTGCTCTAGTGGCTTGAAATTAATTTAAGTTGAATAGTATTGGGAGTCTAAATTAGAGATAGCAAGTTCACATTACAAAAGCTTGGCAGTGCCTCTTAAGGGCACACCTGAGTGTGTAAATGTTTTAAAATTTTATCTTAAGATATTAGATACTGTTTCCTGAAATCTTGTAGTACTTGCTTATCAACCTTGAATTATTTCTGGTATTAACAAAAACCTGCCAGCTTGGGCACATGGGGCCTGTTTTGTCTTCTGTATATTCAACTTTCATGATACCTACTTAAATTTGATATTCAGAAAGCTATGCAGTCTTTTGATTGATACTTGTATGCATATTTTCCTCTCCAATAAAGTGGCATATTTAAAGTCATGTTTCAGAGCCTGCTAGAGTTGAGGAAGCAGTAAGAGAGTACATACTTCTTTCAGAGTGGTAAGTTGGGCTTAGACAACTTTAAATATAGCTCATATTTTGGTAGATGCTGCCAAGGTTGTGGTTCTTGGAGAACAAATCAAGTTAAGCAATTCACTGGGGAGGAAATATTTAGTTTTGTGGGTATGCAGTTTTGGTTGTAGTCAGCCAGAAAATACATTTGCAGAATGTAGGATTTTTTTTCACTGCCTTGAATTTTGCAAATTCATAGGTTCAACATGCCTAAAAAGCACTTGCATTTCATTTTTCTGTAATTGATTTTTCAGCTGTGGATTCTGTTTCCAGTCCTTTTATGAAGCGTATCACTTTACATGCAGAGTACCATCTAGTGGTAGAAGCAGAAATTGTAGAATATAAGTAGGTTATCAAAATTTCTCTTTTTGTGGAGTCTTACCTCTATGATTCTTTAGGATATCTGGCTGGAGCCCTTGTTATCTCTGTATGCCTACAAACCTAGCTACAAATTCTCCTGGTTCTGACCATATCTATGCAAAACCTTTTTATAGGGGTGCCAGAAGTCAAACACAGGCTTCTGCTGTGCCAGGTTAAGTGCTCTACCTTTGAGCCACATCCTCAGCCCTGCAAAAACTTCTATAATAAGGAAATTAACTTTTAATATATACTTTGGATTTCTATGATTTTTTAAATTTTTACTTTTTTGGTGCTGGGGATCGAAGCCAGGGTCTTTCACGTGCTAACACACGTTTTGTGAACTACACTGTACTTAGCACCTCTATGATATTTATATCAAGTTGTAGGGAGATGTAGGCAAAAACTTCTTGATTTCTTTAAGAAAAATTATCATGAAATGTTGATCATACATACAAATATATAGAATAATATAACCAATACTCTTTTCCATCACCCAGCTTCAGTAACATTTTTTTTTCTGGTACCAGGAATTGAACCCAGGCTGCTTAACCACTGAGCCGCATCCCCAACCCTTTTCACTTTTTATTTTGAGGCAGGGTCTTGCTCTATAAGGCCAGCCTCGGCAACTTAGTGGGGCCCTAAGCAACTTAGCAAGACCCTGCCTCAGCCTCCCAAATTGCTGGGATTATAGATGTGTGTCATCATTCCCAGCACAATGGACATTCTTGTTTGTAGTTTATGGTGGCACGTGTTAGGTATGGAATAGAATTGTTGGATCATAGATATATGCTTTGTTTAACTTTAGTAGAGAAGACCAGTTTTTCAAAACGATCACATCAATATGTAGCACTAGTATCAATATAAGACAGTTCCTGGACTGGAGTTGTGCTTGCCTAGCACATGTGAGGCACTGACTTTGATCCTCAGCACCACATATAAATAAATAAATAAAATAAAGGTATTGTGTGTGTTTTTACACACACACACACACATCTATATGTATGAGTTCTCATTGCTTTCTCCTAAACCTTGGTAGGGTCAACCTCTAATTATGTGTGTGTGTGTGTGTGTGTGTGTGTGTGTGTGTGTGTGTGTGTGTGTAAGTAGGGATTGAACATGCTAGGTAGGTGCTACATCCACTGTGCTACATCCCCAGACTTTATATTTTATTTGAGCTGGGATCTCACTAAATTGCTGAAGCTGGCCATGAACTTGGTGATCCTTCTACCTTAGCCTCTCAAGTAGCTGGGATGACAGATACATGTTACCACATCTGGCACAATCTCTTTAATTTTTGCAATTCTAGTGGGTAATAGTATATCATTGTTCTAATTTGCATTTTTCTTTTTTTTTAATAATAAATCTTTTTTTTAGAGGGAGAGAGAGAGGGAGAGAGAGAGAGAGAATTTCAATATTTATTTTTCAGTTTTTGGCGTACACAACATCTTTGTTGGTATGTGGTGCTGAGGATCGAACCCGGGCCGCACACATGCCAGGCGAGCACGCTACTGCTTGAGCCACATCCCCAGCCCCTAATTTGCATTTTTCTGATGTCTAATATGCTTGAACTTTTTTCAAAGTTAACCATTTGGCTATCTTTTAAAAATCCTATCATCAGGTAGGATAATCCTTACCGTTCCTCCTTCTAGAGGGCAGTTGGAACATGATGATTGGAGTTCATGGGATATTTGATTAGTGTTTCTGCATAATCACGACTTGCAACACCCTGATTAATTCTACCTATCTGATTCTTAAAAAATAATAAAAAAATAGATAAATAAAACCCCATGCGGGGGCTGGGATTGTGGCTCAGGAGTAGAGCACTCGCCTTGCACAGGCAGGACCCAGGTTTGATCCTCAGCACCACATAAAAATAAAGGCATTGTGTTGTGTTCATCTACACCAAAAAATAAATATTTAAAAAGAAATCCCATGCCCATTTTTAAATTGGATTATTTATAAAAATTCTTATCAATCTGTGGAGATTCCTTTTTTTTTTTTTTTTTGGGTAGTAGAGATTGAACCCAGGGGTACATCCCAAGCCCTTTTAATTTCTTAATTTGAGACAGGGTCTTTCTAATTTGTTCAGGATAACCTTGGATTTGCAATCCTCTTGCCTTAGCCTCCTGAATATCTGGAGTTATAGGTTTGTGCCACTTTGCCTGGAGCCAATTCTTTTTTGTACTAAGGATTTTACCCAGGAGTGCTTTACCACTGAGCCACATCTCCAGCCCTTTTAATGTTTTATTTTGAGACAGGGTCTCACTAAATTTCTTAGGTCCTGCTAAATTTTGAGGCTGGCCTTAACCTTGGTGATCCTCCTGCCTCAGCCTTCTGAGTCGCTGGGATTACAGGTGTGGTCCACTGCACCTGGTTGCAAATTCTTTTTTTTTCTTTAAATATTTATTCTTAAGTTTTTTTTTTAGGTGGACACAATATCTTTATTTTACATTTATGTGGTGCTGAGGATCGAACCCAGTGCCTCGTGCATGCTAGGTGAGCACTCTACCACTGAGCCACAACCCCAGTCCTTCAAATTCTTGATATATTCAGGATATGAGTTCCTTTTTGATTATTTATATTGCATAAATATTTTCCCATCCTGTATTTATTCATGTCTTTTGATAAACACACTCTTATTTTAATGAAGTCAAGTATATTAATATTTTTCTTTTTAACTATTTTTTTAGGTCTTATTTAAAAATTATTTCCTCACCTTGAGTTTAAGAATATGTTCCTTTGAAGCAAATGTATGATATGTCAAGATCATTGTATTGTCTTGAACAACTAATAAAAAAGAAAAGAAAAAAATTATGTAAAACTATGTATTTGCCAAAGTTTGAGTTTCTTATTTTCTTTCATGGTGAATTTCTCTATTATTAATAAAGATAATTATGTTTATAAAAAAAAGAATATGTTCCTTTTTAAAAATATTTTTTAAGTTATACATGGACAGAATATCTTTATTTTGTTGTTTGTTTATTTTTATGTGGTGCTAAGGCGAGTGCTCTGCCACAGAGCCACAACCCCAGCCCAAGAGTATGTTTTTCTGTTTTCTTCTAAGATGCTATTGTTTTGTTGTTAGATCTACAGTTCACCTGGAACTGATTTTTGTGTATAGTGTGAGATAGGAATTGATTTTCATTTTTTTCCCCTGTAGATATCCAAGTGTCCCAGTGAAAATGTCATACATTTCCAGTGATTTTCAGTGTCACCTTTGTCCTGGATTAAAGAAAACAGAAGAAAGTAATAAAGAGCAGAAGCTAATGAAATGAACAAACAAATAGTAGAGAGGTTGTATAAAACCAAAAGTTGGAATCTTGACAAAGCTAATGAAATTGATGACCATTAATAATCATAATTATAATAAAGAGAGAACACACATATTACCAGTATTAGGAATAAAGATTTGGAATTTATTGCTCTGGAACCTATATTCCTTAAAAGGAAGAGGATACTATAAATAAGTTTATGCCAATAAAGTTTAAAAGTTTATATGAAATGTTTTAAATTTTACTGTAGATAAGTTTATCACCCTTTTTTTTTTTTGTGGATTGTGCTTTCTACATCCTCTTTAAGAAACTCTTGGCTGGTGCTGTGGCACACACCTATAATCCCAGTGACTTGGGAAGCTAAGACAGGGAAATTGCCAAGTTCAAGGCCAGCCTCAGCAACTTAGCAGAACACTGTCTTTAAAAAAAAAAAAAAAAAAAAAAAAAAAAAGGCTGGGTTGAGTGCTTCTGGGTTCAATTCCCAGTACAGCAAAAGACTGAAAAACAACACAACAACAAAGCTCTTCCTTTGCCTCATTAATTTTAGGGATAAGATCTTCTTAAATTGTACAGGCTGTGAAACATGAGATCCTCCTGCCTGAAGCTTCCTGAGTTGCTGGAATTGTAAGCATGTGCCATTGCACCTGGCTAATTTATTGTTAAATACTGTCTTTAGGGCTGGAGAGGTAGCTTAGTGGTAGAGCACTTGTCTAGCACTTCTGAGGCCCTGGATTTGAGCCTCAGCACTGCAAAAGAGCAAATAAATTACTGATCTAGAGTTTTAAAAGTTTGGCTTCTCATAGTTACATCTTTATTCTGTTTGAAATTTATTTTTTGTGTATGATATGAGGTAGGGATCAACCCTCCCCATATATTGTAAAACTGTTCCTTCTATGCTCTTACATTATGTAATTGTTTCATGTAATACAACTTTGAGTGGTGATGGGAGTCTCCTGTTGAGCTTTATGTGTGTGTTGGCAAATACAGTTAACTGGTCCAGTTTTTTATTCCTGTTTTGTTCCTACTTGCAAAAGAGTGCTCAGAGTCCTAATAAGTACTGCTTTTCAGACCCCATAATGTGTCCTTGTGTTGTCTAGCATGTCTGGAATTTGTGTAGGCTGTGCTGGGGCAGGGAAAGGAGAGTTCCTTTGTCACACAGACAAGGAGAAAGCTTTTTTCCTGTCTCTTCGATTTACCAATGCCTCATCAGAAGCTTTCAGCATTTATGTAAGAAATTTATTTTATTTTTCTTGAATTTGGAGCAAACTTGGAGTTTGTTTTAAAATATTTTAGAATAAGGAGTTGTTTTTGCTTAAATTTGCTTAAATATTATATTTTCTGTAGTCATAGAAATCTCTGAAGTTCTTGAATAGTGTTCCTTTATATTCTTAGCTTTTTGTGGCATTGCATATTGTTTAGAAGGGTATTAGTGGGCTTTTTCATATGGGTTAACTTTTTAAAAATAATATCCATCTCTTATCTTCCTTTTTCCTTCTTTTAAAATCATTTCCATGTCTTAGGTACAGTCTTATACTACAATGAAAAAAGTGAGAAAGAGGTAAAACAAACAAAAAACTAGCTTAATGAAAAATTTAAGTGTATCGTAACAAATAACAAGAGTAATAAACTTGGGAGGCAGAAGGGAAAAGAAAGGAGATTGTTTATTTGTTCTTTATGTGTTAGGACTTCCAACGTGTCTTTTTCTTGTATTTCTTGCAGATAGCTAGGGGCAGCCTGGACTCTCTTTCTACCTGTTCAGGTTGTTCAGGAGGGAGTCTCAGGGTTGATGGCCAGGTAGGAAGGACTCTGTTGAGAAACTCTCTAGCTAGGGGCTTTGTGCTTCTAGCTCCTTTCTTTCTTGAGTACTTGATCCAATTTAGTGCTGGAAGAGTCAGCTGTGATAAAAGTTTTAAAGTCTTAACAGATCATGCTTTGGACATTAATAAAATTAATAAAATTCTGTAGTTTTTATGTGTATATGTGCTTTTACTTCACGAATATAATGGATATTGTTCATAAACGGTTATATGTTAGAACTAATTTGATTTGAAATTAGTTATTCAGAATTAAAAGGTATTCTTTTAAAATTTCATAAATGATTAGTTTAGGCTCTATAAATTATGTTTCTCTTTGGTACTTACACATTTCATGATTTTTTTGACTTCTCAGTAAGTGCTGATTTCTCATTGGCAGTGATTATAAATAATAGTTCTATATTGACTCTTGTTTCTTGCCTGAAATACTGACATTAAAAAAAAAAAAAGAAAGAAAGGCTCTTGTGCCAGGTGTGGTGGCGCATCCTATAATCCCAGCAGTTTGGTTGGCTGAGGCATGAGGATCCTACATTCAAAGCCAGCCTCAGAAACTTAAGAGAGGCTCTAAGCAACTTCTTAGTGAGACCCTGTCTCAAAATAAGAAAAATAAAAAGAGCTGGGAATGTAGCTTAAGTGGGTAAGTGCCTCTGGTTCAATCTCCAGTATGTATATATATATCACAAAAAAAGCAGCCTCCCCCTTCCCACTTTTATTGGCCAGGTGCTGAAGCACTCACCTGTAATCCCAGTAATCCCAGCTACTTGGGAGGCCAAGGCAAGAGAATCCCAAATTTGTGATCAGCTGTAGCAATTTAGTGAGAATCTGTCTTAAAAAATGGTTCCCTACTGCTAAATTTGACTAGCTTAAAATGCCTGTGGTAGAGCACTCCTGGGTTCCATCCCTAGTATTCACAAGACAAAAAAAAAAAAGTCTCTAGTCAAAGGTTTAAGGTGGAAGTGCTTCTGATTCTGATTGGCTTATATTATATCATTGGCATCTTTAAGTTTATTCAGGAAAAATAACCTGTGTTAGTGTGTAAAATGGTTGAGGGGATAAGCTTTCCAAATTCCTCTCTGAGTGACTTTTTGGCTTTGGAACACACATTCGTATTTCTACTTTTTTTTTTTTTGGGGGGGGGGCGGTTTGGGGCCAGGGCCCTTTACCACTGAGCTACATCCCTTTCCCTTTTTATTTTGAGACAGGGTTTTGCTAAATTGCCCTGACTCAAAGTCTGGCCTGGAATTTGCAATCCTTTTGCCTTAGCCTAGTCATGAGTTGCTGGGATTATAGTGGGATGCTACCACACCCTGCCATTAAATTTTCATGCGATTTCTCAGAATACATTATAATTATAGAGCAAAGAAAGAATCTACCAGCCACCAACTGAAAATTTGGTCTGTTGATTAAAATGAGTTAATACTGCTGGATGTGGTGGCGTATGCCTGTAATGCCAGCAGCTGGGAGGCTGAGGCAGGAGGATCACGAGTTCAAAGCCAGCCTCAGCAAAAGTGAGGCACTAAGCAACTCATTGAGACCCTGTCTCTAAATAAAATACAAAATAGGGTTGGGGCTATGGCTCAGTGGTTGAATGCCCCTGGGTTTAATCCCCAGTACCAAAAAAAAAAAAAAAAGGTTTAATACTTTTCAAGTAAGTAGAGGTGAACTTTGAAATTTACTCATGCCTTGGGCTGGGGATGTGGCTCAAGCCATAACGCGCTTGCCTGGCATTCGAGGGGCACTGGGTTCGATCCTCAGCACCACATAAAATAAAATAATAAAGATGTTGTGTCCACCGAAAAAAACTGAAAAATAAATATTAAAAATTCTCTCTCTCTCTCTCGCTCTCTCTTTAAAAAAAATTTACTCATGCCTTGTTTTCATTATACTGTTATTAAAATTATCTGTGTAGTGTTGCTAAAGTGTATTATTGATTAGTTAAATTAATATTTAGTTAAATTAATATTTAGAGATGTCATTTTTTTCTGGAATACTGCTTTAGTACCTATGATGTAGTGAACAACTTTTAAATTGTGATTATTTTTATTGTGAAATGTTTATATGAGTCAGGTGAATTTAACTTTGCCTGAATAAGATGTGATAACTTGTTCTTTCTGGCTTGTGTTTTATCTATTCATTGGTTATATAATAGATGACTGCATAATGTATAATAAGGATTAGAACAAGCCATTAGAGTCAATTAATGATGGGAATAAACAATATTTCTGCTAATAGAGATGGAATAATATAGTTCTTTTCTTCTTTTAGTGGTATTAGGGATTTAACTTTATCCCCAGTTCTTTTTAAGTTTGAAATTTTTAAAGTTTTTTTTTTTTTTTTTTTTAATACTGAGAATTGAACTCATGGGTGCTTTACTCCTGAGTTATATCCCCAGTCCTTTTAAATTTTTTATCTTGGGACAGGGTCTCACTAAATTGCCTTGAATGGCCTTGAACTTGTGGTCTTCTTGCCTCTGCTTCTTGATAGTTGGGATTATAAGAATGCATCACCACATTAACCTGATACAGTTCTTAAGTGTAACATATTAGAAGTAAAAAAAGATTCAATAGTTAGGCATTGGAAAACAAAGAACAGAGAAGAAAATATTTTTGAGAGTCAAAGGAGCTATGCCAGGAGTAGAGTCAAATGTAACGTGGGAGTAGAAAACCAGTATAGGGACCCTAGGGAGAAGAAACTTTCTGTGCAAAGGTAAGACTTAGGTGATGGATATGTCAAAGGCATCCAGAACCGAACAATTTTAAAATAAAACTGGGCTAAAGTTATAGCTGTGGTAGAGTGTATATCTAGCATGCTGAGGCCCTCGGTTCAATCCCCAGTGCTGCTAAGTACATACATATGTGCGTAAATTTTAAAAAAACACCTAATTTTCGATCTGAACAAAACTGAATATCTATTTCATCTACCTGTAATTATGAAATTTTTTTTTCCGACCTCTGAATTTATTTGTACAAACAGCACAGGAGAAAACCAGTCCCCTACAAACAGGGGCCCAGAGGCACACCAGTCCTCTGTCCTCACATTTGAGGATAGAAGCTTTTACTATGGAACCTTTGCAGGGGCCTGGGCATCCTTGGAGTCTGCAGATAACTCCCACCTTTGGGAGTGGGAGCAGGAGCAGGAGCAGGAGCTGGAGCAGGAGCTGATACTAGAGCTGGGAGTTGCAGCCCTGGGTCTTAGCTTGGGCTTAGGTTTTGGCCTTTGGCTGGCAGATCCTGCAACCCTGAGCCCTGTGGGCATGGTGAACACACTTCCTGAGCTTGGGATGGGCAAAGAAGGCAAGGCAATCAGGCTTGTAGCTGGCACCCTTTCACATCTTGGGCTTAACCTCCTCAAGCTTCACAAGGACTTTGATAGCCTTGGGCATGTGTGTTTGTGGCCTTGTTTGCCTACATTGTTTTCAGGCCCTTGTTGTTGTGCTTCTTGACAAAACACATATTTTTCAGGAACTTGGGGTCTACCCCTTTAAGAGAGTTATATCTTGGGAGTTCTTGATGCCATTTCTGTGCCATTTTAGGGACTGGTTGTGCATGGTGTGGTTCTTGGACTTAGCCATGTCAGCACCGTCAGCTGCTGCTCCTGGAGCAGTTATGACTGGAAGAGGGAGGACTATGAAAACTTGTTGTGAGGAACTGACTATAAGAGCAGTTGGCTCAATTAGAGAGAGGGCAGTTGGGAAACCTCAGCCTGTGTGTGGACTCAGGAACCAAATAGCCCCTCAGGTGGGGCATAAAATGATCTCCCCAAAAAGATTCCTCATTTTTTTCTTTTTTCAGTGATGCCATCTGTAATTTTATCATCTGCAATGATTCTTCCCTTCGAGGTCAACCCATTATCTTCAATCCTGACTTTTTTGTGGAGAAACTTCGACATGAGAAACCTGAGGTGTTTACGGAGTTGGTGGTCAGCAATATCACAAGGCTTATTGATTTACCTGGAACGGAGTTGGCTCAGCTGATGGGGGAAGTGGACCTTAAGTTGCCTGGTGGGGCCGGCCCAGCATCAGGATTTTTCCGGTCTCTAATGTCTCTCAAGCGGAAGGGTAGGAGATGTGTTTGTGAAGGGTGGGCAGTTCTCAGTGGCTCCTCAGGCTTTTTGCTTTTTTTTTTTTTTTTTTCCTTTGAGACAAGGTCTGTCTGTGTTGCCCAGGCACAACTTGAACTTCTGGAGTGATCCTCCTGAGTGCTGGGACTATAGGGTGTGCCCCACCATGCCCAGTCTTCTCTTGGCTTCACTTCTAACATCTGAATATTCACTGAGAAGTTATAATTAACCCAAAAAATTGGTAATTTTTTCTCATTTTCTTAAGTAGAGAATGTTAAGTACTGGTAATAAAAATTACAAAAACTAGGTAAAGAAATAATTAAAGGAAATATATTCAACCCTGTGAGATGACATGATTAGTTAGGTAGTTATCAGGGTCATCTTAATTTTTAGGCTACATTAATAGTGTACTAAAGTAATATTTAATTTTCCAGATTTTTAAAAAATTTTTGAAATGATATCTTGGCTGGCATCAAACTCCTGGGCTCAAATAATCCTCCTAGTGTGCATAACTCCAGGGGTATAATTATTATATTAATAATTTTAGGGCTGGGGTTGTGGCTCAGCGGTAGAGTGCTTGCCTAGCATGTGGGAGGCCCTGTGTTCCTCAGCACCACATAAAAATAAATTAAAATAAAGGTATTGTGCCCAACTACAACTAAAAAAATAAATGTTAAAAAATATTAAAATAATATTCAAAAAACAACTAAAAAACTTACATAGCTAAAGAGTAAAGAAAGCCTGTACATTTTTAAAAATGTATATATTTTTAGTTGTAAGTGGACATAATACCTTTATTTATTTTTATGTGGTGCTGAGGATTAAACCCAGTGCCTCACGCATGGCAGGTGAGTGCTCTACCACTGGGCCACAACTCTAGCCTCAGCCTGGGCATTTTTTATTACAGTATTTCTCAAATGTTTTCATTCTATGGAATGCTTTTATAAAGCAGGTACCTATAAATCACCCAAAAAGAGCCTTTCCCGTAAATAAATAAATAAATAATAGAACATTTTTTTTTTTAGTTGTATTGGACATAATACCTTTTTTTATTTATTTGTATGTGGTGCTGAGGATTGAACCCAGTGCCTCACATGTGCTAGGCAAGTGCTCTGCCACGGAGCTACAACCCCAGCACAGCTTTTGATAACACATGAAAGAGGTGGCATTTTATTAAATAAAAGGAATCATTAAGGTAGAAAAATGCTTAAGCATTAATATATCCAATCCTGTAGCAACTCCAGTGGATAATCAATCATAGTTTAAGTTCTTTTTGGTTTGTTTTTAAATTAAATAGTAACATGCTAGGTATTGTTATTTAAATACGAAAATGGTCTTTGCCTTCAAGGAATCTACAGTCTAATACTGAGCTTGAGAGAAGTGGTTGAAAATTGATCTGATTGTGTTTTGTGGTACACACACTTCCATTGCTAAACTTTTTTTTTTGCTGACCCTTTGAAAACATTTGCTGAACTGTGAAATGTGCTGCTAGAGTAGTTTTAAGTATGATGGTTTTATACTATTTATGTGAAATATAGCCCTATCCTGCATACGGTTTTACAGAAAAAGGAGTGGTATTTGGATCCCCACTGACAGAGGAAGGCATTGCCCAGATATACCAACTGATTGAATATCTGCACAAAAGTAAGACTACTTCAAGTTTTATTGTTCTTTGTTAAATGAGGACTTGTAAGTTTTTCATTGAGATCTAACTGCCTTGAGCTTTGTAGATGCCAGTTAACTCAAAAAAAGAAATAACCAGTAATAATTAATTTCAGGTGGCAGATTTTTAAGTATATTTCCTTTTAAATTTCATCTTATGTATTGATTTGCCATATATTCTCAGAGATGTATATTAATTGCATAGTGCCTATGAAATTACATTTCCCCCTTTACTCAGATATTTCTTTTTTAAAGAATTCATTGTCGGGGCTGGGGATGTGGCTCAAGCGATAGCGCGCTCACCTGGCATGCGTGCGGCCCAGGTTCGATCCTCAGCACCACATACCAACAAAGCTGTTGTGTCCGCCAAAAACTAAAAAATAAATATTAAAATTAAAAAAAAAAAGAATTCATTGTCTCTAAAGAATCATTTATTTAAGGGAGCATGGTATTTTTTCATCTTTCATTTTCAGAATTCCATGATTAATATTCTTCACTTAATTTCCCCTCTCCTCCCTCCATTCCTTCCTTCTCTTCTTTCTTTGCAGTACTGGGGCTTGAACCCAGGGCCTCATGCTCGCTATGCAAGCACTGTACCACTAGGCTACATTCCCAGCCCTACATTTCATTTTTTAGGAGTCATGCTGTTGATGTCATTGCTCTAAGTGCTTGGTACAGCTGAGAATGTGTGAAATATATGGCATTATATGATGTCTTGATAAATTCAACATGTCTTCTTAATCAACCCAAATGCTTATTTATAACTTATTCTATGATGGGACATTGTGCTAGGAGTTAGAACACAGGTTACAAACTAGCAGCTTGAGTTTAAGTCATCTATATTTATGTTTTACTTGTTGGCAAAGGATTAGATTAAAAATAAAATTAGTTATTGATGTTTTAAAATGGGGAGAATCCAGGTTTTCAATTTCTTTGGGTGTTAGGAAGATATAGCATCCTTGGGCCCCATTGCCACGTGGACACAATCAGATGGAGCACAGAGATGTTCTCCAGTTTGTTATGGTCCTGTTTGGTCCTTGATCATTACCTGCCTGGCCCTGAAGGCATGTGAACTCAGACTCCTGAATAAGGAGGTTATGTAAAAGTAAAACGTGGACATCCTTCTTCCAGATCAAGCCAAAACTATATGTCTTCCCCCTACCCTTTTAATATCTCCTTAGATAAGCATAGAACCTAGTTAGAAGGGAAGAATAGTTTATTTGAGATGACCCTAAGCTTCTGGGAATCTCCTAGACTGAAAGGTGATCTAATGTGTTAAGAGTTCTGGTTCCTGGACCAACCCAGAGTCTCTAGGTTTATTCTGGACTGGAGAAATCAGTTTAAGCAGCAACAAACCTCTACCGAGGAACTTAACCCCTCCGGAGTATGGGAAGAACCAGAGGGAAGGGGTTCTCAGGGAGATTTGGTTTTTCTTTCTTTTTATTTTCCAAGCTCATTCTGATCATTGACTTGGTTAAATCCAGAGTCTCTATAAAGTACTGTAGAAGGGTGAGTGGTTCTTAACAGAAACATTCAGTTTAGGTGATCTCCAGGTGCTCAGGGACATCCATATATGTCTCCTCAGAGGGGCCAGTGGGTTCCAAACTTCTCTAGAAAAAAAAAAAGGCAAAATCTCTTTTAAGAGCTTTATAAAGGGTCTTTTAAATGAAAAAAAATTACTTAGGTTATATGAATTAATAAAAAATTCTCTTTTTGCTTTCTTTTTACCTGTTTGCTTCCATGCTAAGCAGACTTGCGAGTAGAGGGATTGTTTAGAGTACCAGGCAATAGTGTCCGACAGCAGGTTTTAAGGGATGCTCTCAATAATGGAACTGATATTGACTTGGAATCAGGGGAATTTCATTCAAATGATGTTGCCACTTTGCTGAAGATGTTTCTAGGAGAGTTACCAGAGCCCCTGTTGACCCATAAACATTTCCATGCACACCTCAAAATTGCTGGTGAGTATAGAAAATGAGAAGGAGATGTAAATACATATCTTTGAATTTAGTAAAATTCTTTGGGGTTTTGTGACTTGTAACCCACTGTAGTATTTCTGCTGATATTGGTTAAAACTTTGTTATATCGCTGGACTTCTTGGGGTACTCTTAAGTATTGACCAGTTAAGTTTGATTTAGTTAATTTTTTTCTTGATAATTAAGCTTCTGATTAAGATAAGACACTGACAATAAGGTAAGGTCTGGAAGCCTAGTATAGTGCTTTGAATGTTTTAGTTGCTCAAAAAATAAATGCTTTTCATTGTATTGTATTATATTGCATGAATTCATGGGGTTCACACAACTCATTTAGTTATAGATTTGGTATGTTTGCCTTGTTTTGGCTAATATGTCTATTCCTCAGTTGAGATTGTCTACACTTACAATTTGTGTTGTTTTTTTTTTTTAGCTGTAGATAGACACAATATCTTTATTTATTTATTTTTATGTGGTGCTGAGGATTGAACCCAGTGCCTCATATGTGGGAGGTAAGCACTCTACCACTGAGCTATAGCCCCAGCCCCACAAATTTGCTTTTTAAAAATAATTTCATTTGTTTTCTGAATAGGCAATATATTCACATAGTTCAAAATTTAAAAGATTCAAAAAAATAAACAATTAAAAGCCTCTTTCCCACTCTTGTTCCCTAGCACCCAGTTCTTCCCAGAGACAACCAGTCCTGTTGATGTTTAATGTAGTCTTCCAGAGATATTTTGTACACTTACAACACTTACATATATTCCTCCCTTTTTATGGAATGGTAGGGTATTACACACATGGTTCAGTGGTTTGCTTTTTTTCACTTAATGTATCTTGGAGAATGTTCTATTTTTACCTCACAAATGGTTGCCTCCTTCTTTATGATTTTGTGGTAGGGAATTCATTCTTTAATTGCACAGCTATTATGTTGCCATAGGCTCTGAGTATACATAGTATCAAAATCCATGGAGCATTTACTTAGTTTTCTGCCCTTGAGCATTTCTTTCCCTTCTTTTTTTTTGGTACTGGGATTGAAATCAGGGGTGCTTTACCACTGAGCCACACCCCCAGCCCTTTTTTTATATTTTATTTATAGACAGGTCTTGCTGAGTTGCTTAAGGCTCATTAAGTTGCTGAGGCTGGCTTTGAACTTGCAGTCTTCCTGTCTCAGTTTCCTGAGCTGCCGGGATTATAGACATCTGCCACTGCACCCAGCTCAGATTAGATCTTTTTAAAAGCACTTTTACTAGCAATCTAGATGATCGAGTGAGTAATTCTGCTAGAATGTTATGTGATTTTACCCTTAATATGGGGGGAAATAAACTTGTTAGAGCTTTGGAAAAGATTTAGAAGATACTAATAAATTCTTTTTTGTGTGTTAACATAAGGATGCTTATTTTCATTTGCTTTCCTATTGAGTTTCGTTCATTTAGTGCAGTTTTTGAAATCCTCCACTTCACTGACCCATGAATCATTGTTCCTAGAAAATATTTTAAGGTGTGGCCCTGTTGCAGCATTTGATATGCCTTGCTGATACCTGGAAGAATTTTCGTTTTCAATTTCATATTAACTGAATGTATTTTCTATAAATATTATCTGCCTTTCCTGAAATTATTATTTAGTTTAAACAATTTAACACACTGAAATAATTTTCTGGTCCATATAAGTTATACCTAAATGGTTGTTAGTATTCTTTGAAATTCTGATTATGCAGGGGATTGTTTTTATTGATAACCTATGTTGCAGCCAGGCTCAGTGATACATCCTTGTAATCCCAGAGGCTAAGGCAGGAGGATTGCAAGTTTGAGCTACTTATTGATATCCTAACAGGACTAGGGATGTAGCTTAGTGTAAAGCACCCCTAGGTTCTATCCCCAGTACCAAAAATAAGATAACCTGTGTAGCCTATTAGAGAAGACATATGGTTTTGACCCCATGAGGAGCTGCTTGGATCATCCTGTTATTCACTCTGATTTTTATTTTAACCATAAAATATTTGAGGAGGAAAAGGGGAGGAGTAGCATTGTAAAGGCATGTGTGGACATGTTTTCATTTTTCCTTGGTATGTACCTAGGAATGGAATTGCTGGGATATATGATAGCTCTAACTTTTTAAGGTACTGCCCAGATGTTTTCAAGAGTGGTTATACCATTTTACATTCTTACCAGCAATGTAGGAGGGTTTAATTTTCTCTCTGCCAACATTTGTTAATGTTAGTCTTTTTGATTATAGTCATCCTAGTGGATGTTGAGTGGTATCTCATTATGGTTTTGATTTATATTTATTGATTGCTAATGATACTGAACATGCAAATGCATGTATATTGTATATTATCATTATTTTGATGGAAATAATGATAATATACATTATCTCACACATTAGTGTTTTATTAATAAGATGTATCCCTAGCCCATTAATACATTAATATGTCCATGGTTGCACTGGAAGTTACCTGGCAAAATCTATCCTCCCCCTCCCTCCAGGGCGGGAGTCAAGCCCAAGGCTTTGTACATACTAGGGTACTATAATTTTTAAATTTTGTTTGTGCTTGATTCTTTTTTCTCCTTTGTGAATTGAAGGGAGGATAATAGTAATAGTATTGGTTTTTCTTGCTTTTATTTTCTCCCTCCTTTTTAATATTTACTTTTATTTTTAAGATTTGATGCAGTTTGATGATAAAGGAAACAAGACCAATATACCAGATAAAGAGCGGCAGATTGAGGCTCTTCAGTTGCTCTTCCTCATTCTTCCCCCACCCAATCGTAATTTACTGAAGTTATTGCTTGATCTCCTGTACCAGACAGCGAAGAAGCAAGACAAGAATAAGATGTCTGCCTATAACCTTGCCCTTATGTTTGCACCCCATGTCCTATGGCCAAAAAATGTGAGTTTTAAGGGGAAGAATAAAGATTGCTTTGTGTTCTTGGGCTGGGCTTCATCCTGTGGCCATACCTTGATGAGGCTGTCAAAGGTCCAAGGTCCAGTCTTCAGCTTTATGAGGTTAGGAGCTTTATCATTTCACCCAAGAGTTATCAAACTTGCGGGGGTGGGGGGACAGTTCCTGTAGCTTATAAATCAATTTCTGATAAACCTGTGTGAGAACTTGCTAGTGAAAATTCTGGAAAATTATAGTTAATAAACTAGAATACTCAGAAAACTTCCTTGGGAAACCAGATTAATTTCTGTAAATTTAGAATAGAGCTGTGTGATCTTACTGGATAATGTCACCAAGCTTTATATAAAATGACACATAGAGCAATCATCTTGCCTTGTCCTTCTGTTTCCCACAGATATAGTTTCCTTGGATACAGTTGAATGTGCTGCTTCTTACTGAGACCACAATATTCTCAGTGACTTAAATAAGAACTAAATTATCTGAAGTCTTTTAAACAAATATTTCATCTGAAGGCACATAATTATATTTCTCTCCATTTGTAGTATATGTTTTTTTTGTATGATGGGATTGTGAACCAGGATACCTCACTTGGAAGCTATAAACAACTAATGTTACCTGTATCATTTTCTGTACTTAGGCCCCTTCTTTGTAAACAGAGCATGATAGTAGTTTCTCCACTTACCTTACAATGTTGCTGGGAAGACAACAGAAATAGATGTGTTATAACACGTTATAAAAGATGTTTGAGATTATAGGAAACGAGAAAAATAAAAGTAAGGGAAAGAGGTTGTTTTACCTGACAAGTAGCTAGTAACAAAATAAGAGAAAGTTCTGGGCCAGAAAGAACTTCTGGGTGGGTTGGGGAAGACAGGACATACCAACTCTTGTCCATATTAAAAGAGTTAGCCTCATAGTGAAGAATATTAGAACCAGGTAACCAAGACTGTGGGAAAGGAGAGAGTAAACTGTGGTTATCACAGAAGAGCAAACAGATAAAATAACAAAGGTACATGTTGAGGATTAGGGATTTGGTATAGAAGAGGTGCTTTAGTACTTAAAAAAAAAAGAGGAAGCAGAGACAGAATGGAAATCAATGACAATTTGACTATGTTTTTAAGGAAAAGATGTCATCTTTGGTATCTGTTAGTAATGAGAGTTCGCCTTTGTTTTTAGAGAAACTCCAGTTTCTCTGAAGAGGCAGTGTCCTTGATGGTTGTTGTGGGTTATGTTCTTCCTACCCATTTTGAATCCTAGGCTGGATTTTCTTTAACTTTGCTCTCATGTCTAATTAGGAAATGAATATTGATTCTCATGAATTTCCTGGTCACTATAGGGAAATATGATTGTTCTAGATTATATCCAGTGGAAAGCTACTGAACTAATAGAATTAAACATTGTATTTAGAGTTACTTTTATTAGGGATAGAAATGATCACACACATAAGTATGTAAGGGGTCCTGAGAAGAGCAAACAGATAAAATAACAAAGGTACATGTTAAGGATGTTATTGGGAAATGGTACTTCCCAGCTGTTAACGCCCTTTGTTCTCTTTTCCTCTGAACAGGTCACTGCAAATGACCTTCAGGAAAATATCACGAAGTTAAACAATGGGATGGCTTTTATGATAAAACACTCCCAGAAACTTTTTAAGGTAGGTAAGGGATAGCATTTGGTTGGTAATAGGACAAGGAAGATGGAGCAAAGTTGAATCTTAGATAAAAAAGAAAAAGTGGGCTCCTGGAAGAGAAGAGTCCTGACTTGCACTGTAAGCCAGAGTGGACAATGGAAAACCCTCCCAGGTGGGAGGAATGGGAGGCCCAGAGGTTCCAGTCCTGGGGTAATTGGCTCCACCCTTGAAATCATCCTGCTTTTTTTCCTGAAAGGCAGCACATGCTGGCAGCTGTGTAGTTTTATCCTGCCTGCTTCCTGCCAGTGGGATTTTGAGGGTCTGACAGCCCCCTTTCATTTTGTACTCTTTGTCCCTTTCAGTCCAAACAGGCAGTGTTTCTGCCAACATAATTTTCTCAAGAACTTTGTGGGTCTTCTGTGGATTGCAATGGGGTTCATTCTGTTAGACAAAAGCCACATATACAAATCTTTTGAAGATAAATCCTCTACCTTGGTCTCCTGCTGCTAAGGCCGAGGGACAATCCCTTTAAGCTTCCTAAAGGCCCTCTGGTTCATTGAGAGGGTCTGGGAGGCACACTCTTCCTCTCTTGAAAGAGCCCTTTGTGTGACTGAATACCCTGACCTTTTCATGTTTCTAAGGTTTCAGCAAAAGATTGTATAGTCACATGCTTGGTCTTTAGAATATACCTACTCAATAGTGAATCTCTTAATTTTTTGTATCTTTTGCCATCTGGAGAAGCCAAGAATTTCTAAGATCATCCGGTTCTGATTCCTTTTTTCTTATGGTAAAATACTTATCATCTTAACATTCTTCTTTTTATTATTATTTTTTGGTACTGGGGATTTAACCCAGGGGCATTTACCACTGAGCTACACATTCCCAGTCCTTTTTATTTTTTGAGACAGGGTCTCACTAAGTTGCTTAGGGCCTTGCTAAGTTGCTGAGGCTGGTCTCAAACTTGTGATCCTTCTGCCTTAGCTTCTCAAATTTCTGGGATTACAGGAATGCACCATCATTTATTTATTTATTTTTGAGGTGGGGTCTCACTGTGTTGCTCAGGCTGGTCTTCTGTGTTGAAGTGGTACTCCTGAGTAGCTAAGACTTTAGGCCTAGGCCACCACATCCAGCTCATTTTAACTGTTGTTAAGTGTACAGTTCTTTGGCATTACATATATTCACATTGTTGTGCAATCATCATTTTGGAGAATATGTTTCCTCCTTTTTAAATGAATATCATTAGAGACTCAGCACTCTTTATCTTGCAAAATTGGAACTCAGTACTCATTAAACAATAACTCCTCATTCTCCCTCCCCTTAGCCCTGTCAACCACCATTCTACTTTATCTCTGAATTTGACTTTTTAAAGTACTTTATGTAAGTGGAATCATACAATATTTGTCTGTGATTGTTTTATTTCAAGTAGCATAGTGCTTTCAAAGTTTATTATGTTACAGGATGTGTCAGAATTTGCTTCTTATTGTTCTTGTTCTTTCTTCATTTTCTTCTCTTCTTTTACAGAGCTGGGGATGAGCTATACCCCCAACCCTTTTTATACTTTGTTTTAAGGCAGGGACAAGTTAAGCCTCTAACTTGGGCTTCTTCTGCCTCAGCCTCCTGAGGAGCTTGGATTATAGCTGTGTGCCACCACACTCAGCTTCTTTTTGTGTTTAATGCTAATTTTTAAAAATTGTGGTAAAATATATGTTGAGTATCCTTTATGTGAAATGCTTGGGACTAGAAGGGTTTTGGATTTTGGAATATTTGCAAATACAGAATGAGGTATGTTGGAGATGGGACCAAAATTTAAATATGAAATTCATTTACATTTCATATATACCTTATACACATAATCTGGAGGTAATTTTATGCAATGTCTTTAAAGCATCCGTGTTTTGATTGAAACGTAACACAAGGCCAAGTATAGAATTTTCCTTGTATTATCATGTCATTACTCAAAAAGTTTCAGATTTTTGTAGCATTTTGGATTTTGACTTTTCAGATTAAGATGCTCAACCTCTGTACAAAACATAAAATTGATCGTCTTAAGGGTTTTTTAAACTTTTTTAAAAAATATTTTTTAGTTGTAGTTGGATACAATATTGTTAATTAATTAATTTATTTTTATGTGGTGCTGAGGATTGAGTCCAGGGCCTTGCCCGTGCTAGGTGAGCACTCTACTGCTGAGTCACAACCCCAATCTCTTCTTTTAACTTTTTTTTAAAAAATATTTTTAGTTGTAGCTGGACATGGTATTTTTATTTAATTTATTTATTTTTATTGATGGACCTTTATTTATTTATTTGTTTATATGTGGTGCTGAGAATTGAACCCAGTGCCTCACACATGCTAGGCAAGCGCTCTACCACTGAGCCACAGCCCCAGCTCTTTAATTAATTTATTTTTATGTGGTGCTGAGGATCAAACCCAGTGCCTCAGTATGTGCTAGGTAAGTGCTCTAACACTGAGCTACAACCTTAGCCCTTAACTATTTTTGTCTTTTGTTTTTGGTACCAAGGATTGAACTCATGGACACTTAACTACTGAGCCACATCTCCAGCATTTTTTTTTTTTTTTTTAAATATTAGAGACAGGGTCTCATTGAGTTGCTTAGAGCTTCATTTAGTTGCTGAGGCTGGCTTTGAACTTGTGGTCCTCCTGCCTTAGCCTCCTGAGCCAGTGGGATTATAGGTATGTGCCATTGCACTTGTCCTTAACTGTTTTTTTTTTTTTTTTTTTTTGAGATGAGGTCTCACTGTGTTGCACAGGCTGACTTCTAACTCCTGTGCTTACGTGATCCTCCTAACTTAGCTCTGTGCCTCGCTTTCACAGCTGTTTTCTTTTTTTTCCCAATGTAAACTAATCAAGGTTTATATATTTTGATTTTTATGTCACTTTTAATCTGTAACAGTCATTATGCTTTTTCTTCATGTCATTGATTTGAAATGTTCAAATCAACTGTCTTATACATTTTCTTACATTCTAACTTTGTCTTATTTTCTCAAAGTCACTTAACTTCTTCCTCTGTTTTCAAGTGTTTCCTGTAAACTATAAGTTAGATCTAGAATCTTGATTAGATTCAAGTTGTAGGTGGTGTTTATATATATCATATTGCAGTACATTAGGAGACACATGATGTTAGATTGTCTTATTGTGATAATTTTGTTATTGGCCAGATCTCTTCATTATAAAGGGACATTTTCTCCTTTCCAAATAGTGAATAACTTATAAGGTAAATCTCTAATATATATTGGTTTTAGCATTTGTTGATAATCCTGCCTAGGATCTGTGATTACATTAGGTATTACAAAAGATTGATTTTCTAATCCTATTATTTAACCCATAATATATGACTTTATTTTTTGGAGAAGATGTTTTCTCCTTTTTAAATAACTGTCATTAGAGACTTATGGATTTTTATGTATTCATGATGTTAGTCAGTTTCATTTATTCATTTTGATAATTTTGTCCTAAATTTGGGCATTGATGGCCTTTATAAGCTGGTTCCTATAACCCAGTGCTTCACATATATGAGGCAAGTGCTCTACTGCTGAGCCACAACCCCAGCCCCTCCTTATAGATTTAATTTCACTTTTTGAACCTGTAGTATATTTACATGATTCAAAAGTCACAACTACCAAAAAAAAAAAAAACCAAAAAATAAAAAAATAAAAAAATGAGAAATTGCAGTCCTTTCTCTAACCATCTTCATTATTTTCTGGTTTATTTTCCTACTATTTCTGTTTTTTTTTTTTTTTTGTGGTACCAGCGATTGAACTCAGGGACACTCGACCGCTGAGACACATCCCCCAGCCCTATTTGTATTTTATTTAGAGACAGGGTCTCACTGAGTTACTGAGGGCCTTTATGTTGCTAAGGCTGGCTTTGAACTGGTGATTTCCCTGCCTCAGCCTCCCTGGGATTACAGGTGTGCACCATTGCACCCAGCCTTACTGTTTCTTTTTGTAAAAACAAAGTAAATGTACATACATGTTTATATTCTTATTTCCCCTTCTTTCTTACACATATACTGTTCTGTGCCTTACTTTTCTCACTCAGTAGATCCTGGAAATTCCTCCATATGCTTCATAAAGCCATTCAGCTTGTCTCCCTCCCTTTTTTCTCTTCCTTTTCTTTTCATTCTTCTCTCTCTTTTTCTATCTTCTCTCTTTTCTTATTTAATGACTGCATAGTAGCACATTATACGGATTTATGAAAGTTCACCAACTATTAATGAACATTTAGGTTGTATCTAATCTTTCTGTTGTTGTTGTTTCAGTTTTGGGGATTAAACTCAGGTCCTCACATATGCTAGGCAAGCAGTCTACCAGTGAATGCATTCCTACCCTTTTTATTTTTTTTTATTTTGAGACAGGGTCTCTCCTAAGTTGCTGAGGCTGGCCTGGAACTTTTGATCCTCCTGACTCAGCCACTACAATCTATGGGAGTCCAGGGGTGTGCTGCCAGACCCCACATGTGTCCAATCATTCAGTTAATCTTTTATTTTAATGTTTTACTTTTTAGTTGTATTTGGACACAATACTTTTATAATATTTATTTATTTATTTTTATGTGGTGCTTAGGATCGAACTCACAGCCTTGCACATGCTGGGCGAATGCTCTACCCCTGAGCCATGATCCCATTTCCCATTTGATTAATCTTTATGTTTCTGGAGTTACATCTTCAGGATAGATTCTCAGAAGTGAGATTCTGGGACAATGGGTAAATGCAAATGTAATTTTATTAGATATTGTAGTATCCTTCTCTATAGTGATTATATTAGTTTACATTTAATAAAATAGTGGTTGTAATTAAACACTTCTTCCTGGACTGTAAACAGGGTATTTGTTACAGAATTCTATTCTGTAGTAATCCTGAATGGTATTTTCTATACATGATTCTAAAATGTGATCCGGAGACCACTTGCAATTTGTCAGGATTTGGGAGATTTTTTTTTTTTTGATCAAATATAAGCATTTTTATAAATGTTTATATGTTTGTTTCTGGCTCACTTGAGTGTATTCTTGCCATATTTGATTTTTAAAACAGCAACAACTACATCAGTGTCTTTCATAGTTTCCCCATCAATTTTACTGAGGAGTCTCTTCAGTTGCAAGAGAAAGGAAGCTGCGGAATAAGGCATTTTGTGCAATCTTTGGCCTTTCCAAAGTCATCTAACAGATAATTTTGAGAACCATTGTCTTTTTGTGGACTTGAAAGAATTTTAGGTCCTACTAAACTCTTGGTCCTGGTATTCTTTTGTCTTCTTCCCAGGCTCCTGCTTACATTCGGGAATGTGCAAGATTACACTATTTGGGCTCCAGAACCCATGCATCAAAGGTAAGATAGGAAACTGCTCTTTAGAGTTAAGATTAGTGGAGTTTTTTTTTTTTTTTTTTTTTTTTTTTTTTTTTTTTTTAAGCATAAAATTAAAGTAAAGCTGTGCAAAATAAAAATATTTTAATGTCATAGCTTAAAGTTACTTAGTCATTTAATCACAAGGAGAATGATTGAGTGGAAAGTTACAAATTGAAATAGAAACGTCCCTATGGGCAGTGTTCTTGCCTGCTGTCAGATGTCCTCCACTGGTGGATGAGAAGGTATCCTCTAAACAAGGGTGATGATGTAGACTGTATGTTTAAAGTTTTTTCATAAAACCAATATGCATTTTTATAGCACATCACATAAACAATCTGTAAATAACAAATGTATTAAATACTTTTTAGTAGCAATAGCACAGTTTTATGTAATTTGTTCTTTTATTTTTTAAATTTTTTTTTAGTTTTAAGTGGACACAATATCTTTATTTTATTTTTATGTTGTACTGAGGATTGAACCCAGTGCCTCATGCATGGTAGGCGAGCACTCCACCACTGAGTCACAACCCCAGCCCTGTAATTTGTTCTTATTCAGGATCAATGGCATGATAAAACTCTATTCTATCAAATGGCTAAAAGACTTGATAGCACATGAATTTAGGGAAATGTGTGGTGCTTATTGACAGAAGATCACATATGATTATTTAGCTCCAACAGTGGAAAGTTAAAAAAAAAACTTCATAATCACTTTTTTTGAGTGTATATGTATATGGTACTGAGAATTGAACCCAGGGGTGCTCTGCTACTGAGCTATATCCCCAGCTCTTTTTATTTTTTATTTTGAGTCTTTTTTTTTTTTTTTTTTAAAGAGCAAGTGAGAAAGAGAAGGGGAGAGAGAGAGAGAATTTTTAATATTTATTTTTTAGTTTTCGGCAGACACAACATCTTTGTTTGTATGTGGTGCTGAGGATCGAACCCGGGCCGCACGCATGCCAGGCGAGCGCGCTACCGCTTGAGCCACATCCCCAGCCCCCGAGAGAGAGTCTTGCTAAGTTATTGAGGCTGGTCTTGAACTTGTGATCCTCCTGCCTCAGTCTCCTGAGTTGCTGGGATTATAGATATGTGCCACTCTGGCCACAAGCACTTTTTTATGAATTTTAATTGGTCTTTCTTGGTTAAAAACTTAAAGATGTCATCATATGCTATTATTTTCTGCCCCTGATTGTCCTACTCATCGAGAAATATTGGCATGACCGGGAAAACAGTATTTGATTTCAAGTAGTGTAATTGGTGTGTAGTTTTTCTTAAAGAGTTGTTGTTTTCATTCCTTTACTGATGCCACACAGTTGTCACATTAAATTGTCACGTTTGGGAAAGAGCACCAGCCGCGAAACAATGCCCTTATGCTCCAGGGTGGGACTGTCACTTTAGTATCTGGATAACTTCACACTTATAGCTTAATCTATTTTTTCTAATGAGAATGATGGTACTCTGCCTGCTTGCCTTATATGATAGCAGTAAGGATGACTTGAAATGAAAATATGCTTTGAAAATTGAACTTTTGATGGGCTTGGTGGTGTACATCTGTAATCCAAGTGGCTCTGGAGGCTCAGGCAGGAGGATCGAAAGATTGTGGCTAGCCTCAGCAACTAAGCAAGGCCCTAAGCAATTTAGTGAGAGAATATCTCAAAATAAAAAATAGAAAGAGCTTGAGATATGAATCAATGGTAATGTGCCTCTGGGTTCAATACCAAAACAGAAAAAAGAAAAAGAAAAGGAAAAAAAAATGATAATTCTTGGTGGTGATATTCTAAATATATTAGGTTCTCTGACAGGTTATAGGAGGATGATTAATATAACCTTTATTGATAGGTCCCTTATCTGATAATTATGTTAAGATTTTTCTTGTTCCTGAGTATAAAAATAGATGATATTCCCACTCTCCCTTTATTATGTTCTAGGTTTTTGTGGGAATCCAACAACAAAGCTGGAAGGATATATTAATTCACTTACCTTCTGAATTTCCTTTAGGATGACCTTGATCTGACAGCTTCATGCCATGCTAAGTCCTTTCAGCTGGCAAAATCTCAGAAACGGAACCGGGTAGATTGCAGCTCTCACCAGGAGGAGACCCAGCAGCGAACAGAAGAGGCACTGAGAGAGCTCTTCCAGCACGTTCACAGTATGCCAGAGTCCGCAAAGAAGAAACAGCTTATTAGACAGGTGCCCAAGGACAGGGGAATAGTGAGAGGTTTTAGGAACATGATCACATTTGTGGAATCACTAGGCAATATTGTTAAAGAATCTCATTTAAGTTTTGACTCTTTTTGAGACAAGCTTTGGCCCTACTAGAGAAAGAAATAAAGGCCCTTGGATTTCTGCAGTTAAATAGGAGGATTCAGAGTATCTCTACTTTTGGTCATGTGCCAAGTTTTCTTAGAGCCAGAAATTAAAATATAATATAATATTCCAAAGTTTAAACTCTTAACAAATTTTTCTGGCAAATAATTTGACTTTCTGAATCTCAGTTTTTTTTGTTTGTTTGTTTGCAAAATGGTAATAGTATTGACCATGTTTCATGGCTGTAAAGATTAGAGATAATGTACATAGAATGACACAGTATAAATGGTAACTCTCAACAATAGAATTGTTTGTAGTTAGAAAAACACTATAAACCAAGGTCCTAGGCTGATTCTAGAAGGTAGGAATCTAGTGTTATCTTTGTTTATTTTGGAGCTATGGGAGCAAAATTAGGTCTTCCATTTGCTACTTTCAGCACTCAAAGCATAGTTTGAGTAAATCCTGACTACTTGGCTACTTTCTTTCTGAGGAAATGTGTTTGTCTCAGTCTCTCTTGAATTTTTTATTTTATTTTATTTTATTTTATTGGTTGTTCAAAACATTACAAAGCTCATGATATATCATCTTTCATACATTTGACTCAATTGGGTTATGAACTCCCATTTTTACCCCAAATACAAATTGCAGAATCACATCGGTTACACACTCACATTTTTACATAATGGCATATTAGTGACTGTTGTATTCTGCTACCTTTCCTATCCCCTACTATCCCCCCTCCCCTCCCCTCCCATCTTCCCTCTCTACCTCCTCTGCTGTTGTTCAATTCTCTCCCTTATTTCTCTCCCCCTTTTCTCTTGAATTTTAACTGAACAGTTGGGGTCAGTTTGTTAGGAGTTTGCTACATTACAGCAAACTGAATTTTAACTGAACAGTTGGGGTCAGTTTGTTAGGAGTTTGCTACATTACAGCAAACTGACATATCAACTGACAGTTTTGGAGGTTTCAGCCTGTAACTAGTGGCCCTGTTGCTTTTGGGTCAGTGGTGAGGCAGGACATCATGGCAGGGCACATGTGGCAAAACTGTTTGCCCATGGAGGGGAAGCTAAATAAAGAGAAGAGGTCATGGCTCCACAATTCCCTTGGAGGTCACACCCCCAGTGATCTAAGACTCCTACTAGGCCCTACCTCTTAAAGGTTTTACCACCTCCCAGTAGCACACTGGCTGGGGACCAAGACTTTAACACATGGACCTTTGGGGGACATTTCAAATCCAAGCTACAGGAGTCAGCCTCTTTACTTCTAGGACCTTGGAGGAAGAGTCAGTTTTTATATATTTATTTTATTCCTGATCTCAAGTATAGAGCCAGGTATAAACAAGTATTTAGAAAATGTTGAATGGAGCTATGATTAACAATTGATAAAGATCTTTTTGTTTTTTGGCACTGAGGCTTGAACCTAGGGGTGCTTAACTACTAAGCCACATCTCCCTCCTTTTTTTATATATTTATTTAGAGAAAGGGTCTTGCTGAATTGCTAAATGCCTCGCTAAGTTGCTGAGACTTACTTTGAACTCGCCATCCTCCTGCCTCAGCCTCCTGAGCTGCTGGGTTTACAGGCATGCACCACTGTGCCCAGCTTGATAAAGATATTTAAGTTTTTGGTCACTCTTTTTGAGATTACTTTGAGATTTAGTAAATTGTCTATGACTGGATTTTTCAGGGTATTGGATGAGTATTGTTGCAGATTCAATGCCATCTAGTGACTAAATTTTCCATAGAAATTAAAACAGTAGTAGTTTCATATAGGACAGGTGTAATGGATTTTCTCAAGAGTACTGACAGTTAAAGACAATACATAGGAAAAGACATTTTTTTTGCTGTTCTTAGAAAAATAGGAAGTTATAGAGAAGGGTAAAAAAAAAAATCACTCATTCCACCAGTGTTTATATTTTGAACACTTCTTTTAGACTTTTTCCTATGGTATATTTTTATATAGTTATGATCATGTGATAAACTTTTTTTTTAATCTCTCTTTTTTTTCACCAAACTGAGCATAAGCATATTTTCATAAATGCTTGCAAACTCCTTCCATTCATTTTAGATACTCCCATACCTTTTTGAAAAAAAATAATTTTACTATATATTTTTTCTCTATGATTATTAAAAATAATATGCTCACTGTAGAAACATAAAAACCTCTTATAAGAATATAAAGGAGAAAATAAAAGGAACCTATCATATCCAGAGATAACCATTTTGGAGTATTTCTAGAGTTTTTCTTCCTGAATATATATTTTACATTTCTTTGTTAATTAATATATATTTAGTTTTATATTCTACCCTTTTCCTTTAACTTTATATCACAGACATTTTCTATGTCCATTGAAAGGTTATGAACATTTGAAGTGTTTGCATAATACATCCTATGTAACCTAATTTATGGACAGTTTGCCTACTATTGGACACATTGGGGAAATTAGATTGTTTTTTAGTTTATAAAATTTTTTTTCATAAGTATTTAATTGTGTATCATTTCCTTGAAAAAGTATGACCAAAGCATTATTAGTTTTGACTGATATATGTCCCTTCCCTCTTTTTTCCTCCTGAAAAAAAAAATGTCAGTATTTGTTTGAATAAACTTTTAAATCTGAAATAATTTTAGATTTAGAGAAAAGTTACAAAGTTAATAGAGTGTCCACATACTTTTCACCCAGTTCCATATTATCAAACCAGGAAACTAACATCTAATGTACCACATTTTTGTTAACACTGTAGTCTTTATTCAGATTTTATCAGTCTTTTTATTAATGCCCTTTTTCTGTTGTAATGCCATGTTTCTGTTCTGATCTAATCTAGGGTACCCCTTTGCATTAATACATGTTTACACATGCATACACATTCTCCATTTATCTTTATTTGAATTTCATTTGTGGAAGAAACCAAATTGTTTATTCCCCAGAGTCTGGATTTTACTGATTGCATCCCCATGGTATTATATAATATATCCAACAGTCCTCTATATTTACTATAAAGTGGTAGTTAGATTTATTTCTGGGGGCTTATTCCAATCCAGTTCTTTTCTGATAAGAACACCTTGTAAGTGGTACATACTTCATAATATGCATTTTTTAAAAATATTTATTTTTTTAGTTGTAGTTGGACACAATACCTTTATTTATTTATTTATTTATTTTTATGTGGTGCTGAGGATCGAACCCAGGGCCTTGCACATGATAGGCAAGCGCTCTACTGCTGAGCCACAACCCCAGCCCATAATATGCATGTTTTAAGAAATATATATATATTTTTTAGTTATAGATGGACACAGTATCTTTATTTATTTATTTTTATGTGGTGCTGAGGATTGAACCCAGTGCCTCACACTTGCAAGGCAAGTGTTCTACCACTGAGCTATAGCCCCAGACCCCATAATATGCATTTTTAAAAGGATCTGAATACTCCTTGCTAAAGAGCTTCCCAGAACATTTTATTAATTAATGCTTTTCACTGGATGTACAATAATGATAACCATTTTATTGTACCTTTGCCAACATTTATCAGAAATGATGGGTTTTCATGGGTTCCAGTATTTTCAGGAAGAATCCTTACTAGATAACTAGAGGTAACTAAATTTTTGTTTTCTGAGATAATTAATTTTGAAAACTTCTTAGTACCCATATATAAAACAGTCACTTTTTAAACCTCCAGAATCTGAACTGATAAAAACATACAAGTTTACAATTGAGAATTGTAAAAAGTTTAGTTAGAAAGGGCAGAAGAGTAAATTCTTCAGTTAGGCACTATATTAAAACATTAAGACTATACAGTGTCTCATATCTTCCCTTTTTCCACCTTAAATTCCTCCATACAAAGAACTCATGTTCATAGAATTGGAAGTTTGTGTTCTGATCTATTATTCTTTGATGATAATAATGAATTCTATTTAAACAGCTTTAATAACTTAAAAAATTCAGTATGCAACTTATGTTAAATTAAGGACTACTTTAGGTTGTGCCAATAACTATGTTTAAATGTTTTATGCAAAAAAAAATTTGTTATTTACTAGCAGGAGCTCTTGGGAGAATTCCATAAGCTCTCCATGTCTCAATGTCCTTATCTGTAAAATAGGGGTAATAGGGGCTGGAGTTGTGGTAGAGCGCTTGCCTGGCATGTGTGAGGCCCTGGATTTGATCCTCAGCACCACATATGAATAAATAAAATAAAAGATCCATTGACAACTAAAAAAACATTTTAAAAAATATAGGGATTATAATTCCACATTCAAGGAATAGGAAAAATAGTACTACTCAGAGTAACTTAATATATTTTTATTTCTTTTTTTTTTTAAACATTTATTTTTTTTAGGTGTAGATGGACATAACACAATGCCTTTATTTTTATGTGGTGCTGAGGATAGAACCCGAGTCCCGCCCATGCTAGGCGAGCGCTCTACCGCTGAGCCATAATCCCAGCCCTATATTTTTACTTCTTTTTGGAAATATTATTTCTGCTTTTGTTTTTTGTGTGCTGGGGATGGAACCCAGGGCCTTTCACATCTAGGGCCTTACCCATTCTATTTCTATCAATGAGCTGCATTCCGGGCCACCGTTTCTGCCTTTGTAATTTGCTTGATGACCTACTGATGTATACATGCAGACTCATTTATTCCTGGAGTTTTGGGGTATTTACACTAGGAGAATATTAATAAAATGTTCTCTGTATTTTCTTTTAGTTTCAAAAGCAGTCTTTGACTCAGACACCAGGGCGAGAACCTTCCACTCCCCGGGTACAGAAGAGGGCCCGTTCTCGCTCCTTCAGTGGGCTTATTAAGGTAGGTATGCTGTGCTTTTTCAGTAATGATTGTGAGGAACTATAACAGTCTGACTTTTTCTTATGCATAAATAGTTTCTTTAGTCCTTGGACTCCTTTAATGGATTAATTTATAAGGGGTAAAGATAGGATTTGGAAAGGCTTTTATTTTTCAAAACATTTTGCTGTGTTTTAAATCAGAGATGGGGTTCTCCGGTGCAAAAGAAATAAAGGTTCTTCCTTCTCTTCTGGGGCTGAGGACAGAGTTCTCATTCCTGAGCAATGTGGATGGTCTCTTTTGCTTTCTGACCTGCTTTATAGTACATACTTCTTTATTCAATTTGATAAACCCATGTTTATCAAACATGAGGAAGTTGAGAGATTGGGGACATTGTTAGAAAAAATGGATTTCTATTAGGCTAGTGAATTTTTATTACCTCAAATTTTGGTAAACTTATTTTTTTTACTGTTGTTGTATTCTCTTCCCTTGTATCAAATTTGCTAAAAATCTTACTTTTAGAATGAATGTAAAATATATTTCTGTGCTTTTGCTGCCATGACCTTATTTACAGATTCAGTTGACAAGTCTTCACAGATGGTCTGGAGTTGTAGTTGAAAAATATTGCCATAAGGTGGCAGTAGATAACTTGGATATGGGGTTCAAATTTCCATGCATAAACTAAGGCAAGGTTCTGGTTAACTTGAGAGGTATTTTGTGTTCTGTCTTCTTTACTTCCTCTTTTCCAGGGGCTATCAGCCCCAGTTCTTTTTGTTTTTTAACTTTTGAGACAGGATCTTTCTAAGTTGTTGAGGGTCTTGCCAAATTGCCCAGGCTGGCCTCAAACTTGAGATCTTCAACCTCCTAAATCACTGGGATTATAGGTATGTGCCACCACACCAAGCCCTTTTTATATTTTTCTTTTCTTTTTTTTTAAATATTTATTTTTTTTAGTTTTCGGCGGACACAACATCTTTGTGTGTATGTGGTGCTGAGGTTTGAACCTGGGCTGCACGCATGCCAGGCGAGCGCGCTACCGCTTGAGCCACATCCCCAGCCCCCTTTTTATATTTTTCATTTTGAGACAGGGTTGCTGAGGAGGGCCTCCAACTTGGAATCATGCAAACTCAGCCTCCTGAGCCATTGGAATCATATCAGCGTGCCATCACTCCCAGCCTATTTTTCTTTTAAAAATTGTTTTAACATTATTAAGATATAAAATTCAGTAACATTAAGGAACCCTTTGATTATAACTTCAAGTTTATGTTTTAAAAAATGCATACCTTGGGGGGTGGGGATGTGGCTCAAGCGATAATGCGCTCACCTGGCATGCCTGGGGCGCTGGGTTCGTTCCTCAGCACCACATAAAAAAATAAAATAAAGATGTTGTTCTACTGAAAACTGAAAAATAAATACTAAAAAAAAAATTCTCTTAAAAAAAAATGCATACTTTGGGCTTGGGTTGTGGCTCAGGGGTAGAGCATTTGCCTCACATGTGTGAGGCAGTGGGCTCAATTCTCAGCACCACATATAAATAAATGAATAAAATAAAAGTCCATCAACAATTAAAAAATATATATTAAAAAAATCCCTTGTGGTGGGCATGATGGTGCATGCCTGTAATCCCAGCTACTTAGGCTGAGGCAAGAGGATTGAAAGTTCAAGGCCAGCCTGGGCAACTAAGGGAGATACTGTCTCAAGACAAAAAAGTTAAAAAAGGGCTTGGGATGTTTCCTGGTGGTAAACACCCCTGGGTTCAATCCTTAGTAACATCAAAAAAACAACAAAATTTGTAATTTTTTTCTCCCTTTAAGCTGCAGTGATTAGCAGTTACAGACTGATTTAACCCTAGTTTTTGTTGTTGTTGTTGTTGTTGTTGTTGGGGGCAGTAGGGAGAGTGGTACTGGGGATTAAACTCAGGAGCACTCGACTACTGAGCCACATCCACAGCCCTATTTTGTATTTTATTTGGAGACAGGATCTCACTGATTTGCTTAGTGCCTCACCATTGCCAGGTCTGGTTTTGAACTCATGATCCTCCTGCTTCAGCCTCCAAAGCTGCTGGGATTGTAGGCATGTGCCACTGTGCCGGGTTTAACCCTAATTTTGATTCTTGTTACAATTTGTAAAAGTATAGAATTCACTTTTAATGCTGATCTGCTGGGGCCAGCAGCTTCTGGTATATTGGGCCTTCTTGATGTCAAAGTTTGCTTTCAGTAGAGTGTAAAGTTACATGGAATGGGAGACAGTATTTGCAAATTATATACCTGGTTAGGAGTTAATATCCCAAATATATAACAAACATCTATAACTCAACAGCAAAAACCAGCTTCATAGCCAGGTGCAATGGTGCGTGCTTGTAATCCCAGCAGCTCGGAAGTCTGAGGCAGGAGGATCAAGAGTTTAAAGTCAGCCTTAGCAAAAGCAAGATGCTAAGCAACTGAGTGAGACCCTGTCTCTAAATAAAATACAAAATAGGGATGGGGATGGGGGAATGTGTGTAGTCTTTAATGATAAGAATTTCTGTTCAAGAGGATGAAAAAGTTGTGAATGGTAGGTCAATGGTTGGACAACACTGAATGTACTTCATACCACCATGTTTCTTTGACTGAAGTTAGATGCTATAGTTTTCTGTCTTTGTGAGTTAGCTTTAGGTGCATTGCTAATTGTTGCTGGAAATGTAAATATAGTATTCTCTTAGCAGCTGCCCACTTCTTTACTATAAGAGAATTTAGAACTTTATAAAGAGCTTATAATTCTATCAGGATAAAACATTTAAAACACAGTGTTAACAAATTTTTATAAATTAGAGAGCCAGAGTGTTTGTTATAAATGAAGAATTTTTTTTTTTTTTTTTTTTTTTTTGTATCCAGGATTTAACCCAGGAATTTTACCACTGAGCCACATCCCTTTTTAAAGTATTTTTATAGGGCACTGGGTTTGATCTTCAGCACCACATAAAAATAAAGATATTGTGTTCACCTAAAACTAAAAGATAAATTTTTTTAAAAAGTATTTTTATTTAGAGGCAGGGTCTCGTTGAGTTGCTTAGGGCCTCACTAAGTTGCTGAGGCTGGCTTTGAACTGGAGATCCTCCTGCTTCAGCCTCTCCAGCTGCTGGGATTATAAGCATGTGCCACTGTTCCTGGATGTAGCTCAGTGCTATAGCACACCTGGGTTCAATTCCCAGTACACAAAAGTAAGTTCCCAAAGACCTGGGTTCTTTTCAGTTCTTCACTTGGTTTTCCATGGCATTGGTTTTGTCCTATAGCTAACTAATCTCAGTGCAGCAGTGTTTAGAGGACATGCTTCCTCATTCAAAGCATATAGTCTGTGTTCCAGCATCTTTTTCAAAAGGGCTGCAGTTTGACTGGCTCTATCCTGTTTTCTTTAAAATTAAAAAAATAAATTTAAACATTTCTCATCAGCTTAAGGTATAACTGATCCCTGCCCCCACCCCCACCCCCCAAAAAAATCCTGCTCTGATCTTTCTTTTTGGCTAGGATATTTTTCCTCCAGAATGCCTCCTGTAAATAATTTAAATACATTATTGCATCAGACTGTTTTGAATATTGCTGCTGATATTTATAATGTAAAGTTTGATGTTTTAGTTTTGATGTATTCTTTTTTTTAATGCAGATTTATTATCCAATGGGGAAAAAAAGGAAAATTTTATCCAAAGATCATAGTATTGTCACCATTAGCTGTTACAGTTGATTACATGAGCTTCCAAGCTGTTCAGAGATGAAAGGGCTTTTAGCTGTGCTTTGAATATCAGTATAGTCATGTGATCTTCTTAAGAAGTCCTGTACCCTCTTGTGGCTTTATTAGGAACTCTTAATAGAATTCCTCCAAATTTTCCAGTCCTGTGTGAGGAGATGACAAGGAAGCAAAATCCTATAGACCAGTCTCCATATCCTGTTATGGGGAGGGGAGGGGACTCTTGACAGCTGCTAGAGATAACACATCTTTGGGGAGAAAACTATACTGGTAAGTAACAGGCATTTCTTTTATGGTTTTAGAGGCACACTGCAGTTTGCTTGTGGTCTGTAATTTAAGTGAACTATAAAGTTTCTTCTAATGTCAGCCCTTTTAAATGTGGAGGAAAAGTGTTCACTTAAAGAAGAGCAATGATTTCAGGTGTTTTGATATGTTTTGGTTTCCCTTTTATGAGAGAGCCTGGAAGGATCTTTGAAGAAGTTAACAGAATAATGAGTTTTTTTTTTTAATGATAGGAAATGTAATTTAAAGGCCAAGATAGCTATAATAAATGTTTGTAAATTATTTTCTTTTCCTAAATCAGCGAAAAGTCCTGGGAAATCAGATGATGTCAGAAAAGAAAAACAAGTACCCTTCGAGAGAATCTGTGGCTGTGGATGAATTGAAGAGAGACAGCAAAGAGAACCTAAACTTAGTAAGATGCTATTTTGTGTACTTTCTCTCTGTATGTGCACATTTGTAGAGAGCTTGTGTTTTTTTTTTTTTCTTCTTTTTCTTTGGTTGATTGGATCTCATTATGTTGTTGAGGCTGGCCTTGAACTCATAATTCTCCTGTTTCAGCCTCCTCAATAACTAGGGTTATAGGCACACACCAACCATGACAAACTTACGTTTGGAAAAAAATTGATATACAGTCATTTGTTTTACTGTGTTACCCTGGGCCATTCAGTTATGCTTTTTTCAATTAATTCTTTCATATGCTGATATCGTCTTTCTATAGTTTTTAAGATCATTCAGCAAACATTTTTTTTTTAAAATATTTTTTTAGTTGTCAATGGATCTTTATTTACTTATTTTTTTGTGTGGTACTGAGGATTGAACCCAGTGCCTCACACATGCTAGACAAATACTCTACCACTGAGCTACAACCCCAGCCCTCAGTAAGCATATTTTAAGTTCAAGAAGACTATAATTATTCACAAGCACTAAGTGACCAGTATGGTGCAGCAGTTCCGTAATCAAGTGTTGAGAGATTCCACAGGCAGGTAACATTTGAGCCAGGCCTCCTTGGCTGTGCATTACCTGTGGGGTAGTCCTTCAGGGTGTCCCCAACCTGGCTGCTTCATTAAGCTACCAGTAAATCAGTTAAGATTAATGAAATGCAAATCATCAGTCTCAGTAAAACTCTTCACATTGAAATTGAATGTAAATAATTCTGTTAGCTGGGAATGATGACACATGCTTGTAATTCTAGCCACTCAGGAGGCTGAGGTAGGAAGCTTGCAAGTTCAAAGCCAGCTTCAGCAGCTCAGCAAGGCCCTACCCAACTTAATGAGACATATCTCAAAATAAAAAAAGGGCTGTGGCTGTGGCTCAATGATAAATCCCCAGAGCTGGGGGGAAAAATATTCTGTTAGTAAAATATATCTATAAGCACTGACACTAGAACATTCAAACCTTCATAAAATTTTCTTGTTTCAGGTATTTTCTGGCTCTCCAGCTATTATGATGACTCCAACAAAATTGAAATGGTCTGAGGGAAAGAAAGAGGGGAAAAAAGGTACTAATTGTACTTATTGTCTGTTCTTGCTGAATGTACCTATTTAGTCAAATCAGTGGCAGTTTTTGAATTCCCAGGGGTGGTATATTTGGAGATAGCTGAAATGTAAAAATGACAAGGCCAGGTCCCTGTGTTGAATTCTTTCATGAGATGGGTATGCTACTTAGTACTGCCCCAGATGCCAAGAGGTAGAGCTTCAAACAGATCTACCTGGTCCCTGCCTGCTTGGACCGACAGGACGTGTGTATAAGTTACCTTAAGAATATTTGTTAAGCAACTTTAAAAAAAAGTGAGTGATTTATGAGACCAATAACAACAAGTGCTTGGTGCATGCTGATGGAATGGTTATGTCCCTTTTCTGTGTAGTTGTCAGCCTTGATCAGCAAAACTTGTCCGATGTTATAGGACTCTGAAAATTGTATACCACATGTTTTTTGAGGCTGTTTAGTCCTGAAAGGATTGTTTGATGGTGAGACTGCTGATTGTTCCAGGTTCTTCTGGCAACTGCTGTGCTTTTCTCTGAAAGAGTTGGTAGTTCACTGGAAAGACTGTGATTTGTGTTGGTCCTTATTTGAGTCCTCATTCCTCTGACCAAGGAAAACCACTCATTCTCTCTGAACTCCAATTTTCTCCTCTGAAAATGAGGATGATACAGGTGTAGCATCCTTAATTTAAATTTAGAAAGCTGAAATCAGCCTTCAAAATCTGAAATTATCCCCAAGCAGTTTTTAAAAATTTTTTAAGTTGTTGATGGATCTTTATTTTATTTATATGCAGTGCTGAGACTCAAAACCAGTTAGTTTTTCACACATGCTTACCCCTGAGCCATAACCCCAGCATTTTGACTTTTATTTTTATTTTTATTTTGGTCCTGGAGCACATTGAAGCACATCCCCAGCCCTTTTTTGTATTTTAGAAACAGGGTCTCACTGAGTTACTTAGGGCCTTGCTGAGTTGCTGAGGCTGGCCTTGAACTTGCAATCCTCCTGCCTCAGCCTCCCAAGCTACTGGGATTACAGATGTGTGCCACCATGCCCAGTGTGCATTCTGACTTTTAGAGTTTTGGATTAGGGATATTCAACTGATAAAATCTGAAAATCCCCCAAGTCTGAAACTTCTGGTTCCAAGAATTTTGGATAAGGGATATTTATCCTGTAGTTAGACCTACTTGACAGATTTATCATGAGACTCAATTGAAATAATATTTTTAGAAGTACATTATAATTATTAAGGCCTTAACAAGTTGTAATAGTTGTTACTGAGGAAAACCAGATGAGAGCTAGCCTGGTTATATATAGATGATTTCTAGCTTAACATGCTTGTTTTACTACTGAGACATGAGCATAATTACTGTTTGAGACATCAGAAGTAGGAAGAGAACAAAAGCCCAATCCTTGTGGATGAATCTTCATTCTTATCTAGAAAATTAGATTTCACTATAGTCTTCTTATCTTTGAATGAATTATCTGAGCTCATGTTTCTTTCCTTCTTGCTTCTGACTTTGGGGCAAGGGCTCTCTGACTGAGGCAAGAATGGCGTTTGAATTATTTATGTCTAAATATTTCTATCTGTATGTCCATGAGTCAAAACTAAGTATAAGTTATTTTTGAAGGATATGTTGTTTTGTATCTATTACAACTTTAGTTGCTATCATTTTTGAAGATAAGCAGGAAATAATAAGTCTTTCTATCTTGAGAACTCTATTTTGGAAAGAAAGAAATGAATTTAACAAATCAGCCAGTTTGCTATTTTATTGAGGAGTTTTAGAGCAGGGGTTTTTGACCTGTTGTCTGTGGCCTTCCTAAGGGGTCTAATAAAGTCCCTGGCATTATTGTTGCACTCTTTTATGTGAGTTCATGTGTGCATTTTTCTTGGGGAGAGAACCTATAGTTTTTGTTAGATTCTCAAAAATGGTAGTGGTTCAGAAAGATATAGATGCACAGAAAATGAATGACTTTCAGGCCAGGCATTATCACTCTATCCTGTCTCTGGTCACTTCCTCTGTCCTTTCTTGCTATTATGGTGCTAGCTATTCTTGTTTTCCTCTTTTTTTCTTTAATTTTCTTTTGTCTATAGTAGCTTACTGTCATCTTCCTAGCCCTCTTCTTCTTCTCTTGTAGTTTTAAAAAATCTGTCTTCTCTGCTCTTCTCTCCTCTTGTTTTTATTTCCTCCTCTTAGTAGCTCGGTCTGCTTCTCCAGCCCAGTTCTGTGCTCTGTGTGTTGACTATCAAACCAGCATCTCCAGGTCTGAACTTTGTTTTAGTCTCCAAGTCTGCAGATCCAAGAGCCTGCAGTGTGTTTCTTTAACATAACAATGAATACAGTCCTAAGTTTGTTTTGGTACTGATGTTTATAAAAATAACAAATGTTCTTTGAAGAAGATAATGCAATTTTATTATCACCATCAATAACATAATCCCCAAAGACTTCTATTTAGCAAAGGGTTTCTCAGCCTTGGTACTATTGTCATTTTGGGTCACTTAATTTTTTGTTGTGGGGCTTCCCTGTGCATTGTATGATGTTCAACAGCATCTCTGGCTTCTACCCACTAGATACTAGTTGTGACAACCCCAAATGCCTTCAGACATTACCAAATGTCTCTTGAGGGGGAAAGTCACCCCCAAATGGGAACAACTGATTTAGCCTGTATTTATTAATGGAATTAAAAAATAATGTTATTTTCAGTAGTCACAATCTTACCTGTTCTTTAAGGTTCAGCTTGAAACCCCAGATCCTCTTTGAAACCTTCCTATCTAACCCAGCCAGATAGAATTACCTTTTTCCTTTGAACTCTGATGCTACTAAACTGGAAACAGTGTGATTTATGGTTATTCACTTTACATGTGTTGTCTTATTTCTATCTGGTTTGTTTTCTGGGAGACAAGGGTCAGACTTTAAGTATTTGTGGCCTCTGTCTTCTGTTATTCTCTGTCTCGCAATGATGACAGTGCCTTGTTCTATTAAGTGTTCATCACACTCTCACTAATAAGAGGGGCAGAGGTGTGAGAGCTTGAGCTCTGTATTCATTTAATGCTTGGGTCCAGTCCCCTGCTTTGCTGCTTAATAGCTGTATGTCCTAGGACAAATCACTGGTGTAGGTTGCAGATCCTTCATCTGTAAAATAGCAGGATCATTGTTTCATGTGCAGCTAGTTTTGAGGAGAAATGAGAAAAATGCACATAATGAACTTAGAGCAGCACCCAGCACTAAATATGTACCTAGTAAGTGGTACATGTGAGTACCATTAAGATGACTTAATGAAGTAGGGTTAGGTCAAACAGACAGTTGATGTTTACTTGGTAGAGAATCAAGTTCTCAATTAAATTCTTTAACTTTCAGTTTATATAACATGTTTAGTATAGATTCCCATAGCTTTTGGGTGGGATGTTTGTAAAATGAAATATTTATACATGTGTCTAATGCTGTTGTTTTCCTTCAACCTAGGATTCCTCTGAAGAATCTCCAGTCATCCACCCAGAATTTTCTCTTTAGTGGGCCAGTTTCTTTTTTGTTTTTTAATGCACACAATGAAGCTGGACTTGCAGCTAGCTTGCTGCATTTTGAATTGAGAAAGCCAACTAACACTGTGACCTGACTGACACTCTAATCCTACTCACTGGATGATGCTGGCAAGCTGTGCCTCCTGAGGGAGCAAGCTGTTCTCCCTTGCTTTCTCTTTTTAACATTATGGGGAAACCACTAACCAGCCACCTGGCTTATACAGTGTAGCAAATGAACAGAATCAGGTGGTGTGTTTAGGCAGGTTCTGTTTTAAAAGACCTGAAATTTGTGCTCGACTATCAGTGATTTTTTTTTTTTTTAAAATTCTAGAGGATTGATGTTATTTTAACTGGGGCTTTACTCTGTTTGACAGTGTTGGGGGATAGTTGTTTGTTATTTACTTATTTGTTGTTTGTTTATTTCTTTGCCTTAAAAGCCATTTTTTTGGAGGGGAGGGGCATTTGTTACCTAAATGGGCTCTTGATAACCCAAAAGCCTTTCGGTCTTTTTCAGCTTGAGCTTTGGGATAGCTCTTTAACTCAGGATGCTATATTCCTCAGTATCTTATTTGTGTTCAAAGAATATATAGCTTTTTTGGAAACTTCTTATTATTCTTGAGTCTAAGATTGTAAGCAGAATTCAGAACAACACTGTATTTTAACAGATTTCAATTTTAAACTGTTTTCCCTCCCCCACTCCCTCCCTTCTCTCTCTTTCCTTTCCTTCCCATTTCTTCAGTGATGCAAAAATAATTGTGTAGTTGCTGAGGTTGTCCCCTTCATTCAGCATCCTCTCACCTAAAACATCTCTGGTGCCAATGGAATACTTCTGAATCAAATTCTTGTGACTCAAGAGAAGTCACTGACCTTCCTAGAGGTGTGTTGAATCATTGTATGCAGTGGGAAGCTCTAGAGTGCACCTAGGAGGGGCTGGCTGGCTGCAGGTGGAGTCCTGTTGACCTTCCCAGGGACCAGGTGTGCAGCTAGATTTTTCTGAGAGCAAGTTGGAATCAGAAGAAAGGAGTGAGCAGCAGTCTCTGTAGAGCCTATAGGATTTAAAGAAGAGACTGTTCTTATTTGGAAGCAGTTGTGGCTTTTCCCCAGTCCTCAAGAGCAGATGCTATACTTCTCCTCTCCTTATCAAAGGGGCCATGGGGAGAAATTTGGAGATGGGGCTGGAACTTTTGCCTTTTGGGTCGTGTATGTTCACATATGTTTGAGGTGAGCAATGACATGACTTTAGTCTTGTATGAAATATTAACTGTCTGGCAAACAGCATGTGGCAGGTGAGAATGTTCAGGTGTGTGCCTGACTGTGTTAAGCTACATAACCATCCCCACCCTGGGTGCTGGACCCATGTCAGGCCACTGTAGGGAAGCAGATGCCCAGCAAAATATGGTTTGCTGACCTACTTTTACATGATTGAAAATGCTACATTATTGCCGAAACAAAAGATGATTCTGGGCAGCAGAGTTTGGCTTTGTGTCTGACTCTTGGTCCTCTCTTCCATACTAAACTGTTTCTTTTGCTGTTGTAACAGTCATAGTGAAGAAAGTGTATAATTCGGCCTTTAGTACTAATAGACTTAAGGACAGTAGATGTGTGGGAGTATTAACCCATTAAAAGCCCCTTTCTCTGGGGCAGTTTTAGGTCATTGTTAAAAATATTAGCAAATTCAACTGTATAGGTTTCTATTTGACTTCTTTTCTTAAAAGTTGCATTTATCTAAAATATTATTATCTGGTTACTTTACTTCTTTCTCTTATTAAGAAAAAACAGTTTCTTACCCCAGATACTCAGAGACTCCTTTTGGTATCACTAAATCAAAGTAGTGTTCTTTCTTAATTCTGTACTACCTTTCTTTATTCCTTTAAGTGTATTTCATCCTGGAGTAGGGTGGCAGTCTATTAAACATAAGTCTGGCATCAGGTAGAGCAGAACAGTGACCAGATACCTCCTTGTCACCTGTTAGTTCTGTGCTCGGTTTAAGAGAGGTGGTTGACACTTACGAGATGCTATTTGGATAAATGGAATTAGTAACCCAGGGTAGTGTTCTGGTGTGAGGATGGTGAGAGATGTTTACCACATGCACACACTTTTATATAGCTAGTTCCCTGGAACAGTTTATGTGTGTATTTGGGTCTGTTTTTTATTTATTGATTGATTATACTTTCACTTACTTTAAAGGTATTATAGCCATTTTTTTAATAGAAGCTGTGATCCAGTTGGAAACCACATTTGAGGAGTAATCAGTATAACCTTTTACCTTATAATATGTAACTATTCTGATCCTATGGAATCTTATAGAAAACAGAAAAAAAAAAAAACCTTCCTTATTGCCATGGAAGGTTGCTATCTCCCTTCTGATGTGGTGGGCAGATATTTTTGAGCCAGTATTAGTTAATTTTTTAACCTATAAGATGTTTTTAAATCGGTTTTGTTTGTGTTTATTTTTCATGTTGGAACTGTCTCTTTGGATGTGTCTCTTCTTGTGGCTTTTAAAGTTTTATTTCTTTCTGTGGTCAGCTGCCATGGGTTTTACGTGATGTCAGTATGGGGTGGTGTATATGTGCCAAGGGTGTGCACGCATGAAAATACAGACCGCTTCCTTGATTCAGTTCTGTGCTGGAGGAGCTCCACTGGCTGAATTAGCGGGAGCCACAGGCACTGAGTTTCCAGCCTTTTACAGTAATGGACTTTTGCACTGGGAATAGTGATTTGGTTTGAAAAACTCCACTGCAGCAGTTGAAGGAGGATCAGACCTCTTTCAGCTTGAGTGTCAACAGGTTAGAGGAGCAGGTAACGAATCATAAGAGAACCAGTTGACCTTCCACAAAGGAGAGCTCTTTACCTGGAATGACCACCAAGAGATAAGAATGACCAGGGGACCCCTATGGGAAATGAGGCAGTACAGGGCTGTGAACTGTGGGGACCACTGGATGCTTCATAGGTGACTGTTTTGTTGACCTCCAGGCAGGCCAGTTGACCCTAGAGTCAGAACAGAGCCATTCTTCCCTCCTGAGCAGGAGTTTTGGTCAGCTTCCCTCACAGGAGTCTATGGTAGCACACGGTTTAAAATCCTGCTTTCTTGGGAAACTTGTGGTCATCGGGGCTGTGCCCCACAGTCTGGCCACGGGACCATGCCACATGGGAGGCATCTTTGGGAACCATGGTCTCTAGACTCTATCTGCTTCCTTGCTCCTTCCAGGGCCCCACACAGAGGCTGGAAGCTGATGGCCCCCTTTCAGAGTTCTCACCTGCATAGAACTTCTTTCCCCAGCAGAGATCGTCCCTTTCCTCCTCTGCCCTGAAACTTTTGTACTGAAGAAGAGGACCTAGATCGAAAATTGGACACCAGCAGGACATTGCAAACTTTGGGGGCAGATTTGGGTTCCTATGATGTACAAACTCTTGAACCAGTGGTAGTTAGTCCTATGGCAAACTCAACCGTAGAAAGCTGGCCTTCCAGACAGCTAATGCTGAGATCTTGATGGAGGAGGGCTAGTGAGAAGGTAGAACACAAATAGCCCCAGTGCTTGGGTTACCATGGAAACTGGAGTGTGTGAGGCCACAGCCTGAGCCAAAGAGCCATTGAACATGCCCCTTACATATTTAGGGACCAGCAGAACCTGCTGGGAAAAACATTCCCTCACCCCAGGGTCCTGTCTTCCTAGCAAGGGTTGTCTATGCACTATTTAAGAACTTGCTCAACAACCGAAGCAAGGTTTCTTAAGAGAGAAAGTTTCACCATTTTTTATTCATTTTATTTACTATATATATATGTATGTGTAATTATAAATAAATAATCATATGCATTGTCTTTTCTATTTATGTAATATTCTGAAATTAAATTTCTTTTGTTTCATATCCATAGACTTTGACTGGTCTCTTAGTTCACATCATTGGGTTATTTTGAAAAGAGAGGTTGCCTCTGAATCTATGGAACAGATTTAAGAAAGGCTCTTGGGCTGAGGTTGTGGCTCAGTGGTAAAGCCCTGGGTTCAATCCTTAGCACCACTTAAAAAAAATAATAAATAAAATAAAGGTCCCAAGTATAATGTGTCCAACTATAACTAAAAAATAAATATTAAAAAAAAAGGCTCCTCTGACCATTGTGGTGGCACATAGCCCACAATCCCAGTGACTCAGGATACTGAGGCAAGAGGACTGTAAATTTAGGGCAGCCTTGGCAACTCAGCGAGGCCCTAACTCAAAAAAAAAAAAAAAAAAAAAAAAAAGTCCTGGGAGTGTAGCTCAGTGGTAGAACATCTTGGTTCAATCCTCAGTGCTGATAGATAAATAAATTATTTCTTTTTGGCTTGTTTTTCAGCTGGGTGGGTAGCTCAGGGGTAGTTGGACTTGGGAGCAGATAAGAAATGCAAGACACTGGGCTGCTGAACCTCCTGATATCCTGTGACTGTGTGCTTTGCACAGATCACAGTTCCTCACATAGTATCTATTTCCTCGCTTAAAAATAAGGACTGAGAGTTACAGTAATAGTAAAAAACTAGATATTTAGACAAGTCTTGTTGAAATGTTTCTGTCACATGAATTTTGGGGGAAACACAGATATGGTAACAATACCATAAACTGGGTGGCTTATGAACAACCCAAATTGCCAGGTATGGTGGCCTTTCTGGAGTTCCAGTTCCTTGGGAGGCTGAGGAAAGAGGCTTGCTTGAGCCCAGGAGTTTCAGACCAGCCTATGCAACATAGACCTTGCCTAAAAACAAAATCAAAACTCCAAAGGGGAAAAACAAAAACAACAACAACAACAACAAAAAGAAAACAAGCACAATTGTATTTCTCACATTCTGGAGGCTGGGAAATCCAGGATCAGGATGCTAGTAGATCTGGTTCATAGCTGCCATCTTTTCCCTGTAACTCGCATGGCAGAAGGGACAAGGTTTTCTTTGGGGCTTTTATAAGAGCCTTGTCCCTATTCTTGAGGGCTTTACCCTCTTTACCTAATCATATCTCAAATACCCCACCTCCAAATACCCTCACATTGGGGATTAGATTTCAACATGAATTTTTTGGGAAACAGATATTCTGTTTATTGAAGCTATTGCTCATTGTGTGATTTCAGGTATGTTCCTGAACCTGCTGTCACCTCTTCTGTGAGGTGGAGATCATAGTATCCATGTCAACAGTACTACCATGCTCGTGAACAGATGGAAGGCTAGGGCTTTAATTTGGGATCTCTGGCTGCGCTTCAGGAGAGCATTTGCCCCTGTGATTCTATGTAAAATTTTGTCTATTTGCATTTTTCCAGGGGAGAGATTTCATAGCTTTCACAAGAGTCTCAGAGGAGTCCTTGACCACTAAAATACTGAGAACTACTAGCCTTTAACAGTGCTGGCAGATGGCGAGTATTCATTAAATGTTAATTCTCTCTCTGCCAAGGATTAATTTTATAATCAGCAGGATATTGGTGCTGATGTAGTTATTTTGATAACAAAGGAGCTACTTAAATTCCGAATAGAAATAAAATCTCTGCAGTTGTCTTGACTCTGTGAACTACCCATGTGCTCCTCTGTTGTCAGCTTAGATGCTGCTGAGAACTACCTGTCTTCCCCATGCGTATTATTTACAGTAAAGAAAGGAGTCAGGTCTGCTCCCTGAAGGTGAAGCAGGGAGAAGCTTAAATAAAACTGGTAGTGCCAAAGAAGAGGAAATGGGCTGGAGAGGACAAGGGGTATTTTGAAAAATAGAAGGACGATCAAAATGCCTGAGAGTGCTGAGCATATAGCAATCGATCATCGAGTCACGGAAAAAAATGAAGAGGTAAACATGCATTAAACAGTGGAAAGGGAAGAGAGGAAAACAGGAAATTGGGAAGAGTCATGCTGTGGTCTCCTCCTCCTCCTGGGCTATTTCATTTTCCTTCGCCTGCTGTGGTACATGGCCCACTTTTGCTTTACCAGTGTTCTTGAATCAGAGGCCTTCAGGGGACTGGAAAGTTGAAGGCTGAACCCCAGGCTAGTGGTTAAGGTATGGAGGATGTCATTTAGATGCTTCTCGGAGGCTAGCCTCTTGAACAATAAATTGGATTGAGCAGTGGCCAAGCCTTGGTTCAGTTTGAATGTTAATATCTTAATCCCTTATCAGTGGTATCCAGTGCCCAGATCCTGAGAGTCTTCTACTTGAAATCAGGATTAAGGTGAGTGGGAGGGCCCATCGGTGTCATTGCTACCTTCTCTTTATATTCCCAGAAATAAGTCGTTTTCGTTGTCAAGGCCTTGGTACAGAGGAATGCTTAATTCATTTGAACGGTATCAATGGGCAGAAGAAAAAGGAAAGACTCAACAGTTTAGAAACTGAGCCTGAGGGCCAGAGAAGCCCAGGAGGTGGAGCCAGTGGGCTAGAAAAGAGTCAATCAAACTAAGGAGGTAAGTAAGCATCTTTTGGGGACTCTTGTACCAGCCTGGGTCGGGGGATGTCAATTTTCCACATGGACATCACAGCTGGGTCTCTCTCCACTCAAGGCTGAGGCAAGTACAAATTTAAGATTGTGCTTAAGATTGCTGCATTTATCATATTTTCATGATCTGTGTCCACTGGTAATGACACAGAGGGGAAAATAATAGCCCTCAGAGGAAAAATATTGATGTGATATACAGTCACGTGTTGCCTAATGATGAGGGTACGTTCTGAGAAATGCACCATTAGACGATTTTGCTGTCGTGTGAACATCGTAGAGTGGCACACAAACCTGCATGGTCTGGGTCAATCTCTCCCCATAGCCTCTGGGATGTGGCCTCTGGAGACTTGGTAAACATGAAATGTGTGAAGCTGCTGCCAGGGCAGCGTGGCATACCGCTTTACAGTGAGCTTCAGAGTGAAGGAGTTCCACATAAAATCCAGCACCTTGCACATGCTAGGCAAGCACTCTACCACTGAGCCCAGTACCTCTAAAACAACAATAAAAAAAAGTATAGTAAATACACCAGCAATAGAAGTGTATCGTCATTATCAAGTATCAGGTACTGTACATAATTGTTAAACTTTTATATGACTGGAAGCAAAGGAGGTTTGTACTAGCGTCACCACAAATGAGTGTGTAAAGCATGCATTGCTCTATGTATGACAGTTACAACATCACCAGGCAACAAGAATTTTTCAGCTCTGTAATAACCTCATGGGATCACTGTTGTATACTTAGTCTGAAGCTTCACTGTATAGCACATCAACATATGTGGATAAATTATAAATCATATGTCTAGCTTTAAAGAATGAATCATGCACGCCTGTAATCTCAGTAACTTGCTGAGGTAAGAGGATTGCAAGTTTGAGGCCAGACTCAACAATTAGTGATACCCTCCTCAAAATAAAAAAATAAAAAGGACTGGGAATGTAGTTCAGTGGAAGAACACCCCTAGTTCAATCCCCAGTACCAAAAAAAAAGGAATGAATCACAAGTTCAAATGTTTTAAAATACTAAGTACTACATGTGTTTAAGGGTTAACCCTCAAGTGGGGAGCTTCTGCCCTATCTGATTGCATTGAGAGCCAGAGCAGCAAGTCAGCATACTGTAAGCATGAGAAAAGCAGAGGCTTTTCCTCTGATGAAGATTCAATATTCTGTTCACTTCTACAGCTGTGAGTGTGTTAAGTAGAAGATTCTATTTGTGGGACTGAAACTGCCACCCCAGAACACACTGTCTTCTTTAGAAAGTAGTGTTCTTCTTTTTTACACTTTTATTTATTTATTTTATGTGGTACTGATAATCGAAGCCAGCACCTGGCACATGCTAGGCAAGCGCTCTACCACTGAGCCACAAACCCAGCTCCCTAGAAAGTAGCATTCTTTAGATGATGTTCCAACTTGATTGTCCCATCAGGCCTGCACTGTGTTTGAGGAGCTGTCCAGAAATCACTGTGATAAGAATTTCAACCTGAAGGCAAATGCCACAGTTTTGCAGAGTTTCATTGTGTTCTGTTTGCCCACAGCTCAATTTAAAAAGCTTTCCATGATGGGCTGGGGATGTGGCTCAAGCAGTAGCACGCTCGCCTGGCATGCTTGCTGCCTGGGTTCGATCCTCAGCACTACATACAAACAAAGATGTTGTGTCCGCCGAAAACTAAAAAATAAATATTAAAAAATTATCTCTCTCTCCCCCCCCCTCAAAAAAAAAAAAAAAAGCTGTCCATGAATTCTTCACTGGTCTTTCTCTCTTTGATCATATTTCTTACTCTTAGACTAAAAGTTCCTAGAGCTTGTGGCCTCATTCAACCAAGTCCCATTGTTTATCTTGAAAAGCTGAACATAATAAGTTAGACCCATCCGACATTCCCAGATGGCGGTGAAAATGGGTTTAATGGTTTGTTTCAGATGAAGGAAACCACACCAAGAAGCCGTGGGTATTAGCTTCAGTTACTTTGTCTGAGTCTGTATGAACTACTGAATCACACCAAGTCTCAGTTTACTTGTGTATGAAATATAGATAATTATGACTACTCTACTTCTCCATCTTGTGCTTTTGTGAAGTCCAGAAGAAATCATGAATTGAAAAGAGCCTCAAAAAACTGTTAATCCCCGTGGAACAGGTACCTGTGGCCAATACCCCAAGCTCACCTCTTTACCCCATGTGGAGTAACTTGTTAATATCCCAGAGTTCACATCATCTCCAGCATGAATGAAAAGAATATGCTTCTTATTATAAACCATAGAAAAATATGTCTTGTATGTTATGTCTGATTTTTTAGCTTCTTTACGACTAGAATAAAGTGTCTGTATTAGTGTCAAATTTCAAAATGTTGACTAAGAAACAAAAATGGCCTGAGCTGGGTGTGGTGACACATGCCTGCAATTCTAGCTACTTGGGAGGCTAAGGCAGAAAGATCACAAGTTTGAGGCCAGTGGGAAAACTTGGGGAGACCCTGCCTCAAAATAAAATATCAAAAGGGCTGGAGATACAGCTCAGTGTAAAGCACCCCTAGATTTAATTCCCAGCACCAACCCCCAAAACAAATGTGGTCAGCATATGTGACAGTATCATTGGAGGTTTGCTAGTGACATTTGGTGAGGATAGAAACAGGCACAGGGGCACAGGGCACAGGGGAGATGGGAGTGTGGCTTTAGCCACAGGAGAGTCTCTCTATGGGATGGAGAGGGGTGAAAGGGAAGGAGGATCAGCACAGGAAGCTGGGAGCTGTGGAGCTGGCCATGCATAGGATTTTGTGGTAGTGGTTCCCAAACTTAAACATAATAGAACCCCCTGGAAGATTTCATGAAACACTGCTGAGCTGCACCTCTGAAGTTTCTGGTCCAGTAAGTCTGAGAAGAGAAAAGCTATATTTCTAATGAGTTCCCAGATGATGCTGAAGCTGCTGGTTCATGGACCACACTGAGAACTGCATATGTGGTGTGGCAGTGGGTGAGCATTTTGTGCCAGTCATGGGCACAGAATAAAGAAGGCCCGTAGGGGCAGAGGTCTCCTCACTGTGGCATGTGGGGAGCTGGTGTGTGGACAGGCCAGAAAGGCAGGCCAAACTATGAGCTGGTATCTGGTTCTGTGCACATAATTTGTGCTGATTGAGGGTCCCCAAGAGGGTTGCAATTAGGGAGACTGATTCCTTAGGGCACAATACCTACCACTTCAAGTTAAAGGGAGCAAAGGGAATGAGAAATGAAGGAATTTTCTCATTGTTATCTAGGTGGACCTAGGATGCAACCAGCCTGTCTAATTAAATCTCCCCACTGCTTCCCCTACTGCCATTTTTTATACTTTATTTATTTATTTGTTTATTTTTACGTGGTGCTGAGTATCGAACTTAGTTCCTCCCACATGCCAGGTGAGTGCTCCATCACTGAGCCACAACCCCAGCCCCCTTTCTGCCAATTTTATGATTAAAATGTAATCTATAAAAAATCAATATGTAATTAGTATATTCAGTAATTGCTAAGAAATGTTTTAAATATTTTTCATACTAAGTCTTTGAGATTCAATACATATTTTACATCTACAGCATATCTCAATTCAGACAAATCACATTTCTTATCAAGTGCTTAATAGACACATGTCACTACCCCATTGGACAGAGCTGTCTTCAGGGATAACACTCAGCCACATGTGCCTGTAATCACCATTTCTGCCACTAGATGGCAAAGATGCTCTTTCTCACCTGAGTATTAGGGTTAAGAGATAGCTGGGGACTTCTCTTAAATATTCCTGTCTTTGATTTATTTGTTTAAATTTTAGCCAGAAGTGAGTCTGGAAGATTCCAAACCATTAAAAACTTACTTAGAAATAAACACATATAGCTGGGTCTTTGTGTGTTTGGGGCCAACCTGGAAATCCTACAAGTTAACACCCATGTAGAATAGACTTTATTAAAAGATAAATAATAAGCCGGGCACAGTGACACATGCCTGTGATCCCAATAGCTCATGAGGCTGAGGCAGGAGGATGGTGAGTTCAAAGCCAGCCTCTGCAACAGTGAGGCCCTCAGTAACTCAGTGAGACCCTGTCTCTAAATAAAATATAAAATAGGCCTGGGATGTGGCTCAGTGGTCGAGTGCTCCTAAGTTCAATACCCAGTACCCCCCCCCCCAAAAAAAAAGATAAATAATAAGAATGTGCAAATTTAAAGCTTATACATACATTATTAAAACTTAATAGTAAGTTGGGCATGATGGCGTATGAGACAGGAGGATCACGAGTTTGAGGCCAGACTGGACAACTTAGTGAGACCCTGTCTCAAAATTAAAAAAAAAGAAAAAGTGCTGGAGATACAGCTCAGTGGTAGAGTGCTTGCCTAACATATGGAAGGCCCAGTTCTGGAAAAAAAAAACAAAAACCAAAAACAAACCCCAAACCAAAGAAAAAAAAAACCCAAAACCCAGTATTTGTAGCAATTGTTTAGAATTTAGGTAAACAAAAATATTTTTTTTTTTTTGGTGAGTATTTTCTTATATTGTTTAGAATTGAAAGTATATGGTGCCTTTAAGAAGACCAACTATTAACTGATTATTTAAACAATTCTCTCTTGTTGACTGCACCCGAGGGGAAAGGAGCCCACCCCCTCCCCTTGGTCCACCTCTTGGTGCTGCCACCCTGGAGTTTCCAGTCCATTTCAAGAATGGGGAAACAGCCTCAAGAGGCAAAAAGCCCCGTTCCTGTCACATGTAGCACATGCTATGCTACACCTGGAACTAGGATTCAGGTGTCCCAGACTGTCCAGTGCTTGACACTGGGTCATTGTTTGAGGAGTGGTAGTTGTTGCTGCCATCTCATAATTTCTCATGCCTCTGTAGAGAGAGTGTCCTAGCCCGAGAGCCCAGTCCCTGCTGTGCCATTTATGGGCTGAAGACTTATTTATCCATGACTGGGCCCAGAAGAGGCCCTCAGAAAATTAGAGAGCTAATGAGGAAAGGAAGGCAGGGAAATAACCTGCAGGCATTTTAGGAGTTTACCGTTCCTGGAGGTGGGGCCGTCAGCCAGCCATCTGGTGGCAGATTGATTACACTGGACCTCTTCCATCATGGAGAGGCCATTGGTTTTGTC